>NC_138203.1:105573520-105991020 GCF_964194415.1 Vipera berus
TTGGATCTTCCTGTGATGAGTTTCCACCCATTGCTTCCTGTCCTAAACTTGGGTGCTCTGGAGAATAAATCAATGTCCTCTTCCCTGTGACAGCTCTTTAAGTATTGGAAGACAACTATCATATTACCCATAAGCCTTCTATTTGTAAAGCTAAACATATTTAATTCCCTTAGCTGTTCATTGTACAATTTAGCCTCAAGTCTCCTTATCATCTTTATTGCTCTTCTTTGCACTCTTTCTAGGGTCCCAGCATCTTTATGTGTCATGGTGACCAGAACTGACTAGAACCAATTACTCACTTCTGTGTAAATTTGTAGGAGACTAGGCTCTGACTCACGTTATCCACCTATTAGGCCAAATAATATGCAGTACCGGTACAATCTAACCTTTTTGTGCAGTTTAATTGACTGAGAGCCTTTCTACTCTTACACCAAAGCATGATGGTACAAAGTCATTTGACAACATATTTTCTTTGCAGTGTCCCCATGATGTTGTCATCTTATTGTTCCCAACCCGTGAGACTGGTTTAAGTAATCTGTAGATGTATTAGTGTTTAAAGTATCCATCTGGTATTTTACCTTGCCAAGTTTTATCTTGGACTGATTTTATGGAATTTTTGTTTGTTCGATTATTGTGAACTATCCAGTCATTGAAAATCAGGCACATACAAGTTTAACAGATGATGATAATGATGATTTAGCATTTCTCTTCTTAATTTATCACAACTGAAAACGTAAAAAAATGTTAAGCTATTGTGGGAGTAAATCCTCACACTGATAGAAAGGCAAAAAGCCATTGGGTAAATCATATCAAAGTACCGGTTGACTTGCCTTCTCCCCACCAACTACACTGAAGGGTGGGAGAAAGAAAAATAAGAATTGCTTTGAATTTGTTGTAAATAAAGCTCACATCTGAAAGCCAGAGTATTTGTCAGAATTCTTGTGGTGTTGTCCTAATAAATCTTATTAAACAGGTATTGAATTTGATGCTTGTTTGTTTTGCAGTCCTGATTGCTCCTTCAGAGTTCTGACACCTTGAAGGAAATAAAGTGAATGACAGTGATTGGGAACAAAGGCAATAGAGACAAGATATAGATTGGCAGTGAGGACAGTCAATTTCATGCCAGTCTAACTTTCTGCTGAGTATGTAGGTGGTGAAAAGTTCAGCTCAGCAATGGGGAAAATCCTTGAGCTTTAAGCAAGTTACTGCAGTATTTTCTGAGTTTCAATCCCACATTGGCAACATACGGTAATACTACAGGACTGTTGTGATCCTTACCCAGATAATTTGAAATTTTAAAAGATTATTCAAATATTCAAGTATGAAAAATATTTCAGGACAAAAGGCCTTCCAGATCTGAATGGGGAAATACTTCTTCCTGATCAAATTAGGATCAAATCAAATTAGGTCTGACTCGAGAAAGCACTCAACATCATTCATAAATGTTTTTAATAATTGAGAGAATTGGATTTTTCCCCCTCAACTGTTCCATAAAATTTAGTCAGGGCTTTGATGGAAAATTTCTGACTGGGTTATTCTAGTCTGAAAAGAACAATTACCAACTCTTTCCCTCACACTTGACACAAACATTTTAAAAGACATTTCTTCTTTCTGGATTTATTTCCTACAGCATTGTTAATGTTATATATTGTAGCAATATCTACTTTTCCTGGTATAATTGGATCAGATTCTGAATCAAATAATCTAAATCCATTTATTTATTTATTATTTATTGGTTTCTGTCTTAGCATTTGTGTTTATAGAAGCAACAAATAGTGCAAGCCATCTATAGTACTGTAATTATAAGCGAAGTAGGATATCACACTGCCATTACAGCTTTATCACTAGACAGGAACACAAGCTTCAAAGTAAAAATGGAGTACTGATTCTTACTTGTACAATTTTAAAGCCTCTGATATTCTGCCAGAGGTCAAAGTAGGTGAGGAAAATGACATAAAACAGGTTTGGCACCTAAACCATTGCCACCAATAGGACTTATGAAGTGGCTAGATTGCAGCAGGTGTGTCTTGACAACACAGAGAAATTACAATATTGCCTCCTTTCCGACCTCATAAAATCAGCATTCAAAAAGCAAAACATGATGGAAAACAGTTCAAAAATCCTACGCAGATTGGCCTTCTTTCTTAACCCAACCTAACATGCTAGGTTATTGTGAGGACCAAGGGTGGGGAAGGGAAGGATACCAATTGTTTTCCCTTGAGCTCTAGGCAGGAAATCCAATTAAAAAGGTAGTAAACATAAAAGTAATAAAGATTCAAGACAGAGACCTTTCTAACTCTAGGCAGTTTAATATCTAATATTCTTTCTGTTACTTTTCAAAACATATATACAGTATTATTCTCAATGCAAACAAATCAAATCATATTCTCTCGGCCTTTTTCTTTCCCATCTAAAGCTCAGTTCATCTGTTCTGCTGGGGAGAATTCTGGCAAAACATGATATAATGACTAGGGTTTTTCATAAATATGCCCAGTAAGGAAACTTTGTTTGAAATGATACTAAGGTGTTTTCTCCTGAGGCAGCCCATTAGCCTGAGTCCTTTCTGAATATGGGGCCTTCTCCTGAACATTAAAGTCCTGGCCCCATCTGTTTCAACCTAAAACTGAAAACCATATTGATACCGAATTCTTCTGTCACCTGATAAAGCACATTCATTAATCTGTGGAAAGGCAAATGTTAGAACATGCAGCATGGCCGTGTCTTACTGAAATTAATATGTTGAAAGAAAGGAACATTACCGTGCAGTGCAGGAGTTTCTCATTAGATGAACCCAGTGACAGAGTTCAACTACCAGCAGAGGCGGACTGCCTCTTTATGAGATAGTTCATGGGTGACTTGCAAAGTGACTTACCTTATTCCTCTTAATTTAAACAACAGAGCAAAATAGCCCGCTTACACAAGACGGCCCTTTTTCCTGGCCCATCATCAATCTCCTCCACACATGCAATACACTGCTAAATTTTCATTCCAAACACAAAGTCTTGTATGGGCCAGAACCTGGTATGACTGCTTCCTTACGAGCTACCCATCCACTGACTGTTGGTTTTTTTTTCATAATAAAAAGTGGGCTGAACGTTGCATAAAAAAATAAACAATAGTTGCAGCCAGTCTTTCAGTATAAAATATTTCCAAGCTGTCATACAGCATAAGACAAGAAGAAAAATAAGCAGCATTAAAAATGAAGGGGTATTAAATTGCCACTTTAAGTCAAGAGGCAAGGAAAAAGAAAATAGGAATGAAGATGTAATGGACCGTGATCCTATTAGGAGAAAAAGAAAATATCTGAATACATTTTAGGATAAGAAGAACTCAGAAAGAAAAATAGGAAGAATTAGCTAAGAAATGAAGCCTGCCATAAAAGAAAACAGATTAAGGGATGTAAGCTATTTGTATGTGTTCCCTATTTGAATGAATGAATAAATAAATAAATCATTGTTCCTGAATAAATGTGCTCCATAAAAACATTTCTGAGGCTTAAAAAGTATATCTGGGTCCCATTTTCCTACTCACTGGGCGCTCAGTCAGCTCCACGGGGCAGTCAAGGAGATGGCAGACAAGCCTCTTCAAAATGAGAATTCTATACTTGAGGGAACTGACAGCCTTAAGAGACATTTGCCTCTTCTAAAGCCAATCTTGGTATATATACAAATGGATACTTGGAGTTACCATTTTCCCAAAAACCCAGAACCTAACAGGCAAGGAGCCAGAGTAGTTTTTAAAAGCACTATGAACTGATCCCAGTTAGTGGTATATCATTTCTGTTTTGAATTATTGCTACTTTCTAAGCAGCCTTAAAAGACAGCAGCCCATGCAGGAGTATTTTATTTATTTATTATTTATTTATTTAGATTTATATACCGCCCTTTCCCGAAGGACTCAGGGCGGTTTACAGGATATTTAAAAGAAAATCAATACAAAAGCTAAAAACAATTTAAAAAGATTACATCATTCCCTGAGAAAAAATAAAAACCCCAGTTGAAGTTAAAAAATTCTCAGCCTGGGCCAGAGAGCTCGAAGAGCCAGGTCTTCAGGTCCCGGCGGAATGAACGGAGGTCAGGGGCAGTCCTAATCTCCGCGGGCAGCTGGTTCCAAAGGGCAGGCACACCCACTGAGAAGGCCCTACCCCTGGGTGTTACCCGCTGGCAATCTTTAACCGGCGGCACCCTGAGAAGACCCTCCCTGTGGGAGCGCACTGGACAAAGGGAGCTTGATGTTGGTGTTCCCTCAGATATCCCGGACCCTCGCCATTTAGGGCTTTATAGGTCATCACCAGCATCTTGAATCTCACCCGAAGGGCAACCGGAAGCCAATGCAGCTCGCGGAGTAGAGGTGTTACATGGGAGTATCGGGAAACCCCCATCACAACTCGCGCGGCCGCATTCTGCACCAGCTGAAGCCTCCGAGTGCTCCTCAAGGGCAGCCCCATGTAGAGAGTGTTGCAGTAGTCTAAACGGGAGGTCACGAGCGCATGAGTGACTGTGCGTAGGGCATCTCGGTCCAGATAGGGTCGCAACTGGCGCACCAGGCGAACCTGGGCAAAAGCCCCCCTGGTCACGGCTCCTATGTGATCTTCAAAATTGAGCCGTGAATCCAGGAGGACGCCCAAGTTGCGAGCCCTATCAACGGGGGGTAACACCTCACCCCCCATCGTTAGAGATGGAATAATCTGGTTGACCCAAGATGCCGGTATGCACAGCCACTCAGTCTTGGCAGGATTGAGACGAAGCCTGTTTCTCCCCATCCAGACCCGGACCGCTTCCAGGCAATGGGACATCATGGCGAGGGCATCACTGGGTTGGTTCGGGGTGGAGAAAAAAAGTTGGGTATCATCAGCATACTGATGATACCCCACCTCGAAACCACGAATGATCTCACCCAGCGGCTTCATATAGATGTTGAACAGGAGAGGCGAGAGAACCGACCCCTGAGGAACTCCACAAATGAGAGGCCTCGGGGCGGACCTCTGCTCTCCCGTCAACACCGACTGCGAGCGGCCCAGGAGATAGGAGGAGAACCACCGCAAAACAGTGCCTCCCACTCCCAACCCCCTGAGACACCGCAGTAGGATACCATGGTCGATGGTATCGAAAGCCGCTGAGAGATCTAATAGGACTAGGACAGAGGAACAACCCCTGTCCCGAGCCCGCTAGAGATCATTCACCAGCGCGACCAATGCCATCTGCGTGCTGTGCCCAGGCCTGAAACCTGATTGGTACGGGTCCAGATAATCAGTTTCATCCAGGAACAGAGGAAGCTGATGCGCCACCACACTCTCAACAACCTTCGCCAGAAAGCGAAGGTTGGAGACCGGACGATAGTTATTTAAAACAGCCGGGTCCAGGACAGGCTTCTTGAGGAGGGGTCTCACCACCACCTCCTTCAGGGAGACGGGGAAGACACCCTCCTTCAAGGAAGCAGTTATTACTGCCTGGAACCAGCCTCGTGTCTCCTCCCGAGCCGCATAAACCAGCCAGGAGGGGCACGGGTCCAACAAACAAGTGGTGGAGCTCAGCCTCCTCATCATCCTGTCCACATCATCAGGGGAAACAGGATCAAACTCAGTCCAGATAACATGCTCAAGACTGTCCGATTCCTCCATGTCAGACTCTGCCCAGTCAGAGTCCAAACCGGCCCGGATCTGAGCGATTTTGTCTGTCAGATGATGACTAAACTCCTTGGCCCATCCCTGCAAGGGATCCTCCCTCACCTCCTGGTTAAGAAGGGAGCAGGTCACCCTAAACAGGGCGGCCGGGCGATTATCTGCGGACGCGATGAGGGCAGCAAAGTAATTAGCCTTCGCCGTCCTCATCGCCGCAAGATAAGACCTTATAAAGATTCTTAACTGCAATCGGTCAGATTCGGATCGGGTGGATCTCCAACAGCTCTCTAGACCCCGTTTCTGACGCTTCATCTCCTGGAGCTCCACAGAAAACCATGGAGCCCAACGGGATCTGCGCTGGGTCAGGGGTCGCAAGGGTACAACACAGTCGAGTGCTTCAGTGGCCGCCCTATCCCAAGCATCAACTAAGGCATCAACTGGGCTGTGAGTGAGGGCGATGGGTATAGACCCAAGTGCCATCTGGAACCGTTCCGGGTCCATTAGGTGCCTGGGGCGGAACCACCTGGTCGGTTCCGCAGCCCAGAAGTGGGGGGTAGCATAACGGAAGACCAGCCACAGGAGATAATGGTCGGACCATGACAGGGGAACAATGACTGGTGAACCCCCTCCCAGATCATCCAACCACTGTCCGGACAGGAACACCAGGTCGAGAGTGTGACCCCCCACATGAGTCGGGCCCTGAATTACTTGGGTCAGGCCCATGGATGTCATGGAAGCCATGAACTCCTGAGCTAACTCCGACGAACCTCCCAGTGAAGGCAGGTTGAAGTCACCCAGCACCATAAGCCTGGGGAACTCCACCGCCAACCCTGAGAGGGTGTCGAGCAGCTTGGGCAGGGCTGTTGCTACACAGCTGGGCGCCAGGTATGTGAGCAACAAGCTCATCTGAACCCGAGGGCCACATCTCAGGAGGAGGGTCTCACTCCTGCCAGTCTGGACAATGGTGGTCTCCCGCGGACATAAAGTCTCCCTGATAACCACCACCACCCCTCCACCCCTACCCTGAGCCCGTGGCCGCTGTAGCACACGGAAACCTGGGGGGCATAACTCGGTCAGAGGGACCCCTCCCTCCGAGCCCATCCAAGTTTCCGTAATGCACGCCAGATCCGCGCATTCCTCCTCGATCAAGTCACGAACGAGGGGAGCCTTGTTAACAACGGATCTGGCGTTAAAATAAACCAGCCTAAGCTCAGGGACCTGATCACCCTCACCCCCGGGCAAGAGGGTGCTAACCGGAGGGTCGGAGCGCGCCACCGCTTGAAGACAGCGGGGGCGTGATCCCAGATGTTGATATGGCCCTCCGTGCAACCACCTGCTGCCATTCCCTATCGTCGTGGGGATTTGCAGCCCCACCCCAGCACACACAGAACCAGCAGTCTCCACCCCCAACCCAATCTTGCCGGGACCCTTCATAGGCCCAGACTGAGTACCAATTAAAAATTCCCTCCTCACCCTACTGTCCCTCCCCTTCCCTAACCCTTTAAAATACCTAGCTAAAAAATGTATCAGGGGCCTCTTAATATGTCTCCACCAGAGGCCCCTAGTTAAGCCCAGTAGATAGAAGTAATCTGATCTGGGAATTATTTCACTATGGATAAGTTTAACCAGGTTCTTCTTTGAAAGGAGGGGTTCACAACAGGCACACCAGTCTCACCTGGTGAACCATGTTCTTGATACTTGAGATCCCTGTGACCAAGGGGGATCTTTGCTTACATCTAGACTGCAGACTGATCCTTTTTAGCATTCATCTGCAACAGACTGCTGATATATCTTTCCTGGACAGGCAAATCATCTAGCAACATATCTATTATTTTTAGGACTGAGTTTCAATTTACTGGTCTTCATTCATTCATAACATCAGATTAATGATTTTCTGAATGAGATGTAATCCCCTGGATTTGATGTAGAAATTCTCTGAGTTACTCTGATTGATGACATTTCCTAGAACAGAATGGTGCAACCTAGCTGAAGAAGCAAAAAATGATGTGATGTCTTGCTTGTGCTCCTTCTGTGGTGGCTATTTATTTACATTTTAACAAAATGGGAAAACCTTCATTGATGTAGTATGTATGTATTTTTGCAGTTCATCATCTGTGAAATGGATACTATTTCACAGATGGCTATTTTGAATTATTCCTTCTGTGAACTTGTTTAGAAAAACAGTTTTCTATTTTGAGCTCAGATACCCATTTCTGCCTTGTAATCATAATCATAATAGTAAAGTTGGAAGGGACCTTGGAGGTCATCTTGTCCAACCCCCTGCTCAGGCAGGAAACCCTATACCATTTCAGACAAATGGCTGTCCAGTCTCTTCTTAAAAACATCCAGTGTTGGAGCATTCACACCTTCTGGAGGCAGGTTGTTCCACTGGTTAATTGTTCTAACTGTCAGGAAGTTTCTCCTTAGTTCTAGGTTGCTTCTCTCCTTGACTAGTTTCCATCCGTTGCTTCTTGTCCTGCTTTCAGGTGCTTTGGAGAATAGCTTGACTCCCTCTTCTTTGTGGCAGCCCCTGAGATATTGGAACACTGCTATCATGTCACCCCTAGTCCTTCTCTTCATTAAACTAGACATACCTAATTCCAGCAGCCGTTCTTTATATGTTTTAGCCTCCAGTCCCCTAATCATCTTTGTTGGTCTTCTCTGTATACTTTCCAGAGTCTCAACATCTTTTTTACATCATGGTGACCAAAACTGGATGCAGTATTCCAAGTGTGGCCTTACCAAGGCATTGTAAAGTGGTATTAATACTTCACCTAATCTTGATTCTATCCCTCTGTTAATGCAGCCTAGCACTGTGTTGGCTTTTTTGGCAGCTGCAGCACACTGCTGGCTCATATTTAAGTGATTGTCCACTAGGACTCCGAGATCCCTCTGACAGTTACTACTATTGAGCAAGGTATCCCCTATACTATACCTGTACATTTGGTTTTTCTTGCCTAAATGTAGAACCTTACTTTTTTCACCATTGAATTTAATTTTGTTAGATAGCACCCAGTGTTCAAATCTTTCAAGATCCTCCTGTATCTTAAGCCTGTCTTCTGGAGTATTGGCTATTCCTGCCAGCTTGGTGTCGTCTGCAAATTTGATGAGTTCCCCATCTATCCCCTCATCCAAATCATTGATGAACATGTTGAAGAGCACTGGGCCCAGAACAGAGCCCTGGGGCACCCCACTACACACTTCCCTCCATGTAGATGCGGTTCCATTGAGGATCACACGCTGAGTATGGCCAGTCAGCCAGCTACAAATCCATCTGGTGGTGATGCTGTGTAACCCACATTTTTCTATCTTATCAAGTAGTAGGTTGTGATCTACTTTATCAAATACCTTACTGAAGTCCAAATAAATTATATCCACAGCATTCCTCTGATCCACTTATTTTGTCACTTGGTCAAAGAATGCAATAAGATTTGTCTGGCATGGTCTGTTTTTGACAAACCCATGTTGGCTTTTAGTAATGATTTTGTTTGCCTCTAGGTGCTCGCTGATTCATGGTTTGATTATCTTTTCCAGAATCTTTCCAGGTATTGAGGTCAGGCTGATAGGTCTATAATTTCCTGGATCCATTTTTTCCCCTTTTTTAAGATGGGAACTACATCAGCTCTTTTCCAGTCCTCTGGTAGTTTCCCAGTGCTCCAGGATCTTTGAAAGATATAGTTCAGTGGTTCTGAGATCACATCTGCCAGTTCCTTGAGAACCTTGGGGTGTAATCCATCTGGTCCTGGTGATTTGAAGTCTTCTAGGCTGGACAGGTGCTCACTTACCATTTTCTTGCCTATCTTAACTTGTGTTTCTATTCTGTTTTTTATGGCACTATTTTTGATAGGTTGGTCTGTTTTTTCCCTTTGTGTAAAGACAGATGCAAAAAATGAGTAAATAGTTCTGCTTTCTCCCTGTTGCTTGTCACCTTCTTGCCACTTTCCCCCACTAATGGACCAATCATTTCCTTTACTGTTTTTTTTTACATGTTGAAAGAAGTCTTTTTTGTTATTTTTGACTTTGGTCACAAGCCTTAGTTCATTTTGAGCCTTAGCTTTCCTCAGTTAGTCTTTGCAGGCTTGGGCTATTTGCTGATATTCTGACTTAGTTATGTGCCCCTCTTTCCATTTTGTATACTTGTCCTTTTTATCTTTCAATTTATCAGAGAGTTCTTTATGCAGCCATGCTGGTTTCTTTTGAGAGCTGTTATTTTTCCTCTTTGTTGGTATTGTACTAGACTGGGCCTTTATTATCTCACTTTTCAAAATTCCCCAAGCTTCTTGAGTTGTTTTCCCCTTGAGGATTCTCATCTATGGAATCCTTCCCAAGCTCTAAGTTTATTGAAATTAGCTCTCTTAAAGTCCAAGACTCTAGTTTGGCTGTGTTCTATTGCTTGTGCTTCCATAATGTTGAATTCCAATATAGCATGATCACTTCCTCCCAAGGTTCCTGTGGCTTCAACACCTTGTATCATTTCATTTGTTTTTGTAAACTATCATTTGTATTTGGCATATTAGGCAAGTCATTTTTCTGTTAACTTCTCCATTGAACCTTTTTGTTTTGGAATTAGTCATGTCATTATGATAGTCATTATAACCAGGCAAATGTTCTTGTTGCTGTAGGAGAATATACATATCATCAAAATTCCCAAAATTCCCCCAATATGTTGGGGCCTTCTTCGAGTCTAAATCTGTGCTATCTATGTCAAGTGCTTAAAAATATGTAGATTGGTATAAAGTCTATCTGCTTTACTTTGCATTTTGTAAGGAATATTTCCAGTCCAGTAGATATGTCAGCACACCCAGGTGCTGTCAGCTTCCTCCATAGTAATTCACCCAGACCCACCTCAGTAGGGATCCTGAAGCCCAGATTTAGAAAAAGCCTTTAAAGATTCATGGCAACATATCAGGCACAACAACATCACAATGGATTGCTCAGAATAGTTTCTTTATTGCTGCTCCCCCATAATCAGGAATCTTGACAGATTAAAGTGAAAAATTATCAGATAAGTCCCAAGAAGGTTTAGGGAGGACGCCTTCTGGGCCTCTTTCTACAAACCAAGGACTCCAAGGCTGATCTGGCTCCTTAGGAAAAAGCCCCTCCCTCTTGCATTTCAGTGGTTGATTCAACCATACAACCTATTCCACTGTGCCTAGAAAGCAACTCACAACCAACACAGGTGTTAAAACAGCTTTCACGTGATCTTAGTATTTTAGATTATTAAGCTGGTTCTTGTATTTTGCATCAGTTGGAAAATATTATTATTATGCTGGAATGTAGTCCGGAATCCCAAGATGGAAGGGTTGCTTCCCAGAGAACAAAGAGGGAGCAGACCTTTGGAAGGTCTGGTAGGCAGGAAGAAGAGGGCAAAGATGGACCATTCCTAGAAATTCATAGAGTACATATATAGTTTAGGCAGACAGTTGTTTTAGTGTGGCAAGATTGTTTCTGTAGATGAGGAATAAAGAATAAAGAAACTACTCAGAAATAACTCCCTGTATCATTCTTGGTTTTGGGGGCCTGACATATGGACAATTTAAGGATAGCTTCACGTGGTAATAATTACCCTTGTCACAACAAGACAACTGTATAACACACTACAACTTTACCTGGGAACCCACCGACACCTGAGGATAAAGGAGCATTCCCAGACACTCTGCATCTGTTCATTCAGGAAGAATGTAATATATTCCAGAATGGCAGACCTTCAGTCTTTTGAGTCCAGATTCCTATTGGTTAAGAACATTGTATTTTGCCTGGTCTAATTTTAGCAATCTAGCCTTTTTTATTTTTTGAAAGATGTGTTTTTAATTTTTGATTTAACTTTAAACATATCAATGTTATTCTTTTTTATATTTTATATTTTTAAATTGTTATAAACCAGCTTTCTTTTTCTATTAAGGAACGCAGTGCATTCAGTAATAAAATGAATGCATGAATTTAGGGTACTGACTTCTTTCTTAGACATTGGCAGCAAAGAACAGTAAAGCACTTAGGTATAATATGGGTATTGTAGCATTCTCCAGTCTAAAGCTCCTAACAGATTTTATGCAAGTATTAAATAGTGTAGCAGACAAAATTGATTCAATTGGTTCTAGTAACAGGTGGATTATTCTGTTCATACACTTTCCCATCACTGTAAACTGTTACTCTTCCTCTCTGCCATGTGTACCAGTGAGCCTTCCTTCAAATGGTCCTTGCCCTCAGATTCCTCCTTCTGCTATATCAGCTTCTCATCATCTTGCTCAATGCTCATGTGCATGGACCCAGACATTTCCCCCAAATAAACTGGAAAAGCAGCTTATCCTACTCTTTAGCCTACAATCTATCATGCTAATAAGGTTTTCTGCTTCAGGGAACACCCATCTTAGACTTTAATATTCTCCCAACTACATTCATATTTCATGTCCATTAGTAGTCAAAGGATCTTCTGAAAGAGCACAGAACATGGAAGAAACAGGTACAGCTCTGTTCTGTCTGGCCTTAGTTGCATTGAACAGCTCCTAAATCTTCTTCATTAGACTCCTACAGTTTGCATAAAAGGCAGTAATAACTGCATTGACCAATGAACACAAGAAAAACCTCAAGTACCACACCAGTGTCATACGTTCATTACACCCCTTGAAATATCACAAAGTTCACCAAACAGGACTTATTTCAATACAGGCTTCAAGATCAACCATTTTTCTCTTCTTTTGTTTTATTAATATGCTTCCAGAGCAATGCTGACATTAATTACACATACAATCAATCTGGAATTGAGACTGGTAGCCAACTATCATGAGAATCAGTGGCATAACACATGCCAGTGATAGGAGTTATTGGATGGCAAGGCTTGTAATGTGGAGATGAATCTCAGTATGTTTTATGTTTCTAGGCTCACTAAATGTGGTGTGTAGAATTATATAGGCATTTGAAGGATCAAGATTCTTAGCTCAACTGTGGAGGTGTGTTAGTTGATGTGTATACATGAGCTTGTGGGCTAATGCTAAGTTTACTGAGCAGATTGTGGGTGTTGTCTTGATTACAAATGCAGATTGACTATTGAGACTTTAGATTTAAGAGCTGCATTGGGAAATATTACCTCTTTTTTCTTTGTTTTCCAGCTCCCTCACCTGATCCTCTCTTTAAATCTTTTCATCCTGGCCTGGAACTTTTTTGATGTCTGGATGAAAAGAACTGTTATAAGCCCTGCTCTCAACCAAATGAAGAGAATAGGGTTGACCCACTTGATTATCAACAGCTTGCCTTTCATGTTGAAAGCCCGAATTACTCAAGATGATTATTCAAGAACCAAAACCACAATGAAAAATGTCATCAAATGCTCCCAAGCTGCTAAAATGATTATTCTCAGAGATTGAAATTCCACCCAAACACAAACAAGTTGAAACCATAACCATAGTTTAACACTGTTTATGACTAAGGAACTCTGTATAGAACAGGGGTGTCAAACTGCTGGCCCATGAGCCAAATGCGTCATGGCAAATCTGCACCCACCCTATTTCCGGCAATGGAAAAAAATAGTCACAATATGTTACGACACATCATGTGACATTGCATGTTTGACACCCCTGGTATAGAAGCTATCATTGCTCTCAAATAATGATTTTTGGAGTACTTAACAGCTTCATGTAGCTGATTTGACAATGAGAAAAGTAATTTTCTGGAATTTATTATTAACTCATCAGGTCATAAAAAGCACAAAGAGCATTTGAATCTGTCCCATTGCCCTCATGATTATAAAACAGATGGGGGCGTTTAAATAAGGAAAAGAACATAAGATGATTGGGTACTCCCCAAATGCAAGGGAAATTAATCTGATTGGGTATCTTTCACATTGTATTTAATTTAAATTTAGAAGAGCGCTACTGTGCATGTTAATACATATAGCAGTGCAAATCTGTCAATTAGGTGCGAATCTGTTACAGTTTTGCAAATTATATCACAGTATGTAGTAGAATAATTATAGTAAAAGAAATCTTACCTGCCACGCCTCAACTTTCTTGATATCTGCACATGACCCATTGGCAAATAGCCCTTTCCCAGGAATGCAAGTGTATATATCCTGCAAAGCATGAGCAATGGAATATACTGCCAAGTACACATTATAAGATATCCGCAGATGGGTATAATCCATGTATGGTGTTTCCACACTAGTGATGTTCTCCTGTCCTGTACATGGGGGACGGAATGAAGCTGTACCATTTCCAACTCTAGTGCCTTCTTCAGGGCCTTTGTGGAAAAAACCTGGGAAATTTTTGTTTCCTTCTGGTAAGTAGCAATTAAATGTCTCCTCCCAAAACTCTTTGATAAATCCATTATTAGCAGACTTCTTAGGGTTTACCTTCTGCAGAAAGTTACGAAAGCCAGGAATCTGTCCTGCCTTAAGAGCAAATCCAATGGTGCCCCCCATGACATGAAAGAATTGTGGCATAGCTATCAATGATGAGCTGGCCCAGGCTTCACTTGCCAGCCAAATCCTGCCAGTGATGTTCCGTGTGACAATCTCTTTGATCAACGGTTCTAGGTCAGGTGCACTGGAGAACACAACAATCACCTTGGCAGTGGAATTCTGGATGACTTTCACCACCTGTTGGATCTGATCCTTAGGCAAGTACTGGGCAATGAGCTCACTGAAGTCAATGCAGATGTTTCTCTCCTCTGTTTCTTCCCTGAACTTTTCAATACCTGGCCGTCCATAATTGTCATCTGCTGCAATGGTACCCACCCAATTCCATCGGAAGTACTCTACAATGTCAGCCATAGCAGTGGCCTGGTGCTCATCATTGGGTATCGTGCGCAGGAAAGACTTGTACTCGTTCCTGTTGCTCAAGAGCCTACTGGATGAAGCATAGCTAACCTAGAAAAGGAAAGAGGGCAATAAATTCTAATTCAACACTTTTAAGCAAAAACTATTCTGAAACATTTCACACAGACTGTGACCCCCGTGAACATATCCCTAATTAAAGAAGGAAAAATGTATCTGCAGGGCAGTTTACAGGTGAATAAGAAGTTGCTCACAGATGCAGTGGTACCCATGGGCAGCATGTTGCCAATTTCTGCCTCAGAAAGATCACCTTAAACAAAAAGTTCAAGACTCTTTAATAGGTGAACTAACAAGCCAAAAAGAGATGTCGACTGGAATACCCATTCTATAACCATTACATTTTAAAACCTAGTTGCGATTATGTGTCTTTATCAATCCATCCACTGGATTAACGACAACCAAATGTTACTCCTGAGGAAAGACACTCCATAATTTGAGAAAGATAAAGTGTACTCCTATCACCCTGAAAAATGACCTTCAAATGGGAGAAGTGTTCCCTCAATCAGACGGTAAACCATTTACGCTTTTTTATTGGTAAATTTGTAATTCATGGTATGATATTTTTCGTTTCAGAGCAGACCTTCAAGTGGGCTCTAATCATACTGTGTCTCATTTATCCCAGAATTTTTCTTCTACCAGTTAAGTTGCTACACCATCTCACTTCATCATCTCCATTATATCAGGGGGTTGGCTTGGATCAGTGAAAGAGAAAGTAGTATTTAGAAATGATGGCCAGACAATTTCTATATTCCTCAGCCAATCCAGAACTTTGAGAATATCCCCAATATACAGTATAAGAAAATTTCCAATCACCTCTAGAAGTAACAACTGTGAGTTTTCAAATCTGTATTTATTTTAGGAATTTTGGCAGATTCAGATAGATTAATAATAGGTATACTATTTGGAAGTGCAGAAGACTTAAGAAATGGCCTTGAAGGAACATGAGGAAGAGCTGCTAGCAAGGTAATGGTCAGATTAAGAGGACTTGAGTGTGGGCCAAGAAAACAGTTTGAAGAAATGTCTGGGACAGACCCCTTCCTAGTTCACACAAGGATCTAGTGAGGGATGGGGAAAGCACATTCAGACTGGCAAGATTCATTTACTATAGCTTCTACAATAAAAGTAGTTCTGACTCATACTTGGTATTTTACTCTGGTCTTCCTTTTTGGACTGACAGGGCGATATGGCTTTTCCAAAGACTCATTTGGCCTAAGATTGTCCTGCAAAGTCCTTTATACAGTCAGTACTTGATGGGACTTGATAGTATCGAGATACAAAAAGGTATATTGACATCAGTGACATGGAGCAAATATGTAGAGGGAGAACAGAAAATCTTTTTAAAGAACTAGAGAAATTGGGCTGAATTTGAATTTCTGGGGAAAAAATCTGAAATTCAGAGTTAAATAATCACCTGCTTAGGGCAAAAAAATGAAAGATATGAAAAAGTTATTCTAGATTATTTATTTGAATTTATTGGATGGGACTATCACTATCACAATAGATTGTTCTTTGAGTTCAGGCAGATAATGGTCTTTGATTTTGAGGTCATGCATTTAAAAGCTGAGCAGCATCCAAACTAGTTTAGTCACAATCAGTAAACAGAATAACAGAGTTGGAAAGAACTTGGAGATCTTCTAGTCCAACTCATTGCTCATTGCTATACTATTCCAGACAAGTGTCTGTCAAGTCTCTTCTTAAAAGCTTCCAGTGATGGAGCATCCACAATTTTTGAAGGCAAGCTGTTCCACTGTTTGATTGTTCTCACTGTCAGGAAATTTCTCCTTAGTTCTAGGTTGCTTCTCTCCTTGATTAGTTTCCATCCGTTGCTTCTTGTTTTGCCTTCTGGTGCTTTGGAAAGTAGGTTGACTCTCTCTTCTTTGTGGCAGCCCCTCAAATATTAGAACACTGCTATCACGTCATCTCTAGTCCTTCTTTTCACTAGATTAGACATATCCAATTCCTAATCAAATAATAAATACTTAATACCCAATCAAACTAGCTTGTTAAAAAGGTCAAAACAGCAGCCACAGCAATAAATATTTAAAGGATATTAAAGAAAACCAATGTCCAGATAGAATCATATGTCATCATGGTTGTTACATTCTGAATCAGAGTTCAACAGGAAGCTGCAAAATTAATTGCTATGGCTGATAGAAATACACAGTGTGCATTATGCTATTTAATATGGGCATAAGAAAATAAAGAGGTTATAGAGAAATTATCCTATGATTATAATGGTTTGTAGAGCTGCCTCTTTGAACCTAGGGGCTATTCAGACATATAGGCAAAGACTGCTGGAATGATCTGTTGAATACTGTTGGTGCTCATAATTGGAAAAGAGATATTTATCCTTTTAAAAAGGGGGAGATGTGGAAATGTTATACTAGCTCTTTAAGACTTTATATTATATGTTGTGAGATTGACTGAAGAGATGATGAAAGGTGACATAGCAACAGTAGAAACATTTTGTAATTAACAAGCTCACCTACTCAAGAGCATCCTATTTCTAACAAAGGACAGTGACAACATATGCTCACCTGAGGTATATAAAAGAGACCCAGAAGATTGGCAACTGCAGTGGAAATCCCAGAGCCTGTTGCTCCCACCACTGCAATTGTTGAGGGAATATGATCTGAGCAATTGCAAAACTCATCCAGATTCAGAGAGTCAATCTTGTTTTGGGCTACAAAACTCAGTGTGGCTTCCAGAGCTTTAGACACTGTGTTGCAGGTGTCAAAAATGCTGTATCCAAGAGTCATATTGGGAAGAAGAGTTGGGCTGTTATTAATCTCTTCAATGGCAAAGATCATTGCCTGCAACCAGCGAAAACCCCGGAAGTTATACCTACAAAAAAGGAAGAAAAATCAAAATAAGCACAATGTTTCATATAGAGGCAGAGGAGAGAAACGGGAAAATATGTTGTTTCTAAGTAAATGGAAGAGCACTTCCAAAGAGAAATGTAACTACATATTTCAAAATAATTAACCAAAAATAGGGCCAGTTCACATAGGCATCATTACAAATCACAGTGACAATTGTTGTGATATTGTGCAAATGATGCAATTTACATCAGTTGCATTATGTCAATAAAATGATATAAATTACAGACTGCATGTCATTTGAGCAATGAGGTAATAATGCACCAAACATAATTTGAACCCTTGGTCCTCCCATGGACAACCAAGGAGCTGTACCACATACATTACACAACAAAGCCCTGCTGGATCAGAACAATGGGCATTTTGGACAGTGGCAAGTGCTCTCTCTCTCTCCCTCCCTCCCTCCCTCCCTCCCTCTTTTTTTTAATTCCATTTATATCCCGCCCTTCTCCGAAGACTCAGGGCGGCTTACAAGCTTAGCAGTAGCCTTCATTCTATGTATATGCATGCTTGTTAGGGCTTTCACACACACCCCAAGCGGCATTATTACAAAGTCAGCTTTCCCCACTGACACAATTTAACAGCATATCCTTATTAACTAAAAGGTAAACCAGTTATTGCATTTCACAGTCTAGAATGTTGTGCCAAGAAACTGTTCTTATTCATATGACATTTTTCAGAAATAAGTATTTAATATTTATATGACAGCCCACTTTCTGGGCAATCCATGAGGTATTACATGAGATATTATTGGAATATTAAGGCCCATTTTGTCAAAAATTCTGTGTCACCTAATGACCAGCCAAATGATGCAGGAAGCTCATAAGCACAATAGAGGAATTTCATCCAGGGTTGCCCACAGAATTGACATTATATGGCAACCTGCCTGTAATTTAGGAGGTAATATATGACCATCAAAATTAGTAACTAACATAAATTTATCTAATTTTCTTTTAAAAACTTCTAAGCAAAAATGTGACTGTTGTCAAAGTATTCCCTTGAGGCAAAGGAGTCCTTGCGGATTTTACTCCACTAGTCATCGCCGACTATAGGAAGCAGCGCTCATCTCTGTTTTAAGGTCATTGAACCAGCACCTCTGAAGACATTTCAGCGATCATTTGGCCAGCATGATGTCACAGAGCACTGTTACCTTCCCACCAAAGTGGTACCTATTTATCTACTCACATTTGTATGCTTTCGAACTGCTAGGTTAGCAGGAGCTAGGTCAAGGATGGGAACTCATCCTGTCACGTGATGCTTGGGTCTCAAACCTAGGCTGCCAGCTTTCCAGCTGACAAGCCCAGCGTCTTAACCACTGAGCCACCCATCCCTTGAGGCATGGTGACTGTCTTCCACTATATATTTATTTTAGGGAATTACAGTTAGGGTTGAATAATCCTTTAGATTCAGTCTCCAAAAGGTGCTTATAGAAGCGTGAGCATAGTAACTGTCTGTAGCTTTTCCTAGGACCGCGTGGTTGCTATGAAACATTGGAAAACTGAAGCCAAATCACTGAAGATCCTTCATTACAATATTAGTAGTTTTATTTTCAATCCTTAGGATTCCTAGCATGGAATTCATAATTTTAAACAAGCAACACATTGGCTTGACACTTTTATTGTATCAGGACTCATAGAAGGAAGATGGTGTGCAGGGAGGATTTTGTGCTCTTCCCAGATTGAAGCAGCAGCTGGGAGGGGACCATCACTGGAGGAAGTGGCTACACTCAGCGCTCTGCTTTTGGGAAAGGAGCTCCTTTAATCCCATCCTTAATTCAAAGGGGTGGACTCTACAGGACTTTTCTCCATTATATCTTCACAACAACCCTGTGAGATCCCGGTCCTGCCTCCCGATTGGACGATTTGGTCCGTACTGGCTCGCCTACTTCCCTGTGAAGATTCGAAAGCCTGTTCAAGAGTTGGATTGGCTAGCCGTCTCAAACGAGGGGCAGGGCTCAAAGCGTGGCGCGAAATGCGAATGTAACGGAAGGGAAGGAGGCAGGAGCTTGTCCGTGGACCCGCCGCCACCACTGCCGCCCGCTCCTCTCCAGCTCCCACCTCACAGGCACCATGCGGCCGACGGCTGGCACCGGTTCCAGGAGAACCCCTTCGACTCCTCGCCATCGCGGTCGATCTGGAGGATCTCCACGCAGGAGCCAGGCCTCTCCCCATCGCTCTGGACTGAGCCGCCCCCCACAAGAAGCACCAGCAGGGCATCGGAGAAGGCGGAGATACCGGCCCGGCTTCCGAGCTTTGCAGGAGATCAGAAAGTATCAAAAAAGTACTAATCTACTTATTGCCAAGCTACCCTTTCATCGTGTGGTGCGGGAGATCTGCCTGAAATATACCCGCGGGGTTGACGTGATGTGGCAGTCCATGGCACTTCTTGCCTTGCAGGAGGCAGCTAAAGCCTTTTTGGTGCATCTTATGGAACATGCCTACCTGTGTACCATCCAAGCCAAGCGGGTCACTCTCCATCCCAGGGACATCCAGTTAGCTCGACGGATCCGTGGCATCGAACAGGGTTTGGGCTAGCTCCTTTCCCCTGTCTTTCCTGTCTGAAGAGGTACTTTAAATGAGGCCCCAAAGCTTCAGGGGAGCACCCTGCAACTGCTTTGGAGGAGAAGACGACCGAATTTACACCGCCTATTCCATGGATTGTGTGTCTCAGCCTGGCCCCTTCCTCTTGCTAGAATTTCCAAAGAGGTTGACCTCTTCTTCCCAGGAAGGACAAGTGTCATACAGTAACCCATGTTTAAAGCTCTTCTGCCGTCTCTGCTTTGAACACAGCCTTGTGCCAACGACGGAGACTGAAAAATTGCTTCCTGTTTAAAATTTGCCCTGTATTTCTCCACATCAGTGTTTAAAATAAAAATCTTATTGTAGCAGCATATTTATACACTGTAACACCGACAACTTTTTTTTAGGTGATTTCTATTTATAATATCTTCTAGTGTCACCTAATTATTGTGCCAAACTTAAGAACTTAAGCAAACAAGCTATTTCATTTCAACCGCAGCTAAGTAATTATAAGATTTTGCAAATCTCTATTGCAGAAATTATCTTAGTCACTGACGGCTTGGACTTCATTAGCTCACATGTAGAGATTAGGGTTTTAATCCAATTTACACAACTTTGCATTTGTTTACATTGAACTGTATTCCCTATTACAAAATTCATTCCTTTAGCCAGGAAATGCCATTAAGGTGCTCTTTACAATCCTTTTTTATTTTTATAAACCTAAAAAACTTATTATCGTTACCTCTGGTTGCATGACAGATTGCTGTACAATTTACTGTGGTTTTGTTTTTATAATATTTGGAGGTTTTCCAGTAGTTAAATGTTTCTAGACAGTTTATAAATTAAAGCATATTTTAAAAAAACCCAAGAAAATAGCACAAGTTCTTTTGTCTATGAAAATGAAGAGGTCTTCACACAGCACCTACAAGGCCATAATGGAAGTGTCAGATGAACATCTCTGGAGAGGCTTTCCACAAAAAAGATTCTACTCATGAAAAGATCCTCTCTTCTCTGATTGGCTCCCTTGCCTCATTTGGTAGAGAAGAGCCACGTGAGGCCACCATGATGATCCAGAGAAGCAAATGTGGAGGGATCTTTTAGGTAACTTAGTCAAGATTTAGAGTTACAGACTAATTGGGGGGGGGGGGAAATGGAAGCCAGAAGCAGACTGTCAGACATGAAGATCATTAATTGTTCTAGTGATGGTAAGGAATCTGTAAGTAATCCCAAATCGTACACCTGATCCTGCAAGGGCAGTTCAGCATTCTCCTCAGCAATGAGAGATTCAGTTCTACTTGTTCCTCCAGCCATGCTAAGATTACACTGTTTTACCCCGTGTAAAACAGATAGTTAAAAATAAATGAGAGGGTCTTTGTTGTGATCCAGTCTGGTATTTAACATCAACCAAAGGCAAAGTGATAAAAAAGCCAGGAATGGTTGAAAAGAACCAAAACAAAAACAAGTGTATGAGGTCAGATGCCTCTTCTTTTCAATCTACTTCATAACTACTCCTGCCTACAATCAAAGCAATAGAAGTGCCTTCTGGGATAAGAATGAAGAATATAACAAACCACTCAGTGGTGGGATTCAAATATGTGAACAACCGGTTCTCTGTGTGGATGCTGCTTCCGGAAGTCCATTCTGGGCCTGGGCAACAAAAAATTAGCTATCGGTTCTGCCAAAGTGGTGCGAACTGGCTGAAATCACTATTAAGAAGCTTTGCTCTTTATTCCAATGGTTAGAGATGCAAGGCTCAAATTACACATGAAGCAGGCTTCCTACTAGTCACCCGCAAAACATAGAATGCCCTCCAATTAGAGGTTTCATGTAGCTGCTTTGTAAGGGTAACCAAACCCCATTGGAGATTCTTTTGTGCTGAATTGAATATTTTATATCAAATGCAATTATATTTTATCTTGTAAGCCACATACTGTTTTGAAAGTCTGCATATATAGTAAAATTCAATAAATAAAAGCCAGAGCTGACTGAAACCGCTAGGGATCGAAAGGGATCAAATAAATACTCCAGCAAAGCCCCTATACAAGGTGTAGGAGACATAATAAGACTTCAGTTCCTTCCCTAAAAGCCTGGAAGCGGCTTTTTTTAAAAAAAAAACACCAAAGAACTATTACCTGGTAGAAATCACAAAACCTTTAAGGTCTCTGTCATGTGAGTCTGGAGGATGAGTGAGTTTGGGGGATTTGATGTGGACTTACCTTATGCATTCGACTGATTCTGGCCTAGATTTCAGATCCTGGTGTTTAGCAGCCACTCCAAAATGAATGGGAAACAATCCTCCAAGAATAATATCTCCTTTCTTCTGTGCCCTTTGATTTGGTCCATAGGCAGAGCTACTCCAAGTAAATGCAAAGAGGATCAAACATAAACTATAAAAAGTCATCGTTCCTCCTTTATACAAAAGGAATTATGTTGCAAATTTCAGACCAGGTACCTAAGAAGCAACATAAGTCTAATAAAATTTAACATATTTTTTCTGTTTGAAACACCGTACACTATGGCTGTGATGGGCAGGCTTGAAGTCCAATAAACCACAGGACAATAATGATAGCTCTGATGTCTCTTCAGTGGACTTCTCCATTGCAATTTATCTGATCCAGCAATTCCTTGCTTCTTCAGTATCACTAGCAGATCATGTAGAAGTCATCTTCAAGGATTCCTAAAACAATATTGAAATGTAAAAAATTCATGTATACAAAGAATCCATAGAATCAATCCCTCCCAAATAGCAGCTGCTCCAGGAATACAAAAGACACATGTAGCTTGAAAATTTACATGGTGTCTTCTTTCTTGCTGTTAGTAAAACGTCAAAATTGCTGTAATAAAGTTCATGGCATATATTTGCACAAATACATCTGAAGACACCTTCAGATCACGAAGTCACAAATTGCATCCTTGTTCTAAAGCTGTTTTAAGTTTTTTTTCTTATAATTATTTTATAAAACATCACATTTGCTTTATATATAGAAATAACCATAAATGACCAACATATTGGTCTTTTTACATTTACCTATAGCAAACAAATAAATTCAGGCATGATACCCCTAAAAATGGTGTCTTAGTTTCAGTATCTATTTTCCCCAAGTGAAAAACAAGCTAAAATACTCCCTGTTTAAAAATAATCAATGATAAATTCCAAATGTGCGTCAAGTTCAAGGAAGATGGTCATTTAGATAAATTATAGCCATTTAAAGAAACTGAGTGATGAATTGTGAACTTATTATAGGACAGTGAGTTTATATAAAGAAATCCATACCAAAATACACAAAGAAAAATAGGTTTTAACACCCACATAGATCCATAACTAATTGCATATTTCATGTTTGACAAAGAAGCTTCCTCTATGCTATAAAACAGTAACTGGATGGATTTTTTCCCTCCATTTACTACCATTAGGGGGAAGAGTAGTAAATTAATATTTATATTGAAAAGGGAAGGAAGGAAAGAAGGAAGGAAGGAAGGAAGGAAGGAAGGAAGGAAGGAAGGAAGGAAGGAAGGAAGTCCCCTACAGAAGTTTTTACTCAATATAAACTCAAATGCATAACTTTCCATTCCTTGCAATTCCAATATATTTTTCAGTTTAATTTCTCATCCCCACATTATGCAAAATTAAATGAAGGAATACAAATGCAAAACATAAGTTATTCTAAAATGTTACTCCTATCTTGTGTTTCCAACTCACACAAACCATCATGTTAGCACTTAGTATTTGTATGTTGGATGAAGTGGTACAGGAAAAAATGGTAGAACCATAGTCAGACAGATTTCTGAATATTTTAAATAGCTCAGACAACAAAGGTGGAAAACTGATTCCTTGGGTTTCCTTGATCTGAAGGACAAATCATCCTCATTCTCCCATTGTCAGATCTGGCAATCACACAAAAGAAGAAAATAGGAATAAGGCCAACCCCAACAAGGGTCTATTGTCTCCATACCTTTAACCGGTCTCCAAAAATCTGAGATAAGGGGGGAAAGAAGAAAATTGAGGGTACCAATGGTTCCTTCACTTATAAGCATTACTTATTACCTACATTAGTCATATAAAAGGACTGCATCTCCTGCTTTCAGCAGAATACCTGTCTTTAAGCCTCACCAAAGGGTGCGCTCTTTCTGTAACTTCAGGGGGGGAAAATCCACTGAGATAACAAATTATAGAAGACAGCACAAACGAAGCGACTAAGAAGTAACTAAGTGGCAGCTAATGAGTCTGGAATAGTTCCTTTGCCAAGTGCAGAAATAGGGAATGCATGTGCCCCCAATGTTTTTTTGTACCACCCACTCTATCAGAAAGACCAAACTCAATAGTAATGCATCTCAGATGCCAAGATATGCTTTAAACATACACTAGGAATGAGTTTGTACCGGGGGGGGAGACTTGTGGCGACCCAATAATACTATATGTCCCCCATAACACTCCAAGGTAGGTCTATGAAGAAAGTCTTCTGCCTAAATGTAGAAAACTATGCAACATGGGGCTGTAATAATCTAACCTTATTGCAGCCTGTACAAGTCGTTATGATGAATAAGTAATATGTGACTTCCCTGGCATACTCCCTAAAGGATGATAATAATTTCAGTCCTATTAACCCAGTAGTCTGATTTTTTCATGGCATACGTAACCTAGTCAGCCACTGTCCCAGTGAAATCCCTTTACCTCATGTTCTGTCAACACACAATCACCGTACCTGGGTCAGAAGTCAGCAGTTTAAAAATTACTGCCATCTCCTTTACTTTCTTTAAAAGGTGCATGGCATCCCACCAAAGGAAACACAATATGCCACAACATCACCAAGCCTTTCTCCATTGGTCATATAGGTAGAATAGTCATGGCTAGACAATTGTGGCTGACCTGTATTTCGGTTCTGTGCTTTCACGCCTTGGCACTGAGTTCAGACATGGAGATCTCTGCTTTTCAGCCACATTTTTTCCCTCCCGTTCTTTTACATGGAGACTCATGTAAAGTGACTGACTGAGGTCAACTGCGTAGGTTTAGCTGCTCCTCCAACCCATTTGACTGGGTGGAATTAGTTCAACCCATGCTTGACCAGGCTCTCTTTGGGGTTAAATTTAACCCACTGGCTTAGACGACTCAATCGACTGACCTTTATTTTTGTTTCGGTACACCCACAACAGCTTGCTGATCCAATTAGGTGTGTTGTGGGAATAATTTGAAGACTGATTTTGGTAAGTATATTTTTTTAAAAAAAACCCAAGCAAGCTTGAAAGGAAGGGAAATATCTACTCTGCTACATCTCTGTGAAGGTGATCTTTCTGCCCAGGTTGGAATGTACAAACACCTGGAGTCACCCTCCAGTAAGCAGCATCAGCAGCTCAGCTCCCTGCCAGGTCCACCACAGTACACGTTCCATCTCCGGGACAACGGTGTGACTTTTGGAGGCTCTATGCCTCATTTAATTCTGCTATTGGCCTAATTGGGTTGGAAAAATGCAGGGGCAGGACTGTGATTAAACACTAGCTTCGTGGTGCTTATTTATGCCATTGGAAAGAGAAGAGTTTAGGGGCTGTTTTTTTTTAGTTTTAAGCATGCGCTTAAGAGTGTTTCTTCAAAGACTGATGCTATCTGCAATGTTATGAATGTTATCACTTCAAATACAAATGTAAGGTGCAGAACTCACACAGAATCTTTGCAAAGTTTTATGGGTGATTCTTATCATGAAATGTTTAATTACTCTCATTCAACTCAGCGTTTTTTGTTTTCACTTCTTGGAATCAATTGTAGCTATTCTGGAAATAACTTTGTTTGATAGGGAGAAATGTTACACAGGGAAATCTAAGCAATGAATTTTGCCATTAGTTCCACACAAACACTACTTTCGCCTCTAGCCAGTCTCCCGCTCTAAGAATGACCTACTTCACAGGATTGCTTAAAGAAACATAATAAAATGGGATATTGGATGTTATAATAGAGAAGGCCAGTTCTTCCTGCTATAATGTCCTACATTCTACAAATGCATCAAAATAATATATTCCAGAAACAGAGTACTACTAAAAGCAAGTTTTTGAAAGAGCCATTATTACATACACCTAGAACAGACATGTCAAACACAAGGCCCAGGGGCCAGATCCGGCCCGTGAAGTGGTTTTATGCAGCCCGTGAAGCCGTCCTGGAAACAGTGAGGGAACGGCCCCCACTGCCTTGGCCCTGGCCCAGAGACCCTCCTTCTGCCAGAGACCCTCAGATCTGTCCCACTCCTGCCCAGGCCCCCATAGGCACCCTTGATGCGAACGATGTAGAGCTGGCCACGCCCACCCAGTAGGCCATACGCACTCTAGCCATGCCCACCCAGTAGGCCACGCCCACCCAGGCCATACCCATCCGGCCCCCTGAGGGCAACTGCAATGCTGATGCGGTCCTCAATGAAATTGAGTTTGACACCCCTGACCTAAAACATGAAAAATGATACTACTCTTAAAGAAAAATAAGTGAAATGCTAAACATAGTGTAAAGACCTTTTGAATACTGTACGGGATCTACCTTTAAGCTAACAAGTATAATATTGTAAATGACTCTTGCCAAGAGCTTATGATCAGCTTTATCTTTTTGTTTCTTTCTAATCTTGAAAAAAATGTTACTTCTCTTTCCACCCTTTTTCTCCATTTTTCTCCAATACTGTAAACCTATTAAAGTGTAATTAAAGACAATGTCTCTCGTTTGCATTTGATCTTAATATTGACAAAAGAACAAGAAAAAAAGGCAGAACATAATTGGACAATAATACAACCTTTGGGGAGGAACAAATATTTTAAAGAGATATTGCATGGGAATTGTTAAGTTTTTTATACAAAGTTGAACTATCTTGACAGGGTAAGATAAGCCGCCCTGAGTCTTCGGAGAAGGGCGGGATATAAATGGAATTTAAATAAATAAATAAATAAATAAATTAAGGTTCAATTAATTTATATTTCTAAAGCACTTATTACCACTTTTTTTACAGCTCTCAGTCTCCCACCCAAATGCTCTTAAAAACTTTGTATGATGGCAGCTTTTAGTCATATGGCTTTGGCTGCTAGATTAAAAAGGGTGCAGTGCAATCTTCTTCAGCATTCTTCTGATTTGGAAGAATAATACAACATCCCTGCACGCAACTGTGTCTAGCAGAGTTTTCTCTCTCTGTTGAGGCTCTTCAAATGATTGAGGAGAATCTATCGTACCCTCTGTCCCAAGGAGATCCTGAATGGATAGCAGAGATTCTCTGCAACAGCCACTTACCAAGAAGTTAACAAGGCATTTGTTTATTGCTCCTCTTCTCTAAATGTGAGCATGCTGACACCTGGTACTAAGTCAGTTAGGACTTTAAGAGATAAAACTAGCAACCTGAGATGGTCTCAGAAACAAAAATGTGTTTTGGTCAAAATCTAGCAGCCAATTTGAATGTTACTTAGGTATGAATGACAATAGCTAACTGGGGGTTCCACGAAAAAGCCAGAGGTAGCACATTAGTCTGAGCTTGTATAAATTATTTATTTCCAACTATAATTGTAAACATTTATATTTCAGTACTTGGTGGGCAAGAAAGGACAGGTAATGGCATTCTTACTGGTATAAAATTGCTGTTGTTCAGAATTCTTAGCAAGACTGAATCTGACCCTTAAAAACTTCATGGACACATCCTTATAGTTTCCTTGACAACAGAACAATAGTAGTTTGCCATTCCCTTCTCAGGGATTTTTTTTAAAAAAATTTCCATCTTTTTTGCAGCTCTTAGACTCCTAATGCTAATTAGGAGCAACCCTGCTTAGCTCCTGAATCCAAATGATATTAGACAGGTAATCATCTTTAATACTGCTATATGGAAAAGCCTTTCACACATACATTGATGATGATCATATTGTTACTGGGGAATCTCTTTATGCTGTGCCCCAAATTTAACTTTCATCTAGTTTTGGGATTCCAGATTCTATTCTAGATGAGAAAACATTTGTCTCTTGCATAACAACTGGAGAATGCTAAAGCAGTTTAAAAATCAACAAAGGATTTTCTGAACGAGATAGTTGAAATGTATATCCAGATCTGACAGTGTAGAATATAGATGTACAAAATTCTCAATCTAGTGAAGATGTCAATAAATATCATAACAAGCCAGCTGGTATTTTTTATAATTCTAATGTAAGTTTTTTTTAAAGGTTCCTGCCCATATCTGTTCCATATGTTGTCTCGACTCAGTTTTACTTAACCAAGTTTTTCCCTTTATGTCAGCATTATGAGAAAGTTGCACCTGTGTTTGTATTCAAAGACCCAGATGAGTTCAAATGCTAACAGTTGTCCTGTGGGAGATGCTGAAGTGAAGCAGAACGAGCCCAGGTTGATTTTCAGATAACAAGCCTAAGGTTGCTCTGTCAGCAAAGAAGAAAGCTTATTAGGTCTCAAAGGCTAAATGAAACATAGATCAAATTCACTGAAAGTGAATAATTAGAGTCACAAAAAGAAACTTATGATTAAATATTAATTTGTAGTAAGGTTCCCACTTCTTAAGTATCCTCCAGCCATTCTGCTCTTCGCATTTTAGTTGTTTCAAATTTTGTTTTCATATTTATAACATCAAAGCTGAAGCATCAAAGGTTACAAGCATAAAAGTCCAGACACTCATTGGCCTGGGAAAGAGAGCTACATATTTATAACAATTATCATTTCCTCCAAGATTTATTTCTCTTAAGAAAACTTTAAAACTGAATTGGAAATTAACACCAAATACAGCTAAGATGCCATTGTCTCAGTGATGCAAAAAAAGGGCTAAAAATGTTTTAACATTTTGGAGAATTTGCCCACATCAATGGATTCTATGGTAACTGTGCTACTAATAAAGCAATGACATCACAAGAAGGAAGAGGGTGAAACATTAACAGGTGTGAAGAAAGCAAGATTTCCAATCAGTTGTTATTGTTGTTAGATAATTTACAGTAGTTGTTTTTATTGATCAATGCTTCAAAATCTTTCCACTTTTTTCCTATTTTCCTCCAAATAACTTTGTGGTTAGAAATAAAGATTTATAGTTCCTTTTATTTCCTTCTCCATGGTTAGGTAGTATTTTCCCTATCATTTGCACCTTATTTCTTAAGGAATTGCATTTTTTTCCTCTCCTTACTGAAACACATCAAAATAGGGAGGCTCTTCTGCTGCCTCAGCTTCCAAAGTGAGTCAGATCTGCTTTGTGACCATGAAGCACAGAGCATATCCCTGCTTTTGGTTCTTCTTTTGCCTCCGATACTGACAATTGCTAGAAAGGGTCCATTTTGATGTAATTGTGTCAAGGCTTGAATCTACTTTATATGTTTTCCATCTGTTGTCATTTTGCTGCTTGAAGTCAACAATAAGATAGCACCCCTCTTGTTCCAAGTAGATAAACTGACTGGAGGAATGGTGGCAATGGAACAGCAGTCTTCCCACAGCCAGGAACAGAAGGCTATTGTGTGTTTGTGTGTGTGTGCTTGTGCAAGAAGGTTGGATTGTGTCTCCCCCACTCCTATATGTTCCCTAACATCTTGCCAGTGTCTTCCAGCAAATCCTGCCTGAGGTGGCTACCTTCTCTAAGAGCACAGTCATCCTTGTCCCCTATTTTTGCTCTTCCATTTTCCTCACTGAGTCCTTCTTTTCAGTATTGGTCCCCTCCCAAGACTTGGACTTTGCAAGTTAGGGAATGGGGCAGGGGAGAAATCAGTGTGCATTTATTCCACAAGTTTCCCCATAAGCAAGCAAACTGCCTCTTCCTCTTCATTTCCTAATACCTGATGATAGGTTGGATGGTTAGGTTAGATTAAACCACGTGAGTTGGGCTATATGTACTTTACTGTGAGAAGCTGATAACTAAATGGTTTTTCTCTCATTCTTCACAAGGACTGACTTCTTCCATGCTTCGTTAATTTGTGGGCATCATCAGTTTGCAGCCTCATGGCAGGTCAAGTGTGATTTGTGTTATTGTGGACACCATGGATGGCAGAATTGCTGGGCTCCTCTCCATATTTTGGGATGTCATCTCAATTTTTCCCTAGGGAAGGCAAGAGTTCTAAATAAAATGACATCCCCGGTATTTGAAATTTGCATAGAAGTGATGTGGGATCAATTAGAAGAGGGTTTGCATACTGCATATCATGACAATCACAGTGGGTCCCTCTTATGCTAGAGGACACATAGAGAACAGAGTGAAATATTCAAATGCTTCTTCTTACTATCCTGATAATATTCAGACAACTACCTACTGTACAGATAAGCAGTATGAATGGATTAAGGTTAAGGTTAAGGCTAAAACATATGAAGAAGAGTTGTAGGAATTTGGTATGTCTAGTTTAAGAAGAGATTGGAAAGCCATTTGTCTGAAATGGTATGGGGTCTCCTGCTTGAGTAGGGGACAGGCTTCCAAGGTCCCTTCCAACTCTGTCACTCTGATTAAAAAGTATCAATGTGTTAAATTAGTTGGTCCCTGCTTACAACCTCTTTGCACCATAAAGAACATAGCATGTTCTAAGCTCTTCAATCTAATGCTTCTTCTTTAATATTAAAATGGAAAATGATATGTCAGTATTGGATATGACCAATAAATAAAATATCCCTACACAAGCTTCCTCTGGCTCATCTGTTGAGAAAAACAGACTGAGTGGGAGGCATGTGGCAAACAAAGCAGGAAGTAACACACAGTAAATCTATCACCTAGACATCCACGCAGGAATCCACGCTATGGATATGAAAAGTAACTCAAAAGGGTGTGAAAAAAACAAGTGGGCAGAAGGAATACTAATGCATTCTCATCTTGCGTGTGCATATACATATGTATAATGTAAAAGCTGTTTCCCTTAGCGGCCATTTAAATACAATCTGTCGTAACATATTTTGTTGATTACCTTATTTATAAAGCATTTTTTTAAAAGCATATGAGATGCAATAAAATTCTTAGCTGGAAATACCCTGTGCCTCTTTGAGGGGTGTAATCTAGTGGTCAGACTTTGGCAATCTGCCACAATTATTTCTGGTCTGTAAGATTTGAAGATCCTTTGATGCAGGGGTCTTCAAACTTGGCCCTTTTATGACTTGTGGACTTCAACTCCCAGAATTCCTCAGCCAGCAAAGCTGGCTGAGGAATTCTGGGAGTTGAAGTCCACAAGTCATAAAAGGGCCAAGTTTGAAGATCCCTGCTTTGATGCTTCGTGATGGAACTTCTACTTTGGATGCAGGTCTCAGACTCAGACCTGGTACATGAAGATTAGATTGGGGTATTGAAAAAGAAGCTTGGAAGAAGGTAATGGCAAATCACACCCATACTTGCACCATGAAAATGACATAGAGAAGGGGTAGGCAACCTTGGCTCTTTTATGACTTGTGGACTTCAATACCCAGAATTCTTGAACCAGCCATGCTGACTCAGGAATTCTGGGAGTTGAAGTCCACAAGTCATAAAAGAGCCAAGGTTGCCTACCCCTGACATAGACTTATCCATGAAGTCACCATGAACTTTAGCTCATCCCAAATAAGACTTTGTCCAGATAGAACTAAGAAAATCCTTTCTGAAACCCTTGAAGAACCAATGGCAATACTGAACTAGACACAATAACTTATTTATTTATTTATTTGATTTATATACCGCCCTTCTCCCGAAGGACTCAGGGCGGTGTACAGGGCAATAAAAATAAGAATACAGGATACAAGATTTAAAGTTAAATGATTGTGCCCAATGTGGTAAGTTAGTTAAAATAATGTTAAAACCCCAAACCCACAATAACTTAGGCTAAGATAGTTCATAAGACACTTACCATAGTTGGGATTTTGAACCAGTTACAAGAGTTGTTATTGTTTTCAATATCAATAGGTTATAGTTCTTATAGTTCTATAATAAAGTTTTAATGTATTAGAGGAAACTCGATAGAGATAATATACTTGTTAATATCAAATTCTGTAGAAAATTACAGCCAATATACTCTAATTCTTTGGGTCGACATAATTTGCAAAACACTATTACCTATATATTTTTGTGTAAATTATGTATAATAGTACTTACTGTTGTCAGATAGTCACCAAAGTTTTAGAACCGATATAAAGACAAATGCTTCCCAAAATATTCATTTCCTTTCTGACAATTCTGGAATTTTCATTAAGAATTGTAGTTTGGTTTGCAATAATATACATTCATTGACCAGGAGACAATGCAGATATCATACTTCCCTGGCAATTTAGTATTACCGTACTTGTCAATGATATGCCCACTTACAAGTCACATCATGTTACCACATTGAACAAGTTTTTTATAGGGAACAGAGTTTTAATATTCAAGAAATTGTTCCATACAATACAGAGAAACTTCCTTGGGGTTTGTGGTTTGCTGAATGCTATAATTATGTGTACAGAATCTCATTTAACACTCTTGCAAAAGAAAAGAATGGCTATTTATAATATAGCCATGATCATGTGCTGGCAAATTTATTTAAAGACCAGAGAAATTTGGCACTGTCACAAACTTTAACTGTTCTCAGATACATGAACAGATTTTCCCATTCCCATTCTTAAGCCTTACATACACAGGACAGTTTATGATACAATGGGTTATGGCATTATCATCGCTATCAATATCATCAGTTAAGGATAATTCCTTGTGGGGAATAAAATGAGGTATTTCAGTTTGGACCTCCTGGGGAAAAATTACAGGAAGCTTCTAAAGTTACAATTCCCAGATGAATAATTCAGGGAGAATTCTAAACCTTATCTGTCTAAGAAGAAAGAATTTGTACTATCCCTTCCACAAACAAATGTGGAAATGAACTACTGTTCTTCTAAAGTATTCAATTAAGAAAAAATAAAGATAGTTGGAATTGGAAATATCAACACTAGAAAGCCACTAATGGAGAGTAAGAGTTTGCCTTTCCTGTCTTTGCGAGTGCATTATCCCTTTTTCTCGTTACTTCTTCTAATGGAATAAGCATTAGGGTGACACGTTGTCTAGCAATTATAGTCTGAGGATTGGTGACAGAGATCCCTTGCCAGTTCCAGTTCAGAACTCATGACAACAAAAAAACGACTGTTTGCACCTACGTCCTTTTGTCTGGTACAGCCACAAGGAGACTAGTACCATTCTGCTTTCTAAATTAATCCAGTCTAAACCATGATACAAAGTTGACTTGTTTGGACAAACCATTCTGAATTGGATAGATCTGAATGACATTATAAGGCATAGATAATAAGGAAATGAAAGCCTCACAACTGGACTAAAGGAGAGGGAACATGACTTCAGTTACATGTGAATTAGTGCCATAGCTTCCAATAACAGTAATTGTAAGGTAGGCCTTCTGGCGTCTAACAAATGAAGCTTGTGTTAAAAGGGATCACACACCATAGTCAACTATACACGTAATGTTGTTTTTGATTTTAGCTCACCATGGTACTGGAATCCAGCCATTATGACTTATAAACCTGATTCATGATGTAGTGTGATGGGTGAAATTGGCTGCTATAGCTTGTTTGGCAAATTGCCCATAAATTTGCATAAGGTATGAATCCATCTTTGTCAAAATATCAGTTATAAGGTCTGATATCCCAGAGGACATGCAAGCCACTCAGCTGCAGGATCTGTTTTTTCATAGCAGGAGGGAATGACAGTAGTAAAAACATCCTTTTGATGAATATTCTATCAGGCTAGCACCAGGCCCCAAATATTCATCTGTATCATTTTGAGCCTGACAGGAACAAAATCTCATTTTCTATTTTTTTCTTTTAAAGAAAAGAAAGGTAGCTATGTTCTCATGCTGAGGTGCAGGAAAGTGCAGAAGACTACATATTTTAGCTACAAGGCTACCAGAGTTGTATGTGTGCTGTCTCTTGCTAGACAGTCTTCTCTGGGGAAGTCTGTAGCCCTTCTACCTTCCCATGCCCAGATTAAATCCAACCATGAGGCTATGCCTAATACTGGGCTTTTACAGATCTGGAAACAGGAACAACAAGGCAGGCCCCAGAAGGTTAGAGAGAAGGATATGAGTTTAAAGATACTTGAGGAACAAAGTTTGGAAATGGGAGGATAAATTTCGGTATGACTTTATTTGGCTTATTTATCCAGCATTTCAGCTATTGTGTCTACCTACTCATTCTCTGACACAGAAAGTTTAAATGTGAGCAACAGACATGTCCAGAGAGTTTTAAGTCTCTGGATATAACCTTATTATTTGGTGGGAGAGGGTCACAGAGAGTTTGAGTATCGTTTTGCTTACAATAAAACAGCATTACTTATGTGAACCCAGAGAAAGAAATATTTGGGGAAATATTAAAAAGGCAGAAAATATTTCCCCAATGGATTTTAAAGGCAGAAACCAACCCCCACCCCAGGTCTCTCTGCCCCAAACAGAAACCAGATCTGCAGAAATGCAGATGTGATAATCTTGTCAGAAATATTGAAAACAGGAACCTTGGATTAGAAAGAAAGACCCTAGAATCAACAATCCTTCACACCAAAAAAATCCAACAGTCGTCAGCCACAGCCCCCAGGGAAGCAGGATATGACCTTTGGGACATAATAGCTTTAACCCACTACCATCAGAATACCAGAAAGGCACATTCAGACTCAGGTCAAAGTTCATGCAACAGGAACAACTCCAAACAAAAGCCCAAGAAGGTATAAAAACCCACTCACTATTACATGTGGTCAGTTTTTCCAGAGCCATCTTTCTGTCTGGCTCTCCTCTTCAATAAAGTACAACCTTCTTTCTAAAGCAGTCTCCATTTTTATTATTCCCGGCTTGGACTGGACCCTGATGAAGATTTTTCTTTTAATGCTTACTTATAACATTTACAAACCAGATGCACCGTGGAACTCAGGGCAATGCATATGGATTCCACACACAAGAATTTTCTGAAGTAGTTCACCCCATCAGCTTTACTGGAATTCAAATCTGATCTTCTTCAATGTTCAGCACTTTAGCCCAGACATGTCAAACACAAGGCCCGGGGGCCGGATCCGGCCCGCGAAGTGGTTTCATGCGGCCCGCGAAGCCATCCTGGAAACAGTGAGGGAACGGCCCCCACTGCCTTGGCCCTGGCCCAGAGACCCTCCACCTGCCAGAGACCCTCAGATCTGTCCCACTCCTGCCCAGGCCCCCATAGGCACCCTTGATGCGAACGATGTAGAGCTGGCCACGCCCACCCAGTAGGCCATATGCACTCTAGCCACGCCCACCCAGTAGGCCACGCCCACCATGGCCATACCCACCCGGCCCCCTGAGGGCAACCGCAGTGCTGATGCGGCCCTCAATGAAATTGAGTTTGACACCCCTGCACATTATGTTTAAATCTAATCATGCTGCTTCCAGTAATTAAAAAATGCACTTTCACATGCAGGTTTGTTGGGGTTTTGAGACATATTCTCCCAAAACTCTTTAACAGCATCAATAACTAGAAGAAGCCAATTGCTAAACTGGCTAATGAAGAGGGATGCTCCATCTAAGCCCTTCCAACATAGGATTAAATTGTGATCACACACAAAAAATGTTTTTGCTCCCCTCTCCCAAAATTGGTTTAGAGAATCATCTTTGTTCTGATGATCTGTGTATCTTAGGGCTAGAAGAAACTGCCAAGATGTCATTATACATAAATTGATATGGATTCCCTGACCAATTTCCTGCTTCCTTCTTGATGCTTACAAATAAGCAAGAAATTAGTGGAAACAGAGCACATTGTATCCCAATTTTTTTAAAGTGGACAAAAAACAATTATGGGAACATATGCGTGTGTGTGATATTCCTGGTAACAAAGCAAATGGACAAGAATTTGTCATGTTCAACAGCCTTTTAACCAAGCACATAAAGGCATAATTAGGATTCAGATTTAAGCCAAAAAGAGCTTAAATAGAAAAAAAGCATGCTTATATACAGGTGAAACTCAAAAAATTAGAATATTGTGCAAAAGTTCATTTATTTCAATAATGCAACTTAAAAGGGGAAACTAATATATGAGATAGACTCATTACATGCAAAGCAAGATAGTTCAAGCCGTGATTTGTCATAATTGTGACATAATTATGGCGTACAGCTCATGAAAACCCCAAATCCACAATCTCAGAAAATTAGAATATTACATGCAATCAATAAAACAAGGAGTGTACATAGAACAATATCGGACCTCTGAAAAGTATACGCGTGCATATGTACTCAGTACTTGGTTGGGGCCCCTTTTGCAGCAATTACTGCCTCAATGCGGCGTGGCATGGAAGCTATCAGCCTGTGGCACTGCTGAGGTGTTATGGAAGACCAGGATGCTTCAATAGCGGCCTTCAGCTCTTCTGCATTGTTCGGTCTCATGTCTCTCATCTTTCTCTTGGCAATGCCCCATAGATTCTCTATGGGGTTCAGGTCAGGCACGTTTGCTGGCCAATCAAGCACAGTAATCCCACGGTCATTGAACCAGGTTTTGGTGCTTTTGGCAGTGTGGGCAGGTGCCACATCCTGCTGGAAAATGAAGTCAGCATCCCCATAAAGCTTGTCTGCGGAAGGAAGCATGAAGTGCTCCAACATCTCCTGGTAGACGGCTGCGTTGACCCTGGACTTAATGAAGCACAGTGGACCAACACCAGCAGATGACATGGCTCCCCAAATCAACACAGACTGTGGAAACTTCACACTGGACTTCAAGCATTTTGCAGCGTGTGCCTCTCCATTCTTCCTCCAGACTCTGGGTCCTTGGTTTCCAAATGAGATGCAAAAGTTGCTCTCATCAGAAAAGAGGACTTTGGACCACTGAGCAACAGACCAGGTCTGTTTTTCTTTAGCCCAGGTAAGACGCTTCTGACGTTGATTGTTGTTCAGGAGCGGCTTGACAAGAGGAATACGACATTTGAAGCCCATGTCCAGGATCCGTCTGTGTGTGGTGGCTCTTGATGCACTGACTCCAGCCTCAGTCCACTCCTTGTGAAAGTCCCCAACACTTTGGAATGGCCTTTTCCTGACAATCCTCTCCAGGCTGCGGTCATCCCTGCTGCTTGTGCACCTTTTTCTTCCACACTTTTCCCTTCCACATAACTTTCTATTAATGTGCTTTGATACAGCACTTTGGGAACGTCCAACTTCTTTTGCAATTACCTTTTGCGGCTTTTCCTCCTTATGGAGGGTGTCAATGATGGTTTTCTGCACAACTGTCAGGTCAGCAGTCTTCCCCATGATTGTGATTCCTACTGAACCAGACTGAGAGACCATTTAAAGGCTCAGGAACCCTTTGCAGGTGTTATGGCTTAATTAGCTGATTAGAGTGGGACACTTTGAGCCTAGAATATTGCACCTTTTCACAATATTCTAATTTTCTGAGATTGTGGATTTGGGGTTTTCATGAGCTGTACGCCATAATCATCACAATTATGACAAATCATGGCTTGAACTATCTTGCTTTGCATGTAATGAGTCTATCTCATATATTAGTTTCCCCTTTTAAGTTGCATTACTGAAATAAATGAACTTTTGCACAATATTCTAATTTTTCGAGTTTCACCTGTATTTAATGAATTAGTGGGGCAAGCTATCCATGAAGACAGTACATTCTGTACCATTGGCATTTAAGGCCACAGTGACTGTCTAAAAATATACTGTTGATCAAGAAGAGATCCAGCCTCATTAAAGCAGATGAAAATCTATTACTAGAGGGCTATGGAAAGAGAGAGATCTGGGCATATAAGCAGTGATGTTTTTACTGCAGGCAGAAGAGATTAAGAAGAGGTGGCAAAATTACACAGAAGAACAATACAAGAATGAGCTTAATGTCCCTGATATTCACAATGAGGTAGTCACTGACCTCGAGCCAGACATCCTAGAATGTGAAGTGAAGTGGGCCTTAGAAAAGCTGAGCAACAACAAAGCTAGTGGAGGTGACAGTATTCCAGCTGAGCTATTCAAAATCTTAAAAGACGATGCAGTAAAAGTGCTACACTCAATTTGCCAGCAAATTTGGAAAACTCAACAGTGGCCACAGGATTGGAAAAGATCAGTTTACATTCCAATTCCAAAGAAAGGCAGTGCCAAAGAATGTTCAAACTATCGCACCATTGCACTCATTTCTCATGCTAGTAAAGTTATGCTTAAAATCCTACAAGCTAGACTCCAGCAGTATGTGGATCGAGAACTACCAGAAGTACAGGCAGGATTTCGAAGAGGCAGAGGAACTAGAGATCAAATTGCCAACATACGCTGGATCATGGAGAAAGCTAGAGAGTTCCAGAAAAACATCTACTTCTGCTTCATTGACTATGCTAAAGCCTTTGATTGTGTGGATCATAACAAACTGTGGCAAGTTCTTAAAGAGATGGGCATACCAGACCATCTTATTTGTCTCTTGAGAAACCTATATGTGGGCCAAGAAGCAACAGTGAGAACTGGACACGGAACCACTGATTGGTTCAAAATTGGGAAAGGAGTCCGGCAAGCCTGTATACTGTCACCCTGCCTATTTAACTTATATGCAGAGCACATCATGAGAAAGGCAGGGTTAGAGGAATCAAAAGTTGGAATTAAGATTGCCGGAAGAAATATCAGCAACCTAAGATATGCAGATGATACCACTCTAATGGCAGAAAGTGAAGAAGAACTAAAGAGCCTCTTGTTGTGGGTGAAGAAGGAAAGTGCAAAACGTGGCTTGAAACTTAACATTAAGAAAACCAAGATCATGACATCTGGCCCTCTCAATTACTGGCAAATAGATGGGGAAGAAATGGAGGTAGTGACAGATTTTATTTTCCTGGGCTCTAAGATCACTGCAGATGGGGACTGTAGCCAAGAAATTAAAAGATGCTTGCTCCTGGGGAGGAAAGCAATGGCAAATCTAGACAGCACACTAAAAAGCAGAGACATCACCCTGTCAACAAAAGTGTGTATACAGTAGTCAAGGCTATGGTCTTCCCAGTTGCAATGTATGGCAGTGAAAGCTGGACCATAAGAAAGGCTGAGCGCCAAAGAATTGAAGCCTTTGAAATATGGTGCTGGAGAAGACTCCTGCAAGTCCCTTGGAATGCAAGGCGATCAAACCGGTAAAAGTCACTATATGTAAGGATATTGTGTTCATTTATTACTTTCTAAGGAACCTCCCAAGGAACTGCAAAAGATTTATAATAGTCATCTGAACAGCAATTTGTTCAGCTGAAAGAATTCAGGGTTTTTGAAAAGTCAATCAGCTTGGAACAATCAGATCAGCTCTTTTACTAACTTGTTTGTTCCATTATTATTGCATCTAACGAGAGGTGCATTCCAACTACAGCTCAGAGAATAGGTTGAGGTTTTGAAAAAGCTCTAGATCTGAAAGAATGTACTATTAAATGTACTATTAAATATTTTGATTGAGATTATTGGCGCTGATGTCCAAAACATTAGAACTGCATTAAGTTATCTACATTAACAGGAAATAAAGCCAAGCCAAATGATCTAAGCATCATAAATGTCCCAGTAGTGAAAAACAATAATGCATTCTTAAGTATTTAAAGATACTGTAATTATTAGCTGCAGATGATACCACTCTAATGGCAGAAAGTGAAGAGGAACTAAAGAGCCTCTTGTTGCGAGTGAAGAAGGAGAGTGCAAAACTTGGGTTGAAACTAAACATTAAGAAAACCAAGATCATGGCATCCGGCCCTCTCAATTCCTGGCAAATAGATGGGGAAGAAATGGAGGTAGTGACAGATTTTATTTTCCTGGGCTCCAAGATCACTGCAGATGGGGACTGTTGCCAAGAAATTAAAAGACGCTTGATCCTTGGGAGGAAAGCCATGGCAAATCTAGACAGCACACTAAAAAGCAGAGACATCACCCTGTCAACAAAAGTGCGTATAGTCAAGGCTATGGTCTTCCCAGTTGCAATGTATGGCAGTGAAAGCTGGACCATAAGAAAGGCTGAGCGCCAAAGAATTGAAGCCTTTGAAATATGGTGCTGGAGAAGACTCCTGCAAGTCCCTTGGAATGCAAGGCGATCAAATCGGTCAGTCCTAGAGGAGATCAACCCTGACTGTTCTTTAGAAGGCCAGATCCTGAAGCTGAAACTCAAATACTTTGGCCACCTAATGAGAAGGACGGACTCACTGGAGAAGAGCCTAATGCTGGGAAAGATTGAGGGCAATAGAAGAAGGGGACGACAGAGAATGAGGTGGCTGGATGGAGTCACTGAAGCAGTAGACGTGAGCTTAAATGGACTCCCGAAGATGGTAGAGGACAGGAAGGCCTGGAGGAACGTTGTCCATAGGGTCGCGATGAGTCGGACACGACTTCGCAGCTAACTACAACAACATCTCCAAATCCTCCAACTACAATGTGGGTTACAACTATTAATGTATTTGTGACCATGTAATAACATTGGCAGGGACATGAAGAACATTAAACTTTAAAGGAAAAATGATTGACTCTGTTAGCATCTACCCTTAAGCACCAGGTAGATAAATTTTCATTAGGCTGATCTGATCAGCCTGTCCTTCCAATAGTGCACCCATCACTGCTATACTTAAGGCCATCCACCTTACTGGTGGTTGTCTCTTCTGTTTCCTTCCAACTTTCCAAGAATTACAGAGTTCTCAAGAGAGCCAAATCTTTCCATAATGTGTCCAAAGTGCTGGAAAATAATAGCAACTTTTAGACCTAATAGGTGCTAAGTCTATTTCAATGTGACATTGTCCCTTCTATGGAGGGGCCCATGTTAATCTTTTAAACAGAATGTGGGTCATGGCATAGATATTCATTCATGAACACCTTAGCCTTTGAGATTTAAAACTGCTTTATGCTGCATCTATATAGTTCGTATATGCTGGAATGCTACATTTGGAGGGTTTCTTTTTTAAAAAAAAGAATAAATATGCATTAAAAATATAAGAGTTTAATCAGTCCTGCTATTGTTTGTGGCACAAAGATTTATTGAGTCCAAACATTCAACCTACTTGCATTTCAGCAACTTGGGGTTACATATTAAGAACTTCCCTGTGTCAGTGCACAGGTACACTGACTATAGACCCAGTGGTTCCCACCACCGAGGCAAGCAGAGAATGGTTTCTAGTGGGAATAATGATTTTCCATGACGAGGATATGAAACCTCTAATAAAAGACATTTCTGAATTCTCAAAGTCCTTATAATAGCAAGAATCTCCTTGAAATGAAATGAAATTTGATATAATCTCATCATGGTCATGTCCATGAAAAGCTATTGTGTACATTATCTCTTTCATTGCCTGCTTGTTTAAATAATTAGGGAGGGGGAATCTCTACACCAGATTTAAGTGTACTTGTAAAGTATAAAAATCTGGGAACTCCTTCATGGTGTCTTGATATTATGCTATTCAAATAAACACAATGGTATTCCATGCTCATATAATGAATAGACAAAGTCACCAGTGCTACAACTGTTAAAGTATAGCCATTTTAATGTTTAAAATAACTGATTGGTTAAGGATAGTACAGTACTGTATTTTAGCCTCCCCTTTCAGACAATCAGAACTTTTCACTTTAAGGCCCCTTCCACCATTCTCCTCTCTATTCCATTGTTTCTCCTAAAATTCACAATTGTATTTACCTACTACTCTCTGCATAAGAGTCATACGTGTTTTGAATCTATGACAAATGTCTAGTCAGTAGTCCAAGATCTGTCCCTTTATTAAGGGTGTTACCTAAATTTGGTAAATTGCTGGTTCATGAGCTGGCAAGGGATAGAGTAGACCAAGCATAGGGGCACTTGATCTCCTGAATGGCATGGGGCAGTGCCCTACATTGTGTTTAATCCCTGCTGTGTTGTGGGCAGGCATTGCCAAGGGCCTGTATACTGCCTATTAGTTCAATCAGAGGCCAAGTGGAGAGACACCCCTCCCCAGAAAAAGATGACCAATTTTCACATCTCAGACATGAACCAGCCAGAATTCATGGCTTTTGTTTCATACCTAGCATACTGTCATCCCTCCTCAATACTTTTGTCTCTCAAAACTTGGAAACCATGAACATAAGGGTCCCCCAACAATCCATTCATGGAAGCTCTGACCTGCCTGATTTGGACATATTAGGGTCGTTAAACATGTGGTATCTCCATCTGCTCCCAGAGATGGGCTAGCAAACTCTTGTAAGAATCCTTCCTTGGTTTTTATTCTCATCAATTCTAGCTGCCACATTCCCTCCAGATATCTCCAGAGTTTTACATAACCTTTTGTTTGTGAGCCACATTAAGAATGGACAACTCAGATTTTACATTTGTTTTTAAGTCTAGGGAGAGTAGAGATACTTTGCTCATCATTTCCAAATGTCATAAGTACTTCTGGTGGAGCACTACCACTTCTATAAGTTATTTCCATGGAAATAACTAGCTGCAAATGTATCTGTACCCCCATGCTTCTTCAGTGACATGGTGCCTTTTTGCAGCACTGGCAGTCTACTACTAAGAGGAAAAACATCGCAGTGTTCAGGGACAACAGCTGTAATCATCTTGTCCCAGAAAGCAACTGCTTGGAGTGAATGTAAGTTGTTCCCATTCTATGCAGGTAGGGTAAACTATGATTGGTATGAATGAGAGCCAATAAATGGAGAGATAAGAATAGAAGTTCTGATGGTTCATCTGCCTGTTAAGTGGTGATCCACCTGCTCAAAATGGAATTGCAGTCCCTTGGAAAGAGCAAGGCAGCAGCCTTGCGATGTCTTGTAATGAAGGGCTTTAAATCAAGTTTTGCTAATAGAAAAGTTGGGATTGGCAGGCATTGAATCTTTAGTATTTGCAATAGTATTACTACAGCACTGCAAGACTATATTGCATACTATCAGTATTTATATCAGTATTGTTACACACAAGGCTGAGTGTAAATCAGTCTGATGTACAATTCACATTTGCCACCTGAGCAGTGTATTCAATTAATTATAAAGAGACTTCAGTCCAAATGATGGATCTTCAGCATATCTTCATCCTAATACAGTAAGACTGTGTAGTAATGTTCAAATTTCCTATGACTCTCAGAGTGTGGAAAAGAAACCTTAGAGCTGGAAGGGACCTTGGAGGTCTTCTAGTTCACCCCCCTGCTCAAGCAGGAGAACCTATACCATCTCAGACAGGTGAATCTCCAGTGATGGAGCGCCCACGATTTCTGGGGGTAAACTGTTCCACTGGTTGATTGTCCTCACTGTCAGGAAGTTTCTACTTAGTTCCAGGTTGCTTCTCTCTTTGATCAGTTTCCAACCATTGTTTCTTGTCCTTCCCTCTGGTGCTTTGGTGAACAACCTGGCCCCCTCTGCCCTGGGGTAGCCCCTCAGATACTGGAACACTGCTATCATGAGATAAAAATCTAATAAATATAGAAAGCTGCAAGAAGGAGCTAATAATTGTTGTTGTTGTTAGTTGCGAAGTCGTGTCTGACCCATCGCGACCCTATGGACAATGTTCCTCCAGGCCTTCCTGTCCTCTACCATCTTCTGGAGTCCATTTAAGCTCACGCCTACTGCTTCAGTGACTCCATCCAGCCACCTCATTCTCTGTCGTTCCCTTCTTCTCTTGCCCTCAACTTTTCCCAGCATTAGGCTCTTCTCCAGTGAGTCCTTCCTTCTCATAAGGTGGCCAGAGTATTTGAGTTTCAGCTTCAGGATCTGGCCTTCTAAAGAACAGTCAGGGTTGATCTCCTCTAGGACTGACAGATTTGATCGCCTTGCATTCCAAGGGACTTGCAGGAGTCTTCTCCAGCACCATATTTCAAAGGCTTCAATTCTTTGGCGCTCAGCCTTTCTTATGGTCCAGCTTTCACTGCCATACATTGCAACTGGGAAGACCATAGCCTTGACTATACGCACTTTTGTTGACAGGGTGATGTCTCTGCTTTTTAGTGTGCTGTCTAGATTTGCCATGGCTTTCCTCCCAAGGATCAAGCGTCTTTTAATTTCTTGGCAACAGTCCCCATCTGCAGTGATCTTGGAGCCCAGGAAAATAAAATCTGTCACTACCTCCATTTCTTCCCCATCTATTTGCCAGGAATTGAGAGGGCCGGATGCCATGATCTTGGTTTTCTTAATGTTTAGTTTCAACCCAAGTTTTGCACTCTCCTTCTTCACTCGCAACAAGAGGCTCTTTAGTTCCTCTTCACTTTCTGCCATTAGAGTGGTATCATCTGCAGCTAATAATTACAGTATCTTTAAATACTTAAGAATGCATTATTGTTTTTCACTACTGGGACATTTATGATGCTTAGATCATTTGGCTTGGCTTTATTTCCTGTTAATGTAGATAACTTAATGCAGTTCTAATGTTTTGGACATCAGCGCCAATAATCTCAATCAAAATATTTAATAGTACATTTAATAGTACATTCTTTCAGATCTAGAGCTTTTTCAAAACCTCAACCTATTCTCTGAGCTGTAGTTGGAATGCACCTCTCGTTAGATGCAATAATAATGGAACAAACAAGTTAGTAAAAGAGCTGATCTGATTGTTCCAAGCTGATTGACTTTTCAAAAACCCTGAATTCTTTCAGCTGAACAAATTGCTGTTCAGATGACTATTATAAATCTTTTGCAGTTCCTTGGGAGGTTCCTTAGAAAGTAATAAATGAACACAATATCCTTACATATAGTGACTTTTACCGGTAGTTACTTTTCCCAACATAATACACAGTATAAATTTTTAATGAGTTCAGTGACCAAATTTAAACACAGTTCCACAAAAGGAACTATAGAGCTTGAGGGGGCGGGGGAGTAAAAAAAAAATTCTAGGAAAATTCCATACAATAAAAGGTGAATTAAAAAGCTATAAAAATAAAAATGTTAAGATATAGAAGATCTAAAATATTTAAAGTCTTTTGTTTGAGATAAATGTATGTATTCACTCTAGCACTGCAACTAAACCCAGAAGAGTCACTAATTTACAATATTTTTTATTGAATCACTTAATTTAAGTATATTTAATTGAGTGAATAAGAACACCAACTTCTCTGCCAGAATCTGTTAAAAAAATTATCACAGCATAGCCTTCTCTAGGATCCAATGGTTTAATCCGCATGATGAAGCCAGTGTTATGAGGCAAGCTCCACCCCTTATCATGCTTGTATGATATCATAATAGATGTACCAAAGAAGCAGAGTTGCCTCACAGTGACTCCCTTGAAAAAAAAATCCATGGTAGTAATGTTCTTTCTCAGGTAAAGAGTGAACATCACTTGATATATTTGGTATTTGATGCTGATGTTACCCCATGAAGTAATTACTAGAATTCAAAGCAATGAGTGATTTTGTTGGAGAAAAAAAAGAAATCTTGAGGGGGAAAAATCCCCTAATTAATCTTTCATCACTCTCATTCACTCACATATACAGGCAATGCAGCCAGTCAGCAGGGTGCAGTGGCTGAAGGATCCATTCCTAATGGTATATTAGGGCAACATGACAAAAAATCATCATGACATCATAACACAAACTGTGCCCTTTGATACTAGAATCATAACATCACAGGCAAGATTGTAAGGAGAAGAGTTACACTGCAATATTGTGATATGGTTTCATCAGTTTGCCCCCCACCCCAAGTCTTCTTCTTTGGACTCTTATGTCCAATGGAAGGGATAAAGGGGAGGTATTAGATTAGGGAGATTAAGGTTTAAACCTTAACCTTACTCTCACTCATGGAAGTGCACTGACTTTTAGCCAGTCATTCTTTCTCAGCCCAAACTCCCTTACAGACCTGTTCGGGAGAAAAATTGGAGTAGGCACTTCTGTATAATCAACTTTGACCATTTTTATTATTAAATAAATAAAACAGGCTATACAGGCCAGCAGACCAGTCAGATCTCTTGCCCATCTGTAGTCAGCAGCAACTTTTGTGCTCAGAAAAGCCGAATGTGCCAAGATCTACAATTAAAGAACAAGTGATGTGTATATGTGTGTAAGAGAGAGTTATTTCTGGGAGCTGAATTTTGTTTCTTCGTTCTTAAATGGTACAGTTTAGAAGATCTTATTGAAGTGGGCAGCCTTGCTTTCCCCTTTTGCTCTATGTATTGAAAATTTGCTTTCTTTAGAATATAGCTTTTAGCAAAAACGGCAATGATTTATTAATCTATCTCATTTACACACCCTGAATTGACACACACAGGTCAAAGCTAAGAGAGGCACAACAGGTACAAACCTGAAAATCATAAATGAATATTCAAAGACACTAGAAAATCTAGCAAAAGCAGCAAAACTAATTTCAAATGTTTCATACCGCATTACAATGTTAGTAAAACATTTTTAAAAGAGAGACTGTTTTATCAGCATTCCTTTCTTTTAGGAAATCTCGTTTTTCAGCTGCAAGATGAATTTTGAGTAAATTGTATGTACAAGAGTAAATTTCTTTGTTGTTCATGGCATTAATTTCCATATGAATAAGTTCAGACTTCTGCTTCTGTAGTCTGCATGAACACAGTGCAAAGGAGTTGCAATCCTAGATTTGCAGATATGGGCTGTGAAACTCATAAAATACAAAACTTTTTCCTGAGCTATTGTGCATAGAACTAGCATGAAAACATGGACTTATTTGCTAAAGTAGGGCTTTTCCTCCAGTGAATATGTTTGACTCTGGGTGAGATCTCAAGTAGATCCCCTTTTAACATTTCAATATAACTTGAAGTGGATTATCACCACAAAGGAAAGTTTTTCAAACTTACATTGTGCAGTTCTGATGTAACTGTGATTCCCAATCGGTATGCTGCCCTTATTCCTACCTAAGATGCTATTGTTAGGGAAGGTGCTGCATCAGGCCCTGGAACCAAACTTTTAAGGCCAATTCAAAAAAGATAATACCTTTGTGCATCTTGATAGTGAATAATCTATTACTAAAATAGCTTGTTTTCTTCTGTTATCCCGATTTAACTTTTATTCCACCAGTAACTAATCTGAAGAATTAGATGCTTGCCACTTATCCTTCCTTCTTGGATGTAGGGACCCATTAATGCATGGGTGAGTGTGCATGGGCACAAGATTTGCAGTGTTCCAAAAATGTCCAGTAAGAATTGCAGAAAATGAAGGCCATTTCCTGACTGCCCATTGGTAGCTATAACCCTGGGGCAGCTTTCTTATTATGCAAACCTACCTAGAATCAAAACCCACTGAACATAATGGGATTAACCCTAGATGTGGCTGTTGCCCAATGTATAAGAGCCGGCAAGAGTCCATCGGCTGATTTTTCACCACAGGCGATGGACCTCACTCCTAAGGAAATGGATGCCAGACCTATTCACCACGACCTTTTTAAGCAAGCCAGCTCTCGTCTCGCAAGTGGCTCTTCCATCTGCTTTCCCGTCTTAGAAGCTTAGAAACCCAGCCCCACCGAGCGCAGTAACGCTCGTAGGAGGTGATCACCCCCCAAACGCCAGCCGCTCTTACCCCAAAGGAAAGAACGCAGCGCCCGCCTGTCGCGGCCACGACCCGCGCGTCCAGCTCCAGGCTGCTGCCGGGGAAATGGATCTGCGGTCTCCGCGCCGTCTAGGCATCCAGCAGAGGAGAGAGACAGGGCCGGCCCACCGGCAGAGCCCCGCGCAGAGCGCCCAGCCTCAGCACACCTGTCTGGGAGCCGCCCGAGAGCTTAGCCTTCTCCATCGCCAGCCCGCGTTCCCCTCGCGAAGACGACTTTCTTCAGCCACCCTCTCGGGTAGAGCGCTGCAGAAGGAGAAAGGGCCACGGGGATCCCTGTTCGGGCAGGGCACAGGAGGGGGCAGCCGCAGTCCCGTCCCAAGGTTGCAAAAAGTTTCTTGCTCCACCCTGGGGCGGGCGGTGGGGGTCGCGGAGTAACTCGCTCGCTCCGGGGCCCTGAATGAGGAGGGCACAGCCGGTCCTGCATATTCATTAGATGAAGAGGTGGAAAGTGGTCCCTTGGACTGCGTAGCCAGAAGCGGTGGGCGCCATTTCGGAATTTCAAAGCAAGCAAGCAAACAAGTTCAATGCAGGTCTTGAAGCTACTATAATAGCCTTTAGGCGTCCTTCCTGTTGTTTCTAGGTTGCTAGATGCAAGTCGGGAATTAAGGCAGGAGTGTGCCCAAATTCTGGGGAGACTGAACCAAACATGTTGCATCAATTTTATTAACGCTGAAAGTTAATGTTCTCTAATGTTCCATGGGAATATTAAATGTAAGATTAAATTAAAGGCTTAGATTTAATCTTGGATAACTCTCCAACTAGCTTTTATTATGTAAATTAGCAGAAAATTTAATGCACAAGAAATGTGCCATAAGCATCTTCAATCATTCTTTTTTTATCAATTACCTTTTAAGAAGGATATTGGGACTTAAAAGGTTTTTTTTTAAATATATGCATAATTTGAGAAATTGATTTTTACTAACATGTGGGTAATGGGATTCCCCCCCCTTTTACACTATTATATACCTCAGGTGAAATCACAGTACATTGTCAATTAATTCAGAATCTTTCCAACCTACAGCTCAGCTTTGGGTGGCATCAAAAAATCCAGGCTGCTAACATCCAAATTAAATTTACAAAAGGATAATAATAGAAAAAAATGGAAAAACACGTGTCAGATTTCTCCTGTTGCAATTTAAGCAGGAAATAGTTATCTCAGGAGCAAGAATCTACCGTAATATATACTGAACTTTATGGTTATACAGTAATACAAGAATTTCAGTAAGTACTGTGCTTTCAAATGAGAAGGCTGTATACAGGTAGTCCTTGACGTACGACCACAATTCCCCCCCCCAATTTCTGTTGTTAAGTAAGATATTTGTTAAGTGAGTTTTGCTCCATTTTACAACCTTCCTTACCATAGTTGTTAAGTGAGTCACTGCAGTTGATAAATTAGTAACCTGGTTGTTAAGTGAATCTGGCTTCCCCATTGACTCTGCTTGTCAGAAGGTTGCAAAAGGTGATCAGTTGACCTTGGGACATAGCAATGGCCATAAGTATGAACCAGTTGCTAAGTGTCTGAATTTTGATCACATGATCATGGGGGATGCTTCAAAGGTAACTGTGAAAGGAGTCGTAAGTAACTTTTTTCAGTGCTGTTGTAACTTTGAATGGTCACTAAATGAACTGTTGTAAATTGAGGACTACCTGTATAGGCAATCTATGGTGACAAATCTCTTGCCTGTTTTCTTATGCCTTTTTCAGTGCAAAGAGAAGGGGGCTTGTCTTGAATAGTTTGCAAATGTTCATTGTCTTGGTAACCCTACTGTATGTTGTAACTCTCAATCTCCAAAAGATCTCATAAAGAGCCAGCCTTTTGTTACTTAGTGGAATGAGTGGGAGGGGGCAAAGAGATTTTAGTGTCCAGCATAGAGTTGGGACAGCAATTGAGAAGGCCTGTCTCTGGATCCATTCCTCCTGGGGAGGGGAGCCAGCTTATCCTTATATGTATAGATTGCATGAGAAGTCTTGGGCTTGTCTGGTCATGCATGAAAGAGGAGTGATTGCAGGAGTGATCTGCTGTTCATCTTTCCTTCTTCAACATACAAATCAGTTTAATGTGGTTTTCTGTAGAGCCAACACCATGGCACTGCAACCACTTACATTTTTGGAGACATTGAGAGCAACTGACCTGGATCTCAAATGTGAAACAAGCTCCATTTTGACTACAGTTCACTACTTTTCATTTAAATCAGTAAAAGGAATTGGATGAAATATCCCAAGAGTTTCTTGAATGTTGGAATTTTCCCACTTATTGTTTTTGCCCTTCTTTTCTTAACCGTTTCCTGTCATTGCACTGTTGTTTTTATAATAGAAAGGTTTTTTGAGTTGAAGCATTGAGGCAATGACCCGTAGTAACATACATGGACCAAGAATATGTGCCCTGAGAGTCAGAGCACCTGAACTCTTGATAATTATAAGTAGGTGGTGAGATATGGTGTGGAAAAATATCTTACATTAAATAATAATAATAATAATAATAATAATAATAATAATAATAATAATAATAATAATAATAATAATAATAATAATAATAATAATAATAATTTTATTTGTCTACCGCCCTTCTCCCGAAGGACTCAGGGCGGTGAACAGGGCAAACATATAAAAGTACAAGAATACAAATATTAAAAAAAAGATTAAACAAGGTGCCCAGAAACTAACAATAAGTTAAAATGCATTAAAACAATATTAAAATCCAAACCCATCACCCATCAGGCCAGGCCGGCTTGTTCAAACAAGTAGGTCTTCAGATTGCATCGGAAGGAGCGAAGGTCGGGCGCCATCCGGAGCTCAACCGGCAAACGGTTCCACAAATCCGGCCACCAGACGACATTCTCTGACCGGTGGCACCCTGAGGAGGCCCTCTCTGTGGGAGCGCACAGGGCAGAGGGAAGTTGATGCCGGCAGCAGGTGATCCCTAAGGTACGCCGGACCCATGCCATGTAGGGCTTTAAAGACCATTACCAGCACCTTGAATCTCACCCGGAAGACAACTGGGAGCCAATGCAGCTCACGGAGCAGAGGTGTAACATGGGAGTATCGGGAGACTCCCAGCACAACTCTCGCGGCTGCATTCTGTACCAGTTGGAGCCTCCGAGTGGTCCTCAAGGGCAGCCCCATGTAGAGAGCGTTGCAGTAGTCTAAACGAGAGGTCACGAGCGCATGAGTGACCGTACGCAGGGCATTAAAGAGTTAAATGTGCATTAGCTGATCTTTTTAAGCAAACATTTTGGAAGGAAATTAACAAGTTCAAGATACAACAGAATGTGACAGATGCCTTATGACAGAAATTATATTCCATCTGGATAAAAAGGTTCCTTTTCTTCTTTCATAACTTTGTTTTTCTTGAAGATACATTCTATTGTAAACCTGATTTTTTTTTAAAGACATAATCTATAGAAATAAAGTTTCATTTTGTTTTTCAAACTGCTCATTGCCAGGAAGCTCCAATTCTGGCAAGTATACTCTTACTAACCTGAATGTTCCTCCAGCACCATATTGGGGAAATAAATAAACTAATAAATAAATAAATTGGCAAGTACAGTATATTCTTGGAAAGAGATTTCCTATGGAATATAGTATAAAGGCCATATTCATTGACCTTCCTTATGGTATTGTTATTGACTATAGGGCCTGCCCACTACTGTTCAGTTTCATTTATTTATTGATTAGTCAATCATATCAAATAAAATAGAGTAAAATAATACAGATTATGGTGATATATAAAACTATTCAGTGAAATAATCATATATGGTCATCGCCTTGCAGTTGACCCCAATCTGTTCTTTCAGTTGGATGGCTTTAACTATAGACTTGGCAGTCGTTCTTACTGCCCATATGTTTGTACCTTGGACAGTGCTTTTTTTTGTAAAAGAAAAAGGTGCAGGAACTCACACATGTCATACAACCCGCCTTGCCTACCCTACAAGGTTCCATCCAAAAAAGGTGCCGGAACTCTGTTCTGAGCGTTCTCTGAGAAAAAAAGCCCTGACCTTGGAGGAGGCAAGATAGCCTATTAATCGTGCCCCAGTGGGCTGTCCTCAGTGAGCTGTCTTCTCAATTGATGACCTTAAATGCTGGGCTGTGGCTGAAGAATATAGTTGGGAGTCAAAGAGGATATGAGAGATGTCATCTATTTCACATACACACACCTTGCTCTTTCTCTCTCTCTTTTTCTTTCTCTCTCCTTGTCCTGTCTGGATAAGGTGAAATCACCATTGTTTTGCTATAGAATCCATGAGCTTAAATCTGGTTAGGGCTGTCATTTAGCCCTGTTAGATATTTTTCTAGTTGAAAAATATTCTGGGCCAGCCATATTAAGGATTTGATGTTAGCAGGTGTCTCTATATCAGCTTGATCACTAATATCCAGGGCCCTCTGCTGAAAATGTATTTGGTTTGGGGGATGATGAGATGAAATAGGGAAGTGAAAATCCATAGAACAATATGACCTTAGGAAGCAGAGTGTGTCGAGCCCCGCAGGCCCGACATTCAGCAGGGGGGGAGGCTCCAGGACCCCTCAGCCCAGCCGCAGTCGCTCCATCCAGCCCGCCCAGAACACCCGTGGACTCCCGGCCGTGTTGGCGTCGGACTGCCTCCGGTCGCCTGCAGGCGCCAGAACAGGACCCTGACCGGCTCCGCACGCCGTGCCTGCGCGGGAGAGACCTACGCGCGACGGGGCCAGCTCCCGGCTGTTTCTGGCATCTGTGCCGGCACGGGGAGGCCTTGCCGGGAGGGAAGGCAACACGCGGCTGCTGTTCCGGGCTTCCCTCGTGCGACGGACGGGAACCGTGCTGGCTAAAAGGACTGCCGTTCTGACTGCTGGGGGTTTGTTCTTGGGATTGCCTGGTTGGGGAGCTGGGGCAGCTCCAACGGGCGGAGGGGTCCCGGAGCCTGGGGGCCATGAGAAGAACAGTCCCGGGTGGGAGGGGACCAGAGGTCATGGGGCCTGGGGGTCTGGTGTGGGGGTTTCCGGGGCTACATACCTGCCAGGGACGAGCATATGGGGCATGGAAGAAGGGCGGAAGCCAAAAGGCCCTGGAGGGGAGGGGTAGCACATATATGGGGAGTTGGGTGGATGCTGGTTTGTTGAGGGGGTGTGGTGTTTTGTGCCGGGTGGCTTTAAATGGCGTTGGATGCGGAGAGCACCCAACGCTGACTTTGTTCCCGCTTCGGATTGTTTGTGCAAGAGAATAAACACATTTCCTTCGTGGGTTGTCTTCCGTTCCTGCTGTGGTTTTTTCTGCCGTTCACGGACGGAATCTTTGACAGAGTGTTGATAAATTTATTAAGTAACTTTGGCATGTGGACAGCAGAGGAATCCTGGGATGTCATGGGCCTAGATATTAAACAGCATCCTTGTCTAACATTACTCGTAGTAGGCATGGTACGTGTTGGGGTGCTATTTATTCTTGTAAGGACTTTTAGAGGACCTTAAGCATAGGAGTCTGGGTTCCATGTCTAGAACTGCAAATTTATTCAACAGAATGTCTCTGTTAATAGAATCAAATGCCACACTAAGGTCAACAGGCCTTTCTCCACTACTGAATTAAAATACTATCCCCCATCTTTGATCTAGCGCAAAACAATATTGGCATAATATTTCCTGCCTCTGTGACATCTGTTCTGAATCATTACCTGCCAAGTGATATGGTCCTGGTTTGTAAACGTGCCCTCTGTTATTTTTTTATTTTTATTTTTTTATTTTAATTCCATTTATATCCCGCCCTTCTCCGAAGACTCAGGGCGGCTTACAAGCTTAGCAGTAGCCTTCATTCTATGTATATGCCTGCTTATTAGGGCTTACACACACACACACACCCCAAGCGGCATTATTACAAAGTCAGCTTAATTGCCCCCAACAATCTGGGTCCTCATTTTACCTACCTCGGAAGGATGGAAGGCTGAGTCAACCTTGTTATGGTAAAATGATTGGTGTTCCCCTCTAGGCAAGATCCTGTCCCATTTCAGCACATCACCAAGCTGTAGGAAATGCATTCCTGCTGAAGGAATGGGGTAAGTCCACTTCAATACTTCTGGTTGTCTTTCCTAAGCTGGTTTTTCTGCCCTTCTCCCACATCCTATCTGGACACCTCCCAAGTTAAAAGAATACGACATAAAGAAGACCCTGGGACATAAATTGCTGTAGGGTGGATAGAGGCAGACTTTGACACAATTATGCAACCAGTGAACTCCTGTAGTTCTGAGAATTGAAACTGACTAGCTGCATAACAGGGACGCGGTGGCTCAGTGGGTTAGGACGCTGAGCTTGTCGATCGGAAGGTCGGCAGTTTGGCGGGTCGAATCCCGAGTGCCGCATAACAGAGTGAGCGCCTGTTACTCGTCCCAGCTTCTGCCAACCTAGCAGTTCGAAAGCACGTAAAAATGCAAGTAGAAAAATAGGGACCACTACGGTGGGAAGGTAACAGCGTTCCGTGCGCCTTTGGCGTCTAGTCATGCCGGCCACATGACCACGGAGATGTCCTCGGACAAGCGCTGGCTCTTCGGCTTTGAAACGGAGATGAGCACCGGCCCCTAGAGTCGGAAACGACTAGCACGCATGTGCGGGGGAACCTTTACCTTTACCTTTTTAGCTGCATAACAAACCTGCAGCCAAAAAGCTACATTAAAGTGTTATCCATACGTCCTTGAGCTGGCAGAAAACTATATTGCTATAAAATTTGCTTCAGTTGCTGAGTCCTGTCACAATGACAAAACTGGAGTCTTGTCCTACTCTTATTATTTTAATGTGGGAGATGGCAAGAAAATGGATTGGAGGGTTTCCCAGCTTCATTTCCCCTTCCATTAAGTGTTGCCTACCAGCTGGAGACCCCCTTCCCACAGCCTTTCCTAATGTCTGGTATTACGAGGTTAGGCCCACAGGCAGGTGCTTTGTCCGGCACATTAAGCCATCTTTGTTGCCCAACCAACAAGTCCTAGGGGACTTGGAATAGGGAACTGGAGTAGAAGAAGGAATCACTAATTAGCAAACTCCCATCTCCAGACAGTGCTGCCCAGGATTGTCAGTGCTGGCAGAGACCAGGTTCTGGTTGGTAGCACCTAGAAATAGACTGTGGGTAAACATAGACTGAATAGAGTAAGTGAAACAATCCTCCTGCCTCAGCAATAAAAACAGTAAAAACATGGCCATGCAACCATTTTGTTGGTAGAAGCAGCAGAAAGCCTGTAATTCCACAACTGAGAGCATCCAATTCCCAGTTTAAGCTGAATTTCATGCAGAATGAACTAGTGCTTTCACTCTTTTTTTTAAAATGTAGGTATAGTGCTCTTTCAAAGGAGCACTAAGTCCAAATTTAGAAGTGTTTTGGAAGGCACTGGTGGCTAGACATTATCAGGACAGATATCTTTGTGGAAACTAGATGACTGTTTTCTTCTGCAATCCAAATCTGGATGATCAGGAAGGGTAGTGCCCTGAAACTGTAGGGGAGGGACATTTCTGCAGCAGCTTAAATAGGAACTGGACAGATCCCAATCTGTGTGTGTCAGCAACCATATTGTACTAGATCGTAACCATGACCAATTTTAGTACAAAGAAGAAAAATACTAATTCAAAACTGGAACAGCTGGAGACAACTTTAATGTATCTTGGCTGTTGGTGGAAGATGGTGGCAGAGATGTTTAAAAGGATTTATTAGGGCACATTATTGTATGGCTAAGGGTACTTGAGGATAGGACTCTTGCTTTGGGGAGGGTGTGTGTGTAAGACTGAAACTGACAAATAGAAGGAAGCTGGCAAATTCAACATTCATTACTTTCAGGACGCTGCATTAAAAAAAAACCCAGGGCAGCTACATCTTAAAGTAGATATAAATTTCAAAGTATTGTTAACATGCAGTATTATAGTGAAAATCATGCCCTTTTTTCAGCAGTTGACAATAAAGTGCCATAGAAATAACTGTAATACTCTCCAATGATTTAATGTCAGTAAATTTAATTCCTTCCTATGCTAAGCATTAATACGATCAGCTCCAATGTGGGTATCTTTTTTTTTGCCAGCAATAGCCATGTCCATGAGGACAAATGATTCATTCTGTATTCAAAAAGAATCAGGGCTGTTGTGTAATGGGTAGGTTAGATTTAAATTTGCTCAGCTATAAAGCTCAATGAATGACCTTGGGCCATTCACTTTACCTCAGCTTCTTATTCGACTGAGGGCTGATGTGAAGATAAGCAAGATGGGGGGAAAGGACACAAAAGAATAAACAAGAACACTTCAAAGCCATGGGTGTTAACAGTGCTCCTACTACCAAGTCAACATCTCCCTCTGCTGACTTTTAGAAGTCTTCTACAGCTATGATTTATTAACCCCCCCTTATCCAGAATGCTTGATTTCATTTTGGAACATTCACCATCCACGGACATTTCATTTACATTCTATCATAAAATTAAGGCCAGAATCCCAAACAAACGTATAAGTGAGCACACTTTATTAATTAAAAGAGGACTTATTTTCTGAGTAAACATGTTTCTAAGTGAGCTGAAATGTATTCAGTGAGGAAGTTCACAGGATGACACTGGGCCACTCATTTTCTCTCAGCCTTTCAAAGATATTGTGAGGATAAACTGAAAGAAGAACCCAATGGGCTGCCCCAGAAGCTTTGCTTGAGGAAGAAATAAGAGTATAAAAATGTAGTGGTAAAGATAGCAGGCACATTTATTTTTGACCTCCACTTATGATTCTTTATTCATGGTAATTGAAACTGAGCATGTTCTGATGATTTTTCCAGGGTTCTTATATAGTATTTATATAATCAAAATGTGAACATAACAGCAGGAGAGGCAACAGCTGATTTCTTAATTTGCAACTTCTTGATACTTTAAGCATATTATTGCAATGATTACATTTTGGGGGGTTAAAATTGATCTTTTTTGTGGGGGGGCAAGCTTTAGTAATTTAGAAAGGAAATAGCTTACCTTCTCAATGTTGATTTTTCAAACTAGTAGCCAGTACAAACCAATCTTATTTCATTCTTTGACAAAGTGGCTAAATTAGACCAGCAAAATGCTGTGGACATAGTATATTTAGACTTCAGCAAGGCATTTGACCAAGTAGACCGCAACCTGCTGCTTAGTAAGCTAGAAAAAGGTGGGATAGACAACATCACCACCAGATGGATTTGTAACTGGCTGACAAACCGTACTTAACGAGTAGTCCTTAATGATACTACATCTACATGGAAGGGAGTAAGTAGTGGGGTACCAAAAGAGTACGAGTAGGCCCAGTATTCTTCAGTATCTTCATAAATGACTTAGATGAAGGAATAGAAGGGGAACTCATCAATTTGCAGATGACACAAATCTGGCAGGAAAAGCCAACACCCCAGAAGACAAGCTCAAGATCCAAAAAGATCTTGGCAGACTTGAACAATGAGCCCTATCTAACTACATGAAATTTAATTTGGAAAAAAGCAAATTTTTGCACCTAGGCAGTAAAAACCAAAGGTACAAATACAGATTAGGCAAAATCTGGCTCAAAAGCAGTAACTATGAGAGGGACCTGGGAGTCCTAGCAGACGATCACTTAAACATGAGCCAGCAGTGTGTGGCAGCAGCCAAAAAAGCTAATACAATCCTTGGCTGTATAAACAGAGGCATAAAATCAAAATCATGTGAAGTATTAGTGCCGCTTTATAAATTCTTAATAAAATCACACCTGGAATACTGCATCCAGTTTTGGTCACCACATTACATAAAAGATGTTGAGACTTTGGAAAAAGTGCAAAGAAGAGCAACTAAGATGATTAAGGGCCTGGAGACCAAAACATATGAAGAATGGTTGCAGGAATTGGGTATGAACAGACTAGAGAAAAGAAGAACTAGGAGGGGCATGATAGCAGTATTCTAGTATTTGAGGGGCTGCCACAAAGAAGAGGGGGGGTCAACTTATTTTCCAGAGCACCAGAAGGCAAGACAAGAAACAATGGATGGAAACTAATCAAGGAGAGAAGCAACCTAGAACTTAGGAGAAACTTCCTAACAGTGAAGACAATTAGCCAGTGGAACAACCTGCCTCCAGAAGTGGTGAATGCTTCATCACTGAAGGTTTTTAAGAAAAGACTGGACAGCCACCTGTCTGAAAGGGTGTAGGATCTCCTCCAAGGTTCCTTCCTGCTCTATTCTGATTGATTGAAAAGTTGCTCTTGATTTTTAAAAACTAAGGTTAATTGTTCAGTTTTTCTGAGGTTAATGCAGTCTTGTTATCCTATGCATCAAATATGCTCAATGTAGTTCAGTTTCAATGTAACGTCAACAACTGAGGTCTAACAGAAACTGACATCTGAGACAAGTACAATAATTTTAAGGGCTGCCAGAATTATATTGTCCAACTGACTGCTGGTGAAGAGAAAAAAGAATAGGAATATAAGAAGATATGCTGAAGTTTAGTGCTGGCTGAGTGCAAAGCCAGCATAGCTAATATTTGGCTCTTATATATCCAGCTAACAGCAGAAGACAATGGCAAATTGCCTCCATGTGGTTGCCAAGAAAACAAAATGATTACACTGCATCCATGTAAGGTCTGCACTGAATTCAACTCAAGGTCAACATTACTTTTTTGCCTGCCTAATTAATTTGTATTTTGTTTTTTTAACAGCATTACAAACTGGAAACCTTACTGGAATACCTTATTGGTTCTGTGCTAGTCAACCATATCCTATTAGTGAAAGGAGATCAGAAGTGAGCCTAGACAATGGTAGGTGGAGCTGCCATGCTTCTTAGACCTCGCAAGTATTGTGGTAGCATAGAGGAAACAGTGCAGAACTGAGTACGTGGCGTTGGCAGCCTTCTGTATTCTTAAGTCTGAGAACTGACTCACCAAATTCTTTCTCTGAATGAATAAAGGGCTATGCAGGGAACTAATCCAATTTCTTCCTCAATGCAGGAACTGCAAAGATGTCATAATAACATCTCTGACAGATGATTATCCAAATCCTGATTAAACATTTGTCATCACTAAACAATTTATATTTTTATAACATTTTCCTAATATTTACTCAGCATTTGCCTTATGCTGCCTATATGTTCCTGCTCTTTAAAGCAAAAGAATCCGGCATCACATTCTCTCCCTAATCTTCTCTAGGTTAAGCAAAGCTGCATTCCTTGAACTGTTCCACGCAATCTGTTCCTCCTTGATATTCTGGTCACTCATCTCTGGATCTGTTCCAGTTTTCAGCATCCTTCTTAAATTGTACTGTCCAGACCTTGACACAATATCTCAAATACAGCTCAATTAAAAGAGAAAATGGGGGGGGGGGACCATTTACTTCATCTGTGTGGAACACTATGCCTTTACTAGTGCAACGTAAAATGGCATTACTGTAGCTTGTTATTGATAACTGCAAATGTTCTCAGAATAGTTCTTATCACTTCTCTCTATGATTCAATACCTAAATATTTTGATTAAATATTTTAACAATTATCTTTATTTTATAAAAAAAATATTTATATCTAAAGAATTTTATTATGTTAGTTTTGGCCCAGTGTACCAACTTTGAAGATCATTTTGAATGTTTTTTCTTGTATGATGTTAGCTACCTGTGTGGCACCTATGTGACTGAGCATGAAAAATTAAGCAAGGTGAGTGAGACCTAGTTAGAACCCGTATGAGAAATAAGAGACTTAGACTGGAAAATAATCCAGAAGAGAACAATGGCAAATTATTTATATACTGTTACCAAGATCACTCCAGGGATATGTCTATGTGATCACTAGGAGTCAAGCTCATCTAAAGGCAGTTTTTACCTTTTCCTACCTGTCTTCTGATAACATCAAACCTGATACAAAGTTGAACATGCAACAATTAAAAGAAGCTGTGCTTGACAGGGTAGCATGGAAAACACTTGCCTGTAAAGTTGCCAAGAGTTGGACAAGTAAACCTGGTTTATTGGTTAAAACAAACCAATCTCTCTTCTGTGTCACAAGTAGATTAGGTAATCAACTCCTGTGTAATTTATTTAGTGTAAAGATGGTTTCTATATTCCTAAAAATCCATGTATTATCTTCTAGAGTCCAGATATACAGTATTTTCAAGAGTTCTTACAACAAATGAGATAAAACCTGCAAGATTTAAATTTTTAGAGCGTGATCTATATCTTCCCTGAAAAGTATTCCATTGGTCTTGAACAAGAGGGTTTGATACTAATTTGAATTTCTATCAGAAAATATACTTCTATAAAATTACAATAGCAAAACTCAAATGTTGAAGTTCTCACACTGTCAGTTCAAGTCAAGTTTTCAGCTATATGCTAAATCACTGGAATTTATTAAATTGCACACAATTTAAAGTGAATTTAAAGTGCTCAAAAAAGCCTACAAAGACATCCAAATGAAAAAAAGTAAGAACTTCTGTCTTCACCATCTTTTGTTTTCCTGTGTGTTACAGGTAGGGTGGGTGAAGGGAGAAAATCTGTTGCCTAATCATATGTCTTGGAAAAGCCTGGTTTAATTCTTAATTCCTATTTATCACCAGAGTTTCAATTATTTTAATAAGCACTCTTAGAATAAATTTGGAGCTACTGATATTATGTATTCCCATGACTAGGAACTGCTTTCTTCAAGATTCCAATTCTTTTTGCTCCTTCTTCCAATACTTGATAATTTATAATAGCAACGTGCTAGAGAACATTTATTAAAAAGGAACCAACTTCAAGCCAAAATCTTTTGCCATATATGCAGTGATTTTGGGATAAGCCTCTTGAATTAAGCCATGAACTGACACAGCTCATACGTTCATATCTTTAGAAGCATATTTCTAGGGAGGAGACATCTCAATATCATGGTAGAATAACAGAGCTGGAAGGGACCTTAGAGGTCTTCTAGTCCAACCCCCTGTTCAAGTAGAAGACCCTAAACCATTTCAGACAAATGTTTGTCCAATTTCTTCTTAAAAACCTCTAGTGATGGAGCACTCACAACTTCTGGAGGCAAGTTGTTCCACTTTCTTGTAACATTATACATGACAGTATGCTCTACATGTCCTTGTACATTGTACCATTACATTTCAGCATTATGAAACATATTGCCTCATGCCAATTTCTGTTAAATGGAATAAGGATTTATGCATTGTTGAGTAAGGCCTGGATAATTACAACTCATTCACCCAGCATTAGAAAAAAAAATTATTCTAGGAAGTTTTAGAACCCCAAATTCCTTGCATTTTCTAGGGGAAAGAATTCTGTTATGAGAAGCAACCCAAAATTTACCTCTTATGTCCACATAAATATTTTTACATAAACTAGCTATTATCAGTAAGATCTCTATTCATGCGTCAGTGCCTTGAATTCAATGAAGTGTTAGATCAAGTGGTACAATGTTTCTCAAAATATCTGGTTTACCAAAGATCTTTGAATCAGAGGCCCAAAACAATTTGTGGGACATTTATCCATATTTATAATTGTCATTTGGTTTCATTGTACAAATTGATAGGAAAGATTGTTGTGGATCTTGAAGAGCATTTCTCTAAAGCAAGATGCAATAAGGTCTAAAGCTTACTTTGAGGTATAAACTTAGTTCCACATTAAAAGTGCTTATTTGGCACAAGTGGAGATTAGGAACTGGGAACTCCTTAGACATTCAATTATTATTAATGGAAAGGTCTTGAAGTTTGAATGAAACTAAGATAAATACCGTATTGTCTATTTTGTAATCCTGATTTTGAATCACTCTGGAACATAGAAATAAGATGGGGGAAGGTAAGCCTTATAATTTTAGTACACATCTGAGTTTATAATGGACAGCCTATTTTTAAAAGCCTCTCAAGTTGATATGAAAATTTCATTTTAACAATGTACAGAGAATGCGCATGTTTCTTTACTGGCAGTTGGATATGCTTCCTGCAACAAAATAGCCAAGAATAGCCAATAAAGAGTTCACTCAGTTTTTTTTCCTGATTAGATCTTTTTAATTTTTAATTCCAAAATAAAAAAAATAGCCATTACTGCAAATTGGGACATCAATATCAACCATTATTTTAATTTTCCATAATTTGAGGGCTGAATAATTCTACAACACCCTTAAGTGCTGATATTGTAGGCTTGATTCCAAGCTGAGAAAGGTGGGCTGAAACTGGTTTGGATTTTCAGCAAAAACTGCTTCCTCCAAAACACACCTCAAATAGCCATAAACATTTTACAGCCTTAATCCAGAATGCAGCAGCTGCCCACAGAATTTTCACATGCCTCTGATCTGCTTGTAGTCACGTTGTTGGTGGGGCAGGCTAATGTCTAAAACAGCTAAAGTACATTCCCGGTGTAATGTATTGGGGGTTTTACTTGTACTGATTCATGTGTCTGTTTAAATGCTGCTTAAAGGTTGCTCAATGGTATATGTGTGTGTGTGTGTGTGTGTGTGTGTGTGTGTGTGTGTAATGGTCACTGACTACGCCAGACTTCTTGTCTCCAAGATCATTGGTAGGTTTAAACCTATTGGCTGCCACCTAGTGGCCAACCGTATAAGTAGCTGCAGAGCAGTCACTGTTTCAGTTCTGGTCTGCTTGATTCCAGTAAAGCATGTTCTTGTTTGCAACCTTTCCTCTCGCTTATTGCCTGCAAAGAACAGGCTACACAACACCTGGGTTTATCTATAGCAGTGCTTCCTAAATGAAGAAAAATCATTATCCAGAACCCTTTTATCAGAAAGTCCTAACCGTACTGAAATATTTCTATTATGATTAACTGAATGATGGTTCATGTATTCTTACCCAAAGGGAGGAAAAAACACTTACTCAATTTTCAGTAATTTACCCAGGTTTGAAAAGCGCTGATCTACTGCTTTCGCTTATAAAGTCTCATTCTCTTCTCCCAGGAGGAAAAGAAACAAAACTAGGAAAAAAACGAAAGAAAAAAAAAGTTTTACAGAACAGCTGTAACGGAGAAATGGCTACGTAGGAGGCAATTTCGAACTATGGACTTTGAAACACTGGAAACGGTAGACGTGGTCTGTGCAATTTATGAACAAACTCCTCACGCTTCAGTCTCGAAACAAGCCGAGACTTTTGCACTGTAGGGTGAAATGAAAGCACATTTTCAAAGCGTTGCGGGGTCCTGCCCGAGCTTCGGCTAGGTCAGGGGTAGGCAACCTCGGCTCTTTTATGACTCATGGACTTCAACTCCCAGAATTCCTGAGGCAGCGTAGCTGCCTCAGGAATTCTGGGAGTTGGAGTCCATGAGTCATAAAAGAGCCGAGGTTGCCTACCCCTGGGCTAGGTCGCCCTCCGCCGCTAACGACGGCAGCTCCCCTTCTCGCCTAAGGAGGGCGCGCGAGAGCGAGAGAACCCACCGCCGAGTTCTACATTGTAACTCCACAAACGTGGGCGTGAGCGAGACAGCATCTTCCGTTTTCCGGTCGCGCGCAGCCGCAAAGGCGGGTTTGGCTCTCTCGCGCAGGATGCCAGAGCGGGCCGTCGCCCGGCCGAGGATTTAGCCGCGGGGTGGAAGAGCGTGTCTGTCGCCGCTGCCCGGCCGGAGCGAGGAGGCTCCGGCGCCAGTGCCGAATTCGGTCCCGCTAGTCCCCGCCGCGCTTACTGGCTTCCTCCCCGCCCCCACCCCCCGGGGCCCGCGTCCTGCTGGGTAGAAGGGAATGAGACCGAAGCGGTTCCCGGAGCGGGCATGCGGTGCGCTGATTGAATGAGTCTCTTCCCTTCCCACCGCCACCTCCGGGCCTGTCTGAAGTCCGTTGCCCAGCCGGTGTCTTCATCCGCTGCCTCCCGCGACGCCTCTGCTGGCTCCGGATGAGCGCGGCCGGGCCGGATCGATCCCGGGCCTCTGGGATTTGGGGGTGATGCCGGCCTGGCGGAAGCCGCTGTGATGCCGGCTTCCCCGCGCGGGGCCGGGCTACCTTGGTGAGGACGGGTAGCCGTTCCCGGGGGTGAGGCCAGCGCTGTCATCTTCCCTGCCGCCGCCGCCGCCGCCCCCCCGCTCCCCTCCCGCCTTCCCGGCGCGATGACAACCCCGGCTCTGCTGCCTCTTTCTGGGCGCCGGATCCCGCCTCGCAACTTGGGTCCGTCGTCCTCCTTCCCTCATCACAGGGCTACCTTGAGACTGTCGGAGAAGTTCATCCTGCTGCTTATTCTCAGTGCCTTCATCACCTTGTGTTTCGGGGCGTTCTTCTTTTTGCCGGACTCCTCGAAACACAAACGGTTCGACTTGGGCTTGGAAGACGTCTTGATTCCTCACGTGGATACCGGCGACGGTGGGAAAAACGCGGGTGGCTTCTTGTTCCACGGGCAGGGCCGCGACCAGCACAGACACAGGTAACTCCCGTCGCCTTCAGTTTGTGTGAGATGAGATAGATGTTTCTGGGAAATACAATGCCCGTATGTGTTAAAAATGCAGTGTTTTCCTGAAGAATGACGGTAGGCTGATGGGTTTCTCTCTTGGCCGGAAGGTTGCCTAGGGTTGTCCAGAAGAAGCATCCCTCTGTTTATTGTCATAGACTTGATCTTTGAAATATCGCAGTTTTATCCCATTTTCTCTACTGTAGCAGCAACTCTTTTCAAGGTAAGTCACAAATGTGGCATTCTACACGCTCGACGCTACCATTCAAGGACTGCAATACAGGAAAAATCCACAAAAGAGAAGACAAATGCCTCTTTTCTGGAACATGTCAGAGTCCAGTAATATTTATTTATTTATTTATTTTATTAATGGGACTTATATCCCGCCCTATCTCCCGAAGGACTCAGGGCGGCTAACAACAATAACATATAATAAGTACAGGAATTAAGATAAAATTAAAGTCAGCTGTGCAATAAATTAAAATTAAAAATAAATTAAAAATTGTAAACATAATTAAAATGCCTGTCAGTCCAGGTCAGCCAGGTGGAAAAGGAGTGTTTTGAGGCCGAGGCAAAAGGACTGGAGATCTTGGGCCATCCGAAGCTCGGGGGGGGGGGGGGGGAAGCTGATTCCATAAAAGCTTTGGATAGCGGTACAGTGCCCTCTTGTCTTCGCTAATTTGAGATGTGGTGATATAGTATTAGCGAAATTTTGTTATATCTGGAATGTTTTTGAACAAAGATGAGTCAGTTCTAAAATAATAATAATTAAAAGAAATCAATGAATGTGGTGGAAGTACGCAAATATTTATCCTGCCTTTCATATAAATTCAAAACCAGTTATAAGCAGGCTTGTAACATAATATTAGCAAATGGAATTAGGAAGTTTTTAAATGCAATAGGATGAAAGACTGACAAAAACCAACAAGCAGTATTATCAGTGAGATAATAAACTCTGAACTTTGTTTATAAATATATCAGTTTCTCTTTTTAAAAATGTATGAAATAGTGATTAAAACAATTCAGCTTATTTCAAGAGAAAAATGCAAGCTACCAGACCTAATTGGGATATTACTGAATTTATGTAGTTCAGTTATTTATTTAATACAAATTATAACAAAATTTGAAAAGGATCATGCTCAGTTTTATTCAACATTAGAGACCGATGACTTTACATTGGAGACTGACTTTATATTCTAACTTTAATGAGTATTATTATGTATTGTGTTATGTGTAAAGCACCTGAACTCTCCCAAAATGAATATATTTTTGTTTGTAGTTGCTTCCTCCTCTTGTCCAAGAACTCAAGGAGGCATATATACCATTCCTGCCTCAGTTTTTCTAACAACAAGCCCCTTTTGGAGGAATTTGAGCTGACAGAAAATGATTGGCCCAAAGTGAGCTTCCAAAGCTGAGGATGAATTTGAATCTGGTCCAAGTCCAACACTTTTACAATAACATTACATTGACTTTATTGGAACCTTAATGCTAAAAGAACTGGTTGAGGCTGTCTCTCAGCAAGAGAGATGATGGGCAGTAATTCTCTTTCTCTGCCTTTCTCTGTCTATTCTGCTCTGAAAACATGAGGAATAGTTTGGAAATGTAGGAATAGAAATAATTTGGAAATGTAAATGACCATCAAATCCTTTCTCCCAATTCCACTGTCAGATCTGGAGGGACAACAATTGGATGCAGCCCTAGTTTCTAAAGACTTTAATCTATAAGCATGCTATTTTTTAATCTAATAGTTATGCTTGTAGGAAAAAATGTTGGAAAATATGTTATCTCGCGTTCATAGAGTTTTCTTGTCTACAATCCTTTCCTGGTTCATTTCATTTAACAAAAAATGTGGAAGTATGTGTGTTTGTATATTTAAGAATTTTGATTATAAAAGTAAAATCTAATATAAAACAAATGAAGAGAATAGAGAGAAATAAAAAATGCAAGGAAAAAGTAAGAGAAAGGTAAGAATTTAAGAATATGATTAAGAAAAATATAAAGAAGTTACTTCCAACCTTCACCACAACAAGTATAAACAAATTTAGTATCTTTTGTTCTCTAAAGTTATAAAGATTTACTTCTTCATCTCATATCTAGTTTCTTATCTATAAAACAAATCCAGGTGTCAGCCTTCCCAGGCAGACCAAATAGGAAACACAACCAAATGAGCTAATAATATTTTATTCTAATACATTAATGTACAAACTTTAACAGAAGCTTGCAAATTTGCAAGTACAAATATCCTGCTGTCTCATTTACATTCTGAGAGGATTCTTTCCCACTCTCTTTCTCTGCCCATCATGCAGTTGTGAGCTATGCCTTCTCCTTTTTGATTGTTCCGTTAGGCAGCATTTTTTCCAAGGCTTTCCTATATGCCATTACATAAGGTCACACTCTTTGGTTGTCATTTGTGTTGCCCTTTTGAATTTTAAAACTGTGGCCAGTTGGTTCCTTTTGTAGATCTAGTGAAACATCCTTTTCTAAGTCAGTCTCTTGGCCTGCCAGGTGTAAATCCACTTTTGGTACAATCTCTACCTTGTCAGATATACTATTTGATATAGATATAATCTGTCCATAGAAACAAACTTTGTTACTGACATTGTTGATACTGTATCGGTAGTTACTATGTTCAGATTCTGTTCTTCAAAAGACTCCTTCAGTGTTTTTATTGTCAAAATGTTTTGTTCCATTTTGCAGGCTTTATCTAAATCTAAAATCTTTGTCCCCTGTAATGCCCACTTTTTGAAATCATGAAATTATTTATGTTTCTTGTAAAAAACCAAAACAGGATCTATTTCCCATGACAAGTTGTTTGCATTTTATAATTAATTTCAAAATTACTTCCAAATTCTGGACCCTTATTCCATTTATATTTTTTAAGATCAAAATCTTATGTAGCTTTTTCTTGTTTATTTCAGATTCTTTAAATTCTTAAGCTTATGATTAAAATTTTATTTCATTAAACACTGAAGACAGACTCATTTCTATTTTAAAATAATAGTTCCAAAGGTGACTAATGGTTTACAGGTAGTTCATGGTGATTTTCAAAAGTGATTAGAAAATGAGGTTTGCGCTTTTAAGTCTCTGTGATGATTGTGAGCAAGATGGCTAATCCTATTGTCTCCGAGTGCTGAAATTCATGGAAAACCACTATCCTACAGTCTCCAGCTGTTTGGAGCACATGTGGGCAATCTCCCATCCCTCCTTTATCTAGAATGTTTCCAGGGCACTAGTTTATTGACCAATTCCTTGATCTTTGCCAAGGTTGTCAAATCAGCTTTTGCTGATTTCAGTCTAATATTCAAACAAACATTTTGTATGCACAATTCAGTTCTCATGCTTTTTATTTGCTCTTTTTTGTGTATGTCTCTGATTACCTTCCAGGGGGATAGTATTGATTGGAATTGGTTGCCAGATATTGGCTTATGTTAGCTATATTTTTTAAAGAAGAGGTGGGCATTCTTTTTGTACTGCAGAGTCTTTTAAAACTTTTTTCCTGAACACCGAGTGCTATTTTTTTGCGGGGGGGGGGGGTTGACAGTAATCAGTAGCCTTTTCTCTAAAACTGTATAATTTATGATTTAGACAAAATAAACTTACAAAAATAAAATTGGAGGTGAATTCTGAATATTAATTTTCACATTTTCTCTGCTGTATCCATAAAAGGTTAACTGTATAATTTAATAATTATTATTTTAATTTTTCTCTGAAATGTTATTAAATGTATTTTAAATAGCCATTTTTTAATATTTTGTGAGCTTTCATAAAATCATTTTTCAATCTGGATTATGAAAAATTTCCTCAATGTATCTGGAAAACTACACTGAAATTTTAAGTAAATTTTTACAGGCAGCCAGGATAAACTATAGGGTCCTTGGTGGACCCCACAGTTCAAACCTAGGCTACAAATATTCTCTTCTATTGTTAGGATCCTAAGAATGGTAACTTCTGGCTGGTCTGTGACTGCAGTGAATTGAATTAAATTAAATGATAACTTCTTATAAGTGATTTGAGAAATCCCAGTGTAATTTTAGTAAGTAATTTTCTGCTTAGTCTGAGTACAAATGTATAACGAATATTTTAAAAAAGGCTCTGGGATCATTTGAATTGTAGATAGACATACAAGAGGCAGCAGGAGGCCAACATATTTCACAGTTGTTTCTTATGGAGGAGGTTGCCTCATGTATTCCTCCTTGAGCTCCTAAAGTGAAAAGTGAGTTATAAATCAAATATTACAAAGATGTCATGTCATTACTCATACCATAATTTATATACTTGGATTGCATGGAATGCAAATATGTAATGGCGAGTTAGATGATGTCATGGTATGCTATAACTTTGGGTTCTTTGTGGTTTACTGCTGACACCACTTTCTCAGACACAATATTTAGTTTTAATTAAAATCAAATGTAATCTTATAAAAAAGTTAAAACTTATCTGAAATAAGAACTTCTTCAGCTGAAAAGGGGACTTATCTAGCACATATAAGATTTCTCACTACACCTTTTGCCTTCACGTTTAAGCTGGTTGTTTGGAATATATGAAACTCACTTTTGTCTAGTTAAGTTGAACCAATATCAAGCTCTTTTCTCCACTTTTAATTTTAAGGATGCTCCAGTTAATGGCATAGATAAGATAGGGAGTATTGTATTAAAATTTAAAAGCCTCTCTGGGCTTAGGCAATATGTTTTTATTACTTGCCAGAGCAGAACAAAATCTGTTGCTTTAATTACCTTTGCAGTCTGATTTGTTGAAACCTGAAACTGTGATGTTGTTTTCTCGTCCTGTTTATTCTTGAATCTGATAACCATGTTCAGATATATTATGAAATTATGGTTAATAAAGTCAAAATATCTTTGATTGCTGAACCTAAGAAAGTTGCAAAAGGTTCTCTTGAGTCCAGAGTACTGGCACAAGATGTATGTATATTTCAACTTAATAAACTTAAGATACATTATGTCTAAGCTGATTCCTTTAGAACTTCAGTAGTTACAGTACTTTCTGATGAATGAGTAAGTTATAATGATCTCATGTGCCACCCACTGAAGATAGATGAGTACAAACCTGCATTTTTAGTTAATGAAGATTGTATACTTCCATGCTTAATATGATTGCCCTCTGAAGATAAAAGCAATATTTGGCTTGCAGAAAACATTCTTTCTTATTCATAATATTAAACTGACGTACCTAAGTTCTAGAGGTTTGTATTATTTTACAAGAAATTACATGAAGTAATGTAAAGAGCAGTATATTCTGTACTAAAGCTATGCACACTTTGAAAACTATTGAGAAATCCCATGCAAATGCAAGCACCATTCTGTTATTCATTAAAGGAGATTTTTTTTTTTTCTGGCTTCTGTCAGAATATGAAAAAAGGCAATACTGTTTTAAAAATAGCATTATCTGTAATGACTGAATTACTTAACGTACTTATACCCTTTCAAGTTTATTTGGAAGCCTGAAAAAAGTGGGTTCACAGTGTTTTGATGTAGATAGATATTATAGTCATTGACAAACTAACATAAAAACAGAAAAACACATGGAATAAATGGTAGAACAATAAGATAATACATACTTTGGTGTCAGCTGATTAATCTTTGCCAAATTTTACAAAGTATTAGATAAAATTTTGCAACATTGAGGGAAGGATGTATTTCTTTTGGAAAATAAGTAATTAATCTGAATGCCCTGAGAATTTTGTTATTACAGAGGTTACATTTAGGGCAGCAAATGTACTAAAAGTGGAATGATATTTTAATGAATAGCAGAGAGCTTGTGCTCATTTAAATTTTGAAGCACTTCTACATCATATTTTAAATGAATGCAGCCCTACTATACTTTATAGTGATTGATAGCACCAAAGATACCTTATAAAAATAGCCTTGAACTAGATTGTAGAAATAAAAGAAAACACATCCTCAACTTACAGTATTTCTAGATCGGGTGTCAAACTCGCAATGTCATGTGATGATTCATTCACTCTTAGCATACAGCTTGATGCCATTCACGTAGAGGAGGTAGTTGATGGTAGTTACATTCTTGAACTTGTATCTGTATCCAGTCCTCGTGATTATCTGACTGAGAGAGTCATGCCTATGCAGAACAGTAGCAAGGACAATACATCACCTTGGTATATGCCACACATAATGGTCACTTTTGTGAATTGTCTTGAGTTGATTTCGAGTGTTATCTTCCACAGTCCCAATGAGTAGTCGATAAAGTTCTTTAGTGCTCTGTTGACTTTGTATAGTGCTAGACTTTCACAGATCCATGAATTGTAGGCTTTCCTATAGTTAGTCTAGGCCAGGGGTAGGCAACCTTGGCTCTTTTATGACTCATGGACTTCAACTCCCAGAATTCCTGAGTCAGCATAGCTGACTCAGGAATTCTGGGAGTTGAAGTCCATGAGTCATAAAAGAGCCAAGGTTGCCTACCCCTGGTCTAGGCTATGCTCACATTAGTCTGCCTAGTTTGGAGCAACTGCTCTGTCTATGAGCAACTGGCATTTTGAGCTTCTGGTATTGTTTCCAATATCTTTCTGAGCTGTGCTCATGTACTGGTTACATGTAAAGAAGCACAGGTGACCTATGTGATCCTCTAGCTTGATGGCTATGATTCCTGATAGGACTTTTCATATTTGTTAGAAGGAAAGTTATTGGCTGGTAATTGGCTAATCTGCTCCCTTGCCTTTCATGATCAGCATTGTCCTTCCTCGTTATAGCCAGTCTGGGTGGGAGCCTGCTGTTAACAGCTGGTTCATCTGTGCTACTAGGCATTCATGTAATGTTGTGAATTTCTTAGCCAGTATATATGGATCATCTCCAGATCAGGTGCTATCCAGCTCTTTATGTTCTTGATCCACTGTTAGACGTCTGCTACTACTGTATGATGACGATTGGTTCCTGTTCTGAGAAAGTACTATGGTCTATTCTTAGATTCTACAGTCACTTTGCATTGGTGTTATATGTTTTTTCTTTCACCCATATATTCTTTCAATACTGTTCAATTTTCTGATGTTGGTGATTCTGTTGTTATTGTGTTGTTACACTGCAGTTGGGAGTATATCTTGGTGGTTCTTTGGAGAACAAGGCTTCTCTAATGTATTTCCTTAGGTAGTGTGGTAAGCCTTTGTTTAGCAGTCTCTAGGGCAGGGGTGCAAACTGCCGGCCCAAGGGCCAGATGCGTCACTTGGAAACTGCGCCCACCCCATTGCCGGCAATGGGGAAAAAGTTCCGAGACGTAACGCGATGTCACACAACGTCACATGACATTGCGAGTTTGATATGTCTGCGAGCTTCAGGTAGTCAGGCCCTTGTATTTTTTAATAGCCAAGTCTCATCTTTAATCTCTATACCCTTCTGTAATTCCACCAGCTGATTAACTTCTCTCTGAATAGCTTTGATCTTAGCCTCCAACTCATTTTCCATTTGGGGTATGTACTGCTGTTCTGATCATGTAGCAAACATCTCTGGGATTATAGTGGCTGTATTGTATACCACCAGTTCATTGGTTTGAGCTGTAATAGGGATTGTTGTGAGGGCTCTATTAGCATCTTCTAGTTTACTGTCTGATGGTGTGTCTCCACTAAACTTTGGTAATTGGTCTCAAGAGGGTAGCTAGTTTATTTATGATTTTATGTCTCATAGCGGTTGCTGTGCTTTGTAAATGGAGGGGGTGGCAATGATGTTCCAGCTTCAGATGTTGGCTGCATATCCAGTTTTTCTTCCGAGTCCAAGATGTAATGTCTAGTTGATCTATCTCAAGTGTAATAGCAGCTTCCTCTTCACTATGTGGATGCAGGTCTTCTGTTTGTCCACAGCTCCCTCATAAGTTTCACCTCTCATTACCTCTGCCGTTATAGTAGCATTCAATCAATTCCAGGCTTTCTTGTCCTGTCCAGTAGCCACTTATTGTTGAATTGTCCTGCTTCCCCAACTTCTAGCACATATCCTGTTTTAATCCAAGTGATGTCTAAGCCAGCACGACTCTTTTAGTTCATGTCACTCTCATGTCTGAGGTAAGCAGATAAAGCATAAGGTGGTCTTTGCCCCAAAGTCCTTTACCTTCAGGTTAGGTGGGTACCAGCTGGGATTTAAAACCCAGTCTCCTATGTCAAAGAGCAGTGCTCAGATCACATGAAGTATTAGTACTGCTTTATAAAGCCTTAGTAAGATCTTGTAGAGATGTAGAGACTCTGGAAAAAGTGCAGAAAAGAGCAACAAAGATGATTAGAGGCTGGAGGCTAAAACTTGAACAGTTGCAGGAATTGGGTTTGTCTAGTTTAGTGAAAAGAAGGAGTATGGGTGACATGATAGCAGTGCTCCATTATTTGAGGGACTGCCATAAAGAAGAGGTTAATCTATTTTCCAAGACAGAACACAAAACAAGAAACAATGGATAGAAATTAATCAAGGAGATAAACAACCTAGAACTAAGGAGAAATTTTCTGACAATGAGAAAAATAAACCAATGGAGGCCTTTAGAAGTTGTGGGTGTTCCATCACTGGAGGCTTTTAAGAAAAGACTGGACAGCCACTTGTCTGGAATGGTATAAGGTCTCCTGCTTGAGCAAAGGTTGGATTAGAAGACCTTCAAGGTCCCTTTGAACTCTGTTCTGTTATCTGTTCTGCTGATCTGAATGTTTATGTTAAGGAATTTGTTGTGCAGAGGTCTCCTTGTGCTACCAAAGAGTTGCACAGACAAGGAAGGGTACTGAGAGCAGCAAGAGTCACACAGAAACCACAAGAGTACACTGAGTTGTAAAAGCAAAAAATAGTTTACTTTTGAGGTGGTGTAAGAACAAAAATGCACAGTCAAAAATAAACAGTCCAGGTCATAAACAATAGCAACAGTCCAAGGAGTAATCCAAACTACAAAGTCTTCTTACCGGTCCAGAGGTCAATACACAGTTCAGGTTTACAACAGTAGTAAACCAACAGCAGAGCAAAAACAGTAATAGTAGAGAGCAGTGAATTCAGAGAGAGAGAGAAAAGCTATGTTACTAGCTCCCTCTTATGGCCATGAGAACACTTATACACCCATTGGCCAATTAACTTCTTAAAGACATAACAACATCATGGTTAATATATTTTCAACCCAACATTGTAGGCTAACACCATATGCCTAACAGTTTACACAATATTTCCTGATTACGTTTCCGATAGTAACTACCTATGTTTGAATCTTGATCCTTCCCATATTTGAAGCAATGCCTGGGCAACACCTTGCTGTATTATTTAGGATTCCTTCTGGCCTGCAAACTTCAGTCAAGTGAATAAAAAGCTCACTGACCTCAGTCATGGGTTAAATCTTTTACTTTCCTGTCTCCTTTGGGTGGCTGGAATAAATGTGATGTGCTTGGTCAGTGAGGTAATGTGCTTCTTAGAGGAAAGGGATGATGTCCGTGTCTTGAAGATAATGGTGGTATATTCCCCTCCTCAAAGTGGACATTTGTGTCGTGTCCCATCTTCTTTCTCAGGGAAGGTTGTTGAAAATAGTAATTGCCAGTTACAAAGGGCTGAAAAGAAAGCAGATTATTTAGATCCCTTTCATTTTGAAATCATGTTTATGACTGGTCCATGGACCAGTACCGGGCCACGGCATGCCAGCAACTGGTCCGCACAAACAAGTGAAGCCCCATCTGCAAGATGCAGGCAGTACACAAAAGCACACACACTCCGGTCTGCGGAAAAACCTCTCTCCACAGAACCGGTCCCTGGTGCCCCAAAGGTTGGGGACCTCTGTGTTAGATGATCTTTGATGCGACTCAAATAGGCAGGGAAGTATATCCTTTTTAGATCCCTCAACTGCATTTATTACTATCAGCGGTGGTGTATTATTTGGCTAATTGGTGAGGATAGAAAATCAGAAGCACAATGCAGTTAACATCTGAATAGACTGGAAGAAAAGAGGTTGACCTGGTGGTGTTTTCTGGAAGAGGGAGATGTACTGTATTTTTCGGACCATAAGATGCACTTTTTTTCCCCAAAAGTGGGGAAAACAAGGGTGCGTCTTATGGTCCGAAGGTGATCCGTATGGCCAGCCCCAACCTCTGCAAGTGGAGCACGAATCGGCACGTGCTGAGAAATGCCAATCTCACGCTCCTGCATTCTCCCTCGCTCGGTTTCAGCTTCCCTTGCTACAAGAGAAAGCAGGCTGCAACGGAGTGAGGAGATTGCCAGGAATGCGAATCGGCTGATCTCGCGCTGCTGCAATCTGCCTCGTTTCAGCTTGCTTTCTCTTGTAGCAAGGGAAGCTGAAACTGAGCGAGGGAGTTTGCAGGAGCACGAGATCGGCCGATTCGCATTTCTGGCAATCTCCCTCACTCCGTTTCAGCTTGCTTTCTGCAAGAGAAAGCCGGGCTGCAGGGCTGCCTCCGCGGGTACTGCTCTAATGCAGAGAGGGAAGGACAAAGAGGGAGGGAAGGAAGGAAGGAAGGAAGGAATGAAGGAAGGAAGGGACAATGGGAGAGGGAGGGAGAGAAAGAGAGAGGGAGAGAGAGAGAAGGAGAAAGAATTTTTTTCTTGTTTTCCTGCTCTAAAAACTGGGTGCGTCTTATGGTCCGGTGCGTCTTATGGTCCGAAAAATACGGTATGTTTCTCTCCTTTCTCTTTAATATCTCCATTAAACCATTGGGGGAGATCATCAATTTTGGATTGATGCATTATCAGTACATCAGTGATATTCAGATTTACATCTTTGCCCCAAACTGAACTGGAGTTGTTAGACAGGTGTTGATTTCATATTTGGAAGATGTTGGTGCCTGGATGGGACAAAACAGCAAAATGGAGCTGCTTTCAGAAAGCTTCCCTGTGGCTCTGGTTGTAACTCTGAATGGAATTACATGTCCTTGAAAGGAACTGATCCATAACTTGAAGATTCTCCCGGACACATAACTACTGCTGGTTGCCAGGTAGAGGCTGTGGCAAGTTGCAGCTCTATTTGGAACAGAAAGGTTTGGCAACTTTCAGCAATTATTACCTAATTGCTGTAATACTACAGTGCATGCTTCATGGGCCTTCCTTTGAAGACCACTTAGAAATTATGGTTGGTACAAAATATTGCAACTTGTAGTGCAAGTTGATGTAGAAATATGACCCCTGTGTTGCACATACTTTGTTGGTTATCAATAAATTTCAAGAGTAGCTCAAAATGCTGGGCTTAACATATAAGCTCGACTTACAGATATTTTGCTGCCTTTATATAGAATTAACCTATCTAGTACATGCTCTCCAATAAGACACGTTGCTGCTAGTCTTGCAATTCTGAGACAGTTAAAAAACAGGGTTTTATAGGGACTAGCTTCCAGCTAATTTCTATTTATTTAATTAAAAGTCACTTAATTGAAGTCAGATTAGTAAAAGTGAGATGAAATTGAGCATCCCCAAACAGTATTTGTATGACAAAGAATTGCCCCTGTCTGACATTACCATTATTGAATGGGTTTTACAGTGGGGCAAAAAAGTATTTAGTCAGCCACCAATTGTGCAATTCCCACTTAAAAAGATGAGAGAGGCCTGTAATTTTCATCATAGGTATACCTCAACTATGAGAGACAAAATGGGGGGAAAGAATCCAGGAAATCACATTGTAGGATTTCTAATGAATTAATTCGTACATTCCTCGGTAAAATAAGTATTTGGTCACCTACAAACAAGCAAGATTTCTGGCTCTCACAGACCTGTAACAACTTCTTTAAGTGGCTCCTCTGTCCTCCACTCGTTACCTGTATGAATGGCACCTGGTTGAACTTGTTATCAGTATAAAAGACACCACAACCTCAAACAGTCACACTCCAAACTCCACTATCGCCAAGACCAAAAGAGCTGTCAAAGGACACCAGAAACAAAATTGTAGACCTGCACCATGCTGGGAAGAATGAATTTGTAATAGGCAAGCAGCTTGGTGTGAAGAAATCAACTGGGAGCAATTATTAGAAAATGGAAGACATACAAGACCACTGATAATCTCCCTCGTTCTGGGGCTCCACGCAAGATCTCACCCCGTGGGGTCAAAATGATCACAAGAACAGTGAGCAAAAATCCCAGAACCACACGGGGGGACCTAGTCAATGACCTGCAGAGATCTGGGACCAAAGTAACAAAGGCTACCATCAGTAACACACTACGCCGCCAGGGACTCAAATCCTGCAGTGCCAGACGTGTCCCCCTGCTTAAGCCAGTACATGTCCGGGCCCATCTAAAGTTTGCTAGAGAGCATTTGGATGATCCAGAACAGGATTGGGAGAATGTCATATGGTCAGATGAAACCAAAGTAGAACTTTTTGGTAAAAACCCAACTCGTCGTGCTTGGAGGAGAAAGAATGCTGAGTTTCATCCAAAGAACACTGTGAAGCATGGGGGTGGAAACATCATGCTTTGGGGCTGTTTTTCTGCAAAGGGACCAGGACGACTGATCCGTGTAAAGGAAAGAATGAATGGGGCCATGTATCATGAGATTTTGAGTGAAAACCTTCTTCCATCAGCAAGGGCATTGAAGATGAAACGTGGCTGGGTCTTTCAGCATGACAGTGATCCCAAACACACCACCCGGGCAACAAAGGAGTGGCTTCGTAAGAAGTATTTCAAGGTGCTGGAGGGGCCTAGCCAGTCTCCAGATCTCAACCCCATAGAAAACCTTTGGAGGGAGTTGAAAGTCCGTGTTGCCCAGCGACAGCCCCAAAACATCACTGCTCTAGAGATCTGCATGGAGGAATGGGCCAAAATACCAGCAAAAGTGTGTGCAAACCTTGTGAAGACTTACAGAAAACGTTTGACCTCTGTTATTGCCAACAAAGTGTATATAACAAAGGAGATGAACTTTTGTTATTGACCAAATATTTATTTTCCACCATAATTTGCAAATAAATTCGTTAGAAATCCTACAGTGTGAATTTCTGGGTTCTTTCCCTCCATTTTGTCTCATAGTTGAGGATACCTATGATGAAAATTACAGGCCTCTCTCATCTTTTTAAGTGGGAGAACTTGCACAATTGGTGGCTGACTAAATACTTTTTTGTCCCACTCTATATACTACTTTTATTGAAGTTACCTGCCAGAGGTCAGTGTAGATTGCAATGATACACTGAATACATAAACATTGGGATTTTGCAGTGAAAAAATTTTCATCTTATAATGAGGAACACTAAAATATAGCTGAAACCCTGGATACAGGAGTATATAGTATTGATATTTTTCAGAAAAATGTTGACAAAGGCCATTGCTTTGTACTAGTGAAAATGTTGCAAAAAATAAGTTTAATATTACTTCAAGATAAAAAACTAAAGCTGATCAAATACAAAAATATATCTTTATAAAAAAAACTGCTTTCTGATTAGGAAGCCATTTTATATTTGTTAAAAATTGTATTTCTTAATAATATTAAAATTTAAATGTATTTCATTGTGGCCCATTGAAGAGTCCAAACAAAAGCTGTCACATTTTTCTTCCTTTGAGAACCCCCAAGAATCTAATTATAACACCATTTTTCAGCAGAGACTCCAATATGATCTAACCGTAACTGTAACCCTAACCTTAACTCCAAGCTTAGTTTCATTTTCATTGTCAATGGGATTTTCCCCTGTATTTCACTGCAGCCCACAGAAGAGTCTTGACTATACGCACTTTGTTGACAGGGTGATGTCTCTGCTTTTTAGTGTGCTGTCTAGATTTGCCATGGCTTTTCTCCCTAGGAGCAAGCGTCTTTTAATTTCATTAAAAATGTTATGTTCCCAAAAATACAAAGTTTTGTTTCTCAAGTGTTTAGAGTGAGATTTAATGTCAATACATTTGAAATATTTCTGTTTTGTATAGTCATTATATCTCCCAGCCATCTTGAAGGAGAAGTCACTAAATCTTTGGCTTGGCACCTCGCTGGCATCCTGCCATCAAAGGCTAGGGAGGAGGGGGCCTGGGGAAAACAAATGGGCAATAAAAATATATGGGGATGTGATGGGGAAATGCAAGGGGGAATGACAACTGACAAAGACCAGGGAAGCATACAGCTAGTTTGTGCCAGCGCTCAAGGACACGCAACCTGAGATTGGAATGTGGACTACCTCAAATATCTCAGCATTTCTCAAAACACCTATGCGGCTCTTCATTGGCTGCAGATGAAATGGTCATGGAGGGACGGCTGGGATGAAGGGAAAGCTTGTAACATTTTCATGCGGGAAATTCAGTTCTAGCCTGACTTTATTGTAGCCAGTATTCTTTAATAAAAGAAGGTATCACTTCACCCTAAAGGAGTCATAGGTCTTTTTTTCCTAAGGGTCCAAACTGGGACAGGCCTGACATTAGGCTAGAACTGCAGTCATGGTCAACCTGAAGAAACACCTCTACTGTGGGAACCATGCACAGAATGTCAGCTCAAGGAAGTGACCAGGAGGAGATCGAAGCCTGGGTGGAAACATCATTGAAACCCCCCGCAGGACTGGAAAAATGCCTGGGAGAAGTGGAAGCCTGTAACGACCAACTGAAATCCTGGTGGTCTCAGAGCAGGGAGAAAGAAGAATTTGAATAAAAGCCCATGGTGGTGTTTTTCACCCATGGGAGCCTCGGCAGTCACAGGACGAAGCCGCGAGTGGAGCTGCAGGAAGAAATGACCACAGAAGAACTGGATTGACAGGACTGGATGCTGAAACAAGCCATGAGGTTTCTGCGGGGGGCTTTCAGAAACCTCAAAGTGGGTGAAGACCTAGCTCAAGGAGCATAGCCGCCACCCAACTGGCACCAGCCCCTGTGGGAAATGATACAGCTGCACCTACCACCGTGGCCACAGGGGCGTCCGTTCCCACAGCATCAGCAGCCATCCCAGCTCCACAACCACCCACAGGCCCAGCGGTCCAGCCTGTACTGCCAGATGGAGACGTGCTAGCAAGGCAGAGGGGTCGCAAGACACCGACCTTTGGTGTGAAGTTCAACAGAGATCCCAAACTACTGGTGTTCTTCCAGGTTCAAATCTGGACCTACATGCAAGAGTATTGTCTGGAGATAGCAATCAAACTGACCAAAGTATGATGTGTGGCCATGGCATTGGAGGGGACCAGAGTGGAGTGGATGTCACTCCATAATGACACTGCCTAGGAGCTGTGAAGCTTTTGACTGTTTCATGGCAGCATTCTGGAAGTGCTTTGAAGAACCCCTAGCCAACCACAAGAGACCGGATCAAGACCATAAGTCAGGGGTGACAGAGCGTAGCTGAATACACGCAAGAATTTTGTGACCTGGCCTGGTGGCTGTAAGACATCCTAACCAGATGTTTCCAGGATAAGCTGAATGATGACATCAACCACACCAGCATTTCCAGGTAGGTTTCTCCCCCACACACACACCTTTCATGGCTGGTACATCCTAGCGGAGGTGGTGGAAATTGACCTGGCCTGTTCCTGACATCATCCCAGCTGTGAGTAGCAAAAATCACTCCCGGGGAAAAAAGAAGCCCTGAAGCCACCGCACAGAGCTCGCACTCCACTGGCTGATTTGAGTGCAGGAAGGAAGAGCACTGAGCTGCTGAATGCTGAGCTACACACCCTGCCCAGAAGACACCCCCGGGACCCACCAAGAATCTGGCAAAGCCTCTTCAGAGATTCTGAGAGTGAAAGTCAATGAGTTTACCCCCATTCTCCAAAAGAGAATTCTGTTTGTCCCAGATGATAATGATGCCTTGCCCAGTCATCACAGTAACCATACCCATAGAACTGGTGGTTCCATCCTCAAAGTGGAAGGGGAACCTAGTGGCCCTCCTGGATTCGGGTTGCACCAGATGCCTGGTCAACCCTGCCCTAATTGAGAAATTAGGTTTAAGACTCAAGCAACTTAAAATGCCCGTGGCTTTTTTTCCAGCTGGATGGCTCGGTAGCGGGCAGAGGCCACCAGTGCTCATCGCTGAGCCTATAGAAATGAGGATAGGGGCGCATATATAGACTTTATTGTAACACCCAGCATGGAGAGACCCCTCTTGCTAAGTTTGGCATGGCTGCTGAAGTGGAAGATTCAGTGGGCCAGTCCCAAAAGGGAACTGGAAAAGAATCTTGAGGTCCCTATCCCTAAGCTGCTGTGGGCAAAACTGAGAAGGAAGATAGGAGCTGCAACGGAGCACCCCAAAGGCAATCCTCAGATCCCTAAAGAATATCGGGACCTATGGGATGTTTTTAGTGAAAAGGGCTCAGACGTGTTTCCACCCCACAGGCCAACTGGCTGCTCCATAGAGATACTGCTGGGGACTAAGTTGCCCAAACGTAAAGTACACTCAATGACCTCTAGAGAATTAGGGGGACTGTGAGTGTTCATAGATAAAACCTGAAGTGCAGCTTCATACAACTGCCAGACCAAGGATGGCTGCTCCAGTCCTGTTCAGGGAAAAGAAGGATGGGTCATTGTCTGTGTGTGGACTATTGTGGGCTAAACATTGTTTGCATTAAAAACGCCTATTTGTTGCCTCTGATGAAGGATATGCTAATGTGCTTGGCCAAGGGGAGGATTTTTCCTAAACTGGACATGTGGGTTAGAATCAAGGAAGGTGACAAGTGGAAAATATGCTAATGTGCTTGGCCAAGGGGAGGATTTTTCCTAAACTGGACATGTGGGTTAGAATCAAGGAAGGCGACAAGTGGAAAATGGCGTTTTACCCCTTAAGGTTTTTCCAATTCCGAGTACTCCCCTTCAGATTGCAGGTTGCCCCCTCTTTATTTATGTAGCTGATAAATGAAGTCCTACATGAGCCCCTATACAAAGGAGTTTAGTCTATTTGTTTGACATTTTAATCTATACTGAGACTATGCCACAACATATAAAATTAGTCAAGGTTGTGCTCAAAATGACTTACAGCAGCCCAGTTGTATGCCAAACTCCAAATGTGAATTCCACCAAAGTAAAATTGACTATTTAGGGTACTGCATCACCCACGAAGGAATAGAAATGGACCTCAAGAAAGTGCGGGCAGTACTGGAGTGGACTCCTCTCCGCACCCAGAAGCAACTACAGAGCTTCCTGGGGCTTGTCAACTTTTACCACCAATTCATCCCATCGTTTGCCCAGATAACCATACCCATCACCACTACTAAAGACAGAAGGGTGAGGGGAAGCCCAAAACGTAGCCAGCTGCTGAAATGGACAATGGAATGCCTAGTAGCATTTGAGAAGCAGAACCAGTACTGAAACACCCAGATCACAATGCCCCCTTTGTGATTCAAGCAGATACTAGTGATGTCACGGTGGGGGCAGTGCTCTTGCAGAAAAACAAGCGGGGTCTTGCATACATGTGCCTGTACTTCCAAAAAGCTTACTGAAACTGAATGTAGGTGGACGGTTTGGGAAAAGGAAGCATATGCAGTGCGCTGGGCATCTTGGAGACATTTCTTGAAAAAGGGGGGGACAATCCTTTTTGTGGTATGGACTCACCATAAGACTTTAGAAGCTCTAAAGACACCCCCCCTCCCAAGATTGTCACCCAAGCAAGTCCGTTGGGCTCAATACTTTAACTGATTCAATTTCATGCTGTGATATCTTCTGGGGGAAAGAACTTCCTAGGAGATGTCCTATCCAGACTGCAATATCTCAAAACCAGAGATAATTAGACTGGTTATCCCTTCCTGGCAACTGGCAGCTCCAGTCACCATCAGAGTGCAAGCTGAATTAAAACCCAGGTAGCTAAGGACTTACGGGATGCCCTGAAAGCAGCACTGGAGGGGGATAAGTAGTTCCAAGCCCATAAAGATGAATGCATGATGCAATATGGTTTAGTTTGGGTAGGAGCCAAATTATACATCCCCGAAAGTTGGTTTCTCAGAAAAGCAATGACTCAGAAGTTGCGGGACATTTGGTTTTGTCAAAATCCTGCACTTGGTTAAGTGTCAATTTTGGTGGCTGTCACTACATAGCTAGCTGCTCTACCTGTGCCTATACCAAAAGGCAGCAAGGAAAGACACCAGGGCTCTTCAACCAGTGGCTGAGCCTAAAGTCACATGGAAAGACTTCAAAGGACTTCATAGTGGAGCTGCCTGAGAGTTCAGGAAATAGCATGATTTGAGTGATGATAAATTTATTTTCTGAACAAGTACTTTTGTGCCTTGTCAAAAAAATCCCATCCACTTGCACCTTAGCCAAGTTGTTCATATAGTATGTCTATAGACTGCACGGAGCCCTAGAGAGAATAATCTCAGATCATGGAGTCCAGTTCACTTCGCAGTTTTGGCAAGAATTCTTAAAACCTTTGAGGACCGCTTACTTCCTTACATCATCTGGAAACGAATGAAGGCTCTGAACATACAAATGGGATCCTGGAGCAGTACTTCAAGAGTTACATTTATTATCAACAGGACAATGGGCAGGCATCCTTTCACTGAGATTGCCTACAACAACTCAGTGCACAATAGCACTGGATTCACCCTTTAAAGTGGGTTACAGGGCAGGATTTTGTGTCTATCCCTGATTTGCCCCAGGCCATCCCATTGACTGCCTCTTTAAAGCAGTGTTTTTCAACCACTGTTCCGCGGCACACTAGTGTGCCGCGAGCTGTTGCCTGGTGTGCCGTGGGAATTTTTTTTTTTTACCTCCCTCCGGAGAAGATGGCCGTGGCCCGTGGCTGAGCTAGACGGGAGGGTGAGTTCTGGCTGGCTGAGCCCTGAGGAGGCTGTTGCCTGTTGCACGGCCTCGGCTGGGCACCGGGAGTTCCCGGTGCCGTAACAACTTGCAGAGGCCGCGGGAGATGTTGGTGTGCCGGTCTGGGTCCGCCGGGCCTGACCCGCGGCGGCGGCAACGTTTCTGAGGCCGCCGAAGATGAGTCGGGCGGCGGGGAACCTGGACCTAAAGTGGCCGGGCCGTTCCGAGCGACGGGGCGCCTGGGGCCTGCGGCGGAGTGCCTGGGAACGCCTTCTGAGCCCGTTCGGCATTTTTACTGGCCGCCGAGGCGCCGGGACCCATGGCAGCTGGAATGCTTCGGCGAGGCTTTTCGGCCTATGAGGACTGTATAGGGCCCGCTCGAGGTGCTACCCGGGCGGCGAGACGCCTAGGGCCTGTGGCGGCCAGGACGATCTTCTCATGGCCATTTGTGACCCGGGCGGAGGGGCGCTTGGTCTGGGATGGCCGAGTGCTCAATCTGACAGTCGGTTGGTAGACTTTCCCCTCTGGTGGAAGTTCCGCAGGAGTGGAGACATGCCAACCAAGGGGCCATTTTATTCTTTTTTATTTTATTTTATTTTATTTTATTTTATTATTTTATTTTATTTTATTATTTTATTTTATTATTTTATTTTATTTTATTTTATTTTATTTTATTATTTTATTTTATTTTATTTTATTTTATTTTATTTTATTTTATTTTATTATTTTATTTTATTTTATTTTATTTTATTTTATTATTTTATTTTATTTTATTTTATTTTATTCTTTCCATTCTAAGAGCCAGAATGCGTGAGTGATTCAATCATTGTGCATGATCTGTACCACCTGAACCCACACCCCTGCCAATTTGAGAACACAAGAAATTTGCAGTAGGGAAGCAGAACTTATTCCTTCTTTCATCTGCCATTTGTCTTCCACAACTAAACCCCAAGCAGCTTTTCTCAAATTGATTCAAAGAAGATATGAGCAGGGAAGCTAAAACAAGCACATATATGGTGGGAATGATGAAAGAAAGAGAATGAAAGCCCTACTTTCAGCTCTGACCTCACTCACTCCTCACTTCTGCTTTGCCACAATGTGAAAGAGAGAGAGAGAGGAGGGGAGGAAGGAAGGAAGGAAAAAAAGCAGGAAGAAAAATTAAAAAGAAATGCAAGTAGCTTCCAGTTTCCACAACAAGTAGAAAGCAAGAAATTGAGAGAGGGAGGGAAAGAAAGTGGGAGAGAGAAAGGCAGGAAAGAAAGGAAGAAAGATAGAAAGAAAGAAAGAAAGAAAGAAAGAGAAAAGAAAGAGAAAGAAAGAAAGAGAAAAGAAAGAAAGAAGGAAAGAAAGAAAGAAAGAGAAAGAAAAATAAATGAAGGAGAAAAATGCAGAAAGAAAAATTAAAAAGAAATGCAAGTAGCTTCCAATTTCCACAACAAGTAGAAAGCAAGAAATTGAGAGAGGGAGGGAAAGAAAGTGGGAGAGAGAAAGGAAGGAAGGAAGATAAAGAAAGAAAAGAGAGGGAGGGAAGAGAGGGAAGGAAGGAAGGAAGAAAGAAAAGAAGAGAAAAAAGAAAATACAGAAAGATAAATTAAAAAGAAATGCAAGCTTTCCTTTTCCTTCACAGTAAAAACAAACAAAAGCCCCAAAATAAAATAAAATAAAATAAAGAGAATAATAATAATAATAATAATAATAATAATAATAATAATAATAATAATAATAATAATAATAATAATAAGAAGAAGAAGAAGAAGAAGAAGAAGAAGAAGAAGAAGAAGTTGGAAGGGACCTTGGTGGTCATCTAGTCCAACCCCTTGAGAACACAGGCCATCCTCGACTTACGACCGTTCGTGTAGCGACCATGGGGAGGTCCAACGGTGCGGAAAACGGTGGAGTGCCTCGTGATTTTTTTCATGAAACAAGTGTGCCTTTGCCCAAAAAAGGTTGAAAAACACTGCTTTAAAGGAGTGGATAACCCAATTACAAAATACCTGGCCAGTAGTAAGGAAAACACTGGAGGAGGCAAGGGAAGCATATAAAAAACAAGCAGACAAAAGGCTGCAAAACCAAAAGACTTTAAAGTTGGGGATAAAGTCTATTTATCTACCAAGTACTTACAATCTGGACAACCTTCCAAGAAACTGGGTCCAAAGTATGTTGGCCCTTTCCCCATAAGAAGGATTATGAAACCAGTGACTGTTGAACTCAAATTATCAAAAACTCTTAGATGTGTGCATCTGTTATTCCACTGCAGCCTCCTAAAACCAGAGATCATGTCTTCCCTTCCCTTCGCTCAAAATCACAGCCATCTCCCATGATTGAAAGGGAGCAACATTTTGAGGTTAAGGACATATTGGACTATAGCATGTATTGAGGAAAAACCCAATATTTAGTGGCGTGGAAGGACTTCCCTCCCTCTGAAATTGAATGGGTGGATTACAAATACATTAAAGCATCCAAAGTGCTAAAAAAGTTTCATGAACAATACCCAGATAAGCCTTAATGACCAGCTAATTAACTCTGTATTTTCCTGTGTGTCTCCCCCTCCTTTTTTGGAGACGAGGGTCTTTCTTTCCTAAGGGACCGGACTCAGGCATGTCTGACAGTTTGGGGATAAAACAGTTCATATAATCTGATAGTTAAAAGGCTATTTCATAATAAACTACACATTTTATATTCAGTTGCTAAAAATCATTTTCTAAATGATAGATGCTAAACACCATATCCTGTTGTATATGGCACAATTGGTGTACTGATATCTCCTTACACACCCAATGGACAAGACTTCACAATCAAAATAAACAATAAAATATTTCTCAATCCCAAGGTTGAAAATTTATATTAAAGACAGCATGAAGGAGTTCAGGATCCATTTTTTTTAAAATAGGACATGTTAGCATATAGTGCCTCAACATCCATGATGACTGAAATTGTGGTGTTAGGGAGACTGCCAATAGAGTTCAGTATTCTTAGGAAGTCTGTGATGTTTTGTATGCAGCTGGGAGTACTGGTGGTATAGGGCAGGGGTATCCAACCCTGGCAACTTTTAAGACGTGGACTTCAACCCCCAGAATTCCTCAGCCAGCATGGCTGGCTGAGGAATTCTGGGAGTTGGAGTCCACAAGTCTTAAAGTTAAGTCCACAAGTCTTAACATACAAGAGTTTGAGTCCACAAGTCTAAGTACAGGACCCATGAAATTTGATAATACATGGAAAAAATGTACCAGTGTCCCCCACAACATGTACATCAAGCCAACATGAACATAATCACTCTGTATCAACACCGCATACCTTGCCACCAGACTATATGACTTTGTATTTATCCATAACTAATTCACCATTAGTTTGCATATACTTGCAAATCTGTGGTGCAGTCATGGGAATGGCTTATGCGTGACTTCATAATATGCAAACATTTTCATTGGTGATTTTGAACATTTTCTCATATTTTTTTAGTTGAAACTCTTCCTTTATTTGAGGTTCATTGATGACATCCATGTTGATACAATTTTACAGAGGAATTATTGAGTCTGTTATTTGTACTTTCATAACTGGTACAGGACAGGTACAGATTCCAATGGATAATTAAAACTGCAGAAATAACAACTGCAACTACCTGCCTTCCATAAAAGACCTGTATATTGTGCAGGTCAGAAGGAGAGCTGAGAAGATATCTGTAGACCTTTCAAATCCTGGACATAAACTGTTTCAACTCCTTCCCTCGGGACAGTACTTTAAAGCATTCTATGCTGAAACACAGGGACAAGTAGTGTGGCTATAGTATTATTTATCCTTCTCATTATCTTCTTTACTTCCCCTTTTATTGGTAGTATTATTATTATTACTATTATTATTGCATTATTATTGATCATCACATAGTCAGATCTTCAGACTGAGTGGCATTTTTGTCTACTTATTGAGTCCTTATCAAGGACTTGGGAAAGGCAGATACGGATGTTTGATGATGTTACAGATGTCACAGGTGTTCTGAGTAAAGCCGCCTTCTGCAATTGACTGATGGTGAATTTGTCAATACCAATGGTGTTCAAGTGGTGCTCCAATTGTTTTGGGATTGCACCCAAGGCACCTGTTATTATTAGTACTACCCTTGCTTGCTTTTGCCACAGTCATTCTGTTGCTATTTGTAGGTCTCTGTATTTTGTTATCTTCTCCAGTTCTTTCTTTTCAATTCAATAAATTATTATTATTATTATCAGTGCTTTTTTTGTAAAAGAAAAGGTGATGGAACTCACACATGTCATACAACCCACCTTGCCTACTCTACAAGGTTCAATCCAAAAAAGGTGCTGGAACTCCGTTCTGAGCGTTCTATGAGAAAAAAAGCCCTGATTATTATTATTAAAAATAATAATTAAGATTTAATCTTCAATTCGATTCACAGTCTGGGACTGGTAAAAACTTAACAGTTTAAGCCCTAACCAAGGACCTAAGAGTTGTTAAGGTAGTGTCTGAGTATATACCGTATATACTTGAGTATAAGCCGAATTTTTCAGCCCACTTTTTGGGCTGAAAAATTCCACTTCGGCTTATACTCCAGTCAACAAAAAAACTTACCGAGGACTTGTGCGCGGCCGAGGCTTTGGTGCTTCCGGGATCGCGCGCACCTCTCCCAAGCCACCGCCGTCCGAGACCTGCCGAAGTTTGGGGAGGTTTGGGGAGGTGCGTGCGCACCTCCCCAAACCTCCCCAAACGGCAGGTCTCCGTTCCTCCGCGCCCTGCCTGCCTGCTTCTTTCCGCAGCGGAAAGAAGCAGGCAGGCAGGGTGCGGAGGAACGGAGACCTGCCGACGTTTGGGGAGGTTTGGGCGCCTCCCCAAACCTCGGCAGGTCTCCGTTCCTCCTGCCGACGTTTGGGGAGGTTTGGGCGCCTCCCCAAACCTCCCCAGGTCTCCGTTCCTCCGCGCAGACCTGCCGACGTTTGGGGAGGTTTGGGCGCCTCCCCAAACCTCCCCAAACGTCGGCAGGTCTCCGTTCCTCCTGCCGACGTTTGGGGAGGTTTGGGCACCTCCCCAGGTCTCCGTTCCTCCGCACAGACCTGCCGACGTTTGGGGAGGTTTGGGCGCCTCCCCAAACGTCGGCAGGTCTCCGTTCCTCCTGCCGACGTTTGGGGAGGTTTGGGCGCCTCCCCAAACCTCCCCAGGTCTCCATTCCTCCGCGCAGACCTGCCGACGTTTGGGGAGGTTTGGGCGCCTCCCCAAACCTCCCCAGGTCTCCGTTCCTCCGCGCAGACCTGCCGACGTTTGGGGAGGTTTGGGCGCCTCCCCAAACCTCCCCAGGTCTCTGTTCCTCCTGCCGACGTTTGGGGAGGTTTGGGCGCCTCCCCAAACCTCCCCAGGTCTCCGTTCCTCCTGCCGACGTTTGGGGAGGTTTGGGCACCTCCCCAAACCTCCCCAGGTCTCCGTTCCTCCGCGCAGACCTGCCGACGTTTGGGGAGGTTTGGGCGCCTCCCCAAACCTCCCCAAACGTCGGCAGGTCTCCGTTCCTCCTGCCGACGTTTGGGGAGGTTTGGGCGCCTCCCCAAACCTCCCCAGGTCTCCGTTCCTCCGCGCAGACCTGCCGACGTTTGGGGAGGTTTGGGCGCCTCCCCAAACCTCCCCAGGTCTCCGTTCCTCCTGCCGACGTTTGGGGAGGTTTGGGCACCTCCCCAAACCTCCCCAGGTCTCCGTTCCTCCGCGCAGACCTGCCGACGTTTGGGGAGGTTTGGGCGCCTCCCCAAACCTCCCCAAACGTCGGCAGGTCTCCGTTCCTCCTGCCGACGTTTGGGGAGGTTTGGGCACCTCCCCAAACCTCCCCAGGTCTCCGTTCCTCCGCACAGACCTGCCGACATTTGGGGAGGCGCCCAAACCTCCCCAAACGTCGGCAGGTCTGCGCGGAGGAACGGAGACCTGGGGAGGTTTGGGGGGGCGCCCAAACCTCCCCAAACGTCAGCAGGAGGAACGGAGACCTGCCGACGTTTGGGGAGGTTTGGGGAGGCGCCCAAACCTCCCCAAACGTCGGCAGGAGGAACGGAGACCTGGGGAGGTTTGGGGAGGCGCCCAAACCTCCCCAAACGTCGGTAGGTCTGCGCGGAGGAACGGAGACCTGGGGAGGTTTGGGGAGGCGCCCAAACCTCCCCAAACGTCGGTAGGTCTGCGCGGAGGAACGGAGACCTGGGGAGGTTTGGGGAGGCGCCCAAACCTCCCCAAACGTCGGCAGGTCTGCGCAGAGGAACGGAGACCTGGGGAGGTTTGGGGAGGCGCCCAAACCTCCCCAAACGTCGGCAGGTCTGCGCGGAGGAACGGAGACCTGGGGAGGTTGGGGGAGGCGGCCAAACCTCCCCAAACGTCGGCAGGAGGAACGGAGACCTGCCGACGTTTGGGGAGGCGCCCAAACCTCCCCAAACGTCGGCAGGTCTGCGCGGAGGAACGGAGACCTGGGGAGGTTTGGGGAGGTGCCCAAACCTCCCCAAACGTCGGCAGGTCTGCGCGGAGGAACGGAGACCTGGGGAGGTTTGGGGAGGCGCCCAAACCTCCCCAAACGTCGGCAGGTCTGCGCGGAGGAACGGAGACCTGCCGACGTTTGGGGAGGCGCCCAAACCTCCCCAAACGTCGGCAGGTCTGCGCGGAGGAACGGAGACCTGGGGAGGTTTGGGGAGGCGCCCAAACCTCCCCAAACGTCGGCAGGAGGAACGGAGACCTGCCGACGTTTGGGGAGGTTTGGGGAGGCGCCCAAACCTCCCCAAACGTCGGCAGGTCTGCGCGGAGGAACGGAGACCTGCCGACGTTTGGGGAGGCGCCCAAACCTCCCCAAACGTCGGCAGGTCTGTGCGGAGGAACGGAGACCTGCCGACGTTTGGGGAGGTTTGGGGAGGTGCGCGCGCACCTCCCCAAACTTCGGCAGGTCTCCGGACGGCGGCGGCTTGGGAGAGGTGCGCGCGATCCTGGAAGCACCGAAGCCTCGGCCGCGCGCAAGTCCTCGGTAAGCTCCGGGCGGTCACTTGCTTCGCGTCTCCTGAGGGAAGGGGGGGCGACTGGAGCGGGCGTGTTTCCTCGCCTGCTGGGCGCCGCGATTTGCCCGGGGAACGCGCGGGCCCCGAATGGCAGCGTGGAGCGAGGAAGCGGACAGCCAGGGCTTCCCCGAGAGCCGCGGCCACACAGGGTATTCCTGTGTATTCAGGCTTGCAAAATGGCGGATCGAGCCTCTGCTGGCGGCAGAGGCTTGCAGAGCGCGGATCCAGCCTCCGCCGGCGGCGGAGGCTTGCAGAACGGCGGATCGGCTTATACTCGAGTCAACAACTTTTCCCAGTTTTTGGGGGTGAAATTGGGGGTCTCGGCTTATACTCGAGTCGGCTTATACTCAAGTATATACGGTACGCAGTTCTGAGTAAGATGTTTTTTTGCAAAGTCAGAATATTCAGGTCTGATAAGTTCACATTTTCCATGTATCTAGGTAACCCTTTGGGTATTGCTCCAAGGGCTCTGATTAATAGTGGTACAACCATCGATTTCTTACACCATAATCGATTGCAGTATTTTGTTATTTTTTCTAGCTGTTTTTCTTCAATTCATGCATCACCTGGTATTGCAAAATCAGTGAACCAGACTTTATTCTTTTTCACAATACTGATGTCAGGCATGTTTTGGGCCAGATGTCTCTTTGTTTGGATTCGAAAGTCCCACCTTGACCTGTTCATTTTCAAGAACTTTGTCAATTTGATGTTCCCAGTATTTTTTCTGCATTCGAAACCCAAGCTTCTGGCAAAGATTTCAATGTATGATTTTGGCAACTTGATCATGACATTGTAGATAATAAGTTTTTGAGATTTTATTATTATTATTGTTGTTGTTGTTGATTTGCTTTGCATGTACACGTGTGTCTAATCACACTTGGCCAAATAAAGTATTTAGTTCAATTCAGTATCTCTTCAAATTCCATAATTACATCAACAACTTGCATCTTACCATCAATTTCAACCTTAACCTATCTACAAGTCTATTTTCTTGATGTCACGGTAAACTTACACAATGCACACATAAGCACATGATACAGAAAACCTAACAGTCATCATTAATACCTACATACCTATAGATTTCATTCAGAACACATTAGCAAATATATCATGTGTAGTCAGACTGTACATTACAACTGAATTCGTTCTATCCTGTTTGATAGCTGAAATTAAGCCAAGTGTCAGGAGATTAAACTGTACAAAATGAGATTTGTAAACAAATCAACAAAGCCAACTGTTTGCTAGGGAGTTCCTAGTAAAAGAGAGACTATGAAAATAGAAGCACAGAACACCACTGGTTGTCACCTATACAGCTCACTGCTCAAACCACTCAAATGCATTAATAAGCTACAGTACGTACCGCACAATGGAACTGTACTTACTCAGGTAGTAGGTAGCAGACCTGTATTTGTATACAGATAAACTGCCCAACTGAACTGATTACTGACAAAGAGCAAAAACAACAGAACAATGATGTTAACAGGGGAATCAGATCTTACATCAGACTCATATTTTTACTTTGCCTTCCTATGTATAACAGATCATAGGCACCAAACACAAGATTGGAAGTTCTTTCAAGTGTTTTTATCTAATGTGATGTATGCCACCATATAGGGTAGTTTACACCATCTATTGCTAGTTATGAAAATGAAATGAAATTCTTGGATTATATTAAAAAAGATTTTAAGTAATATTTTTTTTACTGGCAACTTTTTCATATAATTTTTTGATGTAATTTCTTTAAATCCTCTAATACCAATAGATTAATAGTTACCTGGCACCTTCTCTTCATTTATGCTTGGGATATTTAGTAGAATCTTGGATAATAAAAGACTAAATTCTGAATTTAATAATGTTTTGTTCACAACATTTTTCAAAAAAACAAAATTTGAATTATTTTTAAAAAGTAGCGTTATTATTGTTTTTATATTTAGGGAAGAAGAAGAACGTTTGAGAAATAAAATTCGTGCAGATCATGAAAAAGCACTAGAGGAAGCGAAAGAGAAACTGAAGAAGTCAAGAGATGAGATCCAAGCAGAAATTCAGACTGAGAAAAACAACATTGTAAAAAATTTGAAAAGAAAAAGTAGCAATCCTCTGCCACCAGTCCCTGTGCCAAATCTTGTAGGAATAAACAGTGGAGATCCAGTGGATCCAGATATACGAGAAAAAAGGGATAAAATTAAAGAGGTAATGAGTTATGCCAATGGTTGTTACCTCCTTATCTTTATTGATGTGAGAAGCATTTCTATAAAGCTCTTGGAGACCTTACTGTAAGTGAGGCTAAATGCTAGGGCTTTGGGAATTTTTGCTATCTAAATGCTACCAGTTTTGCAATTTATTTATTTAATTAATTTATATAGCCTCCTACTTAATACATGACTCATCAGTGAACATGCAACTCAGGATGTCAATGATTTGAAATATAATGTTTGTGTAGGGCTGTTGTGGTGCGGTAGTTTCAAGTTAGTCTTACTTCCTGGTGACTGCCTGAACAGGTTCTCTGCAGTTTATTGACAGCATTGTTTGGCTGTAGTTTGTATAGATTATCTTCTGTTATATAAGTTAAATGTAATCAATCATGCCTGTACTTAAGATATGCTTTCATAAGATAGATGCCAAAGTTTCTTACAATCATCAGAGAGAATATTGCCCAGTCATTGTGCACTTTGAAGTGTACAATATTCAGAAGAATATTCTGAAGAAATGTAGGGAGGAGATTGTGAATACAGATAGTCCTCAAGATACAACTGGTCACTTAATGGCAGTTCAAGCCCCCCCCCCTGTACATACGTTTCAAAGTTATGGTTGCTGCAGCACCCCTATAGTTATTCGCCCTTACAACACCCCCCCGCCTCTTTCTCACACTGCCTCTCCCCCCCCCCATCCCGCCCCACCAGGACCTCATAGTTCTTGGCCTTGATCTCCACACCCATCACGCATTCCGCACTCTGTGACGATCTCTGGACTGAATGTTGTAGAAGAAAGGCCAGACCACACGTCCCTAGGCCACATGGTGGTGCCCTGGAAATGGCCACTGTTTTTCCCCCACTTACTTGTGGGCAGGAATAAAATGGTGAGCACAAGACAAACCACTCCATTTTGCTGGCTTCATAAGGATACACAGTGCTGCAGAAAGTTCTGCAGCACTGTGCAAACCATGTTAAGTCACCAAAATGGAATGGTTTGTCCTGCAGCCACATAGTGCGATTCCAGAAGTGGCAGCAATACTAGAAGACAATTTGGCCACTGGAAAAATTTTCGACCACTTCTGGAATGATGCCATGCAACCGAGAGACAAAACAACTCATACAGCTTTGTGAATATGGATGACATTATGAATAATACCTATGTACACACACACACACACACAGACAGACTCAGATACACATGTATGTGTGTTACATATATAGGTGAAACTCAAAAAATTAGAATATCGTGCAAAAGTTCATTTATTTCAGTAATGCAACTTAAAAGGGGAAACTAATATGTGAGATAGACTCATTACATGCAAAGCAAGATAGTTCAAGCCGTGATTTGTCATAATTGTGATGATTATGGCGTACAGCTCATGAAAACCCCAAATCCACAATCTCAGAAAATTAGAATATCACATGCAATCAATAAAACAAGGAGTGTACATAGAACAATATTGGACCTCTGAAAAGTATAAGCGTGCATATGTACTCAATACTTGGTTTGGAGCAATTACTGCCTTTTGCAGCAATTACTGCCTCAGTACGGCGTGGCATGGAAGCTATCAGCCTGTGGCACTGCTGAGGTGTTATGGAAGACCAGGATGCTTCAATAGCGGCCTTCAGCTCTTCTGCATTGTTCGGTCTCATGTCTCTCATCTTTCTCTTGGCAATGCCCCATAGATTCTCTATGGGGTTCAGGTCAGGCACGTTTGCTGGCCAATCAAGCACAGTAATCCCACGGTCATTGAACCAGGTTTTGGTGCTTTTGGCAGTGTGGGCAGGTGCCACATCCTGCTGGAAAATGAAGTCAGCATCCCCATAAAGCTTGTCTGCGGAAGGAAGCATGAAGTGCTCCAACATCTCCTGGTAGACAGCTGCGTTGACCCTGGACTTAATGAAGCACAGTGGACCAACACCAGCAGATGACATGGCTCCCCAAATCAACACAGACTGTGGAAACTTCACACTGGACTTCAAGCATCTTGCAGCGTGTGCCTCTCCATTCTTCCTCCAGACTCTGGGTCCTTGGTTTCCAAATGAGATGCAAAAGTTGCTCTCATCAGAAAAGAGGACTTTGGACCACTGAGCAACAGACCAGGTCTATTTTTCTTTAGCCCAGGTAAGACGCTTCTGACGTTTGTTGTTCAGGAGCGGCTTGACAAGAGGAACATGACATTTGAAGCCCATGTCCAGGATCCATCTGTGTGTGATGGCTCTTGATGCACTGACTCCAGCCTCAGTCCACTCCTTGTGAAAGTCCCGAACACTTTGGAATGGCCTTTTCCTGACAATCCTCTCCAGGCTGCGGTCATCCCTGCTGCTTGTGCACCTTTTTCTTCCACACTTTTCCCTTCCACATAACTTTCTATTAATGTGCTTTGATACAGCACTTTGGGAACGTCCAACTTCTTTTGCAATTACCTTTTGAGGCTTTCCCTCCTTATGGAGGGTGTCAGTGATGGTTTTCTGCACAACTGTCAGGTCAGCAGTCTTCCCCATGATAGTGATTCCTACTGAACCAGACTGAGAGACCATTTAAAGGCTCAGGAACCCTTTGCAGGTGTTATGGCTTAATTAGCTGATTAGAGTGGGACACTGTGAGCCTAGAATATTGCACCTTTTCACAATATTCTAATTTTCTGAGATTGTGGATTTGGGGTTTTCATGAGCTGTACGCCATAATCGTCACAATTATGACAAATCACGGCTTGAACTATCTTGCTTTGCATGTAATGAGTCTATCTCATATATTAGTTTCCCCTTTTAAGTTGCATTATTGAAATAAATGAACTTTTGCATGATATTCTAATTTTTTGAGTTTCACCTGTACATTATAATCATTATGAATATATTGAAAGTGTTGACTATTGCCATGTTCCTGTTCAGTAGGGAGCATCTGCATTTATTAGCTAGGAGTCCTTCCAGGCAGAAAACCTGGATTAGATCTAAACTATTAAAATTTGAAATACATTACCATTTCCTGTTTTCAGATTTTTAAGCTCTGTTTTGGGTTTAGTTTATTGAATTAATTTATTAGCCACCACAATCACCAAAGCAACTCTAGTTACCATGCGAAGATAAGAAACAGACATAAACATAGCCAACAATGAGAAAAATATAAAGTGAAAGGAATCAGTGGATTTCAAGGATTAATAGAAGATGGGTGCATATAAGATGGATGTGTAAAAATGCTTTTTGTTAAAACATTGACAGGTAATAGCGACATGCTACATGCTAACATTTTTATTTTTTTTTATTTTTTTTTTTGTAGATGATGAAACATGCCTGGGATAATTATCGGCAGTATGGATGGGGGCATAATGAACTGAAACCTATTGCTAGGAAAGGACATTCCACAAACATATTTGGTAGGTTATTTATATTGAAAATTCTACATTACATTTTCTTCTTAATATTAGTGTATCATCAATAATGTATTTTACTATGTGATGGACCAGCAGAAGGGACAAAACGGAATAGAAATAACATTAAGAACCGGTTTGGCCTAGTAGTTAAGGGGCCAGGCTAGAAAGCGGGAGACCATGAGTTCAAGTTCCACCTTAGCCATGAAAGCCAGCTGGGTGATCTTAGGCCAGTCACTCTCAGCCCAATTCACCTCACAGGGTTGTTGTGGGGAATATAGGAAGAGAAAGATGTGTGGGATCACGTTTCGTAACCTTCTGACAAAGCAAAGTCAATGAGAAAGCCAGATTTGCTTAACAACTGGATCAGTAATTTAACAGCTGCACTGATTCACTTAACCACTGTGACAAGATAGGATAGAATGGGCACAATTCACTTAACAAATGTCTCACTTAGCAACAGAAATGTTGGTTCAGTTGTGGTTGTAAGTCAAGGATTACCTGCAAAAGATATTAAGATGTCCTTTTATTATAAAATTTATATTAGTAAAGCAGAAAATTAGTGATTTTCTAGCACTAGTACTGATGACGTTACCTAGTTACTGGTAGGGTAATGAAACGTCTGCAAGAAAGCAAACTCGAGAGTGCACCAAGGACCCCTCAATTAGTGAATTTTTATAATCATTTATATAAGTGTGTGGATATGACTTTAATTAATCAAATTCTATTTATAGTCACAGACTAAAGCAAATGGTAGCATGAGGATGAGGACCTTAACACAAGATGAGTTACAGTGCAGAAGTAAATCTACTTTTAAACTGTCTACAGCTTAACTAATTCCTCATGAATTGGGTATGCAATAATGCAAATTTAGCTAAAGTGTTATTTTAGAATATTCAACAAGAGTTGTTGAATATAAAATTAATCAGAAGCCCTAAGAACATCTTAAGTAGCAGTTCTAAGAGAGAGTTTTTATGACATCTATATAACTTGTTGAAGTCATTAAAATAAATTTTAGATATAAGAAGGTTAACCCAAGATAAAAGCAGAGGTACAACTGAGAAGTTAAATATTTCTTTCTAAGTTTAAATGATAGCAGAACAAAAGTTGCAACCTGATGCTAATAGTTGGAAACACATCTGCAAAAAGATAGTTTGCTTTGTTTTTGATTTACTCATTATATGGGCTTTGTGTGACCTCTCATATGGATGATGGGTCCTTCTAGAAAAGTCTGGAAGGTTGGGCGAGGTGGAACCATTTTTAAAACAATAACACTTTTCCCCTACAATTTATCACAAAATGCCTGAAAAAAGGAGAGTTTCCAGAGCTATCTTGCTTACCAGAGTAATAGAAAGAGCAGAAAAGTTATCGCCAGCAAGTTAACTCAGCGATATTTGCAGGGAAAGGTACACTTTGTAACTTAATTTCTGTGAACTATTTATCTTGGCATAGCTAGTAGAATCATCAGACAGCTCTCTGTAGTCAGCGATGTCTTAATTTTCAGGATTTGACCCAAATGTTTAGATCAGGTTTCCATTCAGGTGAAGAAAAAAATCTTGCAAGAACCATTGTGGATATTTTAGCACTTTGGTGGCTGAGATGAAAAGATGAGCCTTGGTTAGAATCTGCACATTATTACTTATCCTCAGCCATCAATCTAGATAATTGCAACTTAGTGTAGAGCCCTCTTGGAGAATATTTGAAAAGTGTTGCTAGTACTAAATGCAATAGTTAGATTGGGTTTTGATGCAGGCAAGTTTTGTGAATTTTACAGCTTTGTGAATTACTCTTGAATTTTAAAAAATGGCTTTGAGTTTGCTTTTAGGCCCAGTTTATATGTGTTTAAACAAGCTAACTGGTTAAAGGTCAAGATGTGTGAAACTTGTTATTAACCTTGTTATTTCTTAAAATCTGCTTTAGAAGGATTGAATGCTAAAAGGTTACATTGATGGAGATATAAGCAAAATTTTATTTAAGCTAGCATCTTGCCTTTGGAATCCCCTTTCTAAAGTAATAAGATTTAACTCATCTTTGGTATTTTTTACATTGGCAGTAAAATCTATTTGACATACGTTTTTGTAAATTTTGATTTTGACGGATTTTAAATGACTTTGCCCTGGTTGCTTTAAAGTTTATTTGTTCTGTTTAATTTTAAATTGTGTTATGAGTTTGTTCATTGCTTTCAGCTGTTTTGGGTGAAGAGATAATTTATAAATATTTGAATAAATAGCAGAACAAGCTGTCAAACTGATTAATAATCAGGATGCTGAAGGAAAAATAAAAAATTATTTTCTCAGACAGCTGGTGTAAAGACAGGAATTTTAACTTGTGGCACCAAAAAGTTTAATAAATATATAAATATAAAAAGCTAGGCTATGCCAAAAGGATAATAGGATTAAACAACTATTTGGGTTGAAGTCTGAATTATTATAAAGTGTCACCAAAGTTGTCAAGAGAAGGGAGAACCAAGTTCTCCATTTATAAACAGATGTCAATAGTATGACATGTTGTAACATGTTAGTTAGCACTGTGTAAAGTTTTGTAAGTATTTCTGCAGCAATGTGGGTTGAGCAAAATAAATTCTTCAATAACATTTTTGGTTTTCAGTTTTCATTAAAAATACCTAGTGTTCTACAAATTATTGACAGAATTAAATTTAGAATAAAGAGAAAGAGTACTGTATATATTTACAAGCAGGTCCAAATATGCAGTATATTTGAGATTAAGATAAGGGATCTTCATTATGTTGAAAATGTTTTTTTTAAAAAAAACACTAGAAAGGTAGTTCTAGGTACAGAGGCACTGCATGTTACAACCAGCATGCAGAATGGTGATTCCTCAATCTCTATTCTAGCTTATGTATGGTACAAAAGTGTTTCTGTTTTATTTTTCATTGAGATATTCTTAAATTCCATTTAATTCTACAAAATGTATTCTTCCGTAAAATAACTAGTAGTGTACTGATTTACACTGCAGTTCAAATACAGGAAGGTTTAAAAGCTATAATTAAATCTTGTCAGATGACTGTGACAGTCTTTAAGTAACTAAATTTAACAAATTTTTTGTGTCCTTTTCCCTCTGTTAATATTAACAGTAACTTAGCATGTTTCAGTGTCAAACTGACAGGTACTCTGCTGCCTGTATTTACAGATGGAGTAAAACTTGACCATAGTATTATATGTGGAAATAGCCTTAATAGGAATCTTTTAGCTGAAGATAAGATACAACTTGCACCTCTTTGTGTAGTTTCTACTCATGCAGAGTATAGCGATCACCACATCATGAATAGAGAACAGATTTTACAGTAGTATCTGATTGAAAGCTTAGATGCACATGCAATCTTGACTTCCAGAGACAAGACAAAAATTATTAAATATATGACTGGTTAATATTAGCTACAATCAGTTTTAAATTCAAACATAAGTTAAATGCAGTTTACATTTTGTCTTGGAGTTTGGCCCTGGCATGTCACTCAGAAGCCAAGTATAATTGTTGCTGGGGGGGGGGGGGGAATCAAACATTGTTTTTGTTCCTGATAACTCCAAATAATAACAGTCAACCTTGTTGTTATCCCAGGTATCTGTGTAGCTGGGCCCTTTAGCCATGGATTTCTCTCAGGCTCTGTTTCTTGGTCATGTTAGTGACACTGGTAGTGGCTTCAGTAGATGTGTAGTGATTCAGAATTACTGATTTTCACAATAAAAATGACAATGTAATTATTTCTGCCCCAAAGGAAGTTTAATGGACTTGCATTTGATCAATCTGAATCATCCAGATTGTTGCAAATTTGTATAGGTGGGAGATTGTTTTTTCCAATCAGACATTGCTGCTCGGCATCTCCAATCAGCTCTTGGTACTCCAGATGTTGATTGAGAAGTGATGCATGGCTTAATGTGCAGTACATCTTCTCTGTGTGTTTCTTTTGCTCTAATAATTGCTTTGTGAATATATTGTCACTATTAAGCTCTTCTAGGTCGAATGTGACGGTAATAATATCTTTTTCCTCTTCTAGTCCATGGAGCTGTTCCTCTGACTTTTTCAGTGTAATTGAATGTTTGTTGATTTTTTGTGAAGAAGATTGAATAATCTCATTTTCAGAGCCTATACCTGTCCAAAACAGTACTATTTCTTTGCGAAAAGCAGCAACAGTCAGTGTAGTGATAAGTATACAAGGCACTAAATATAGAAGAGTTGACTGACTTGCCTGTAGGAATGTTGCTACCACAAAAGTCACCAAAAGACCATAGCTGTATGCCAGAATAGAAGCTAGGAAATAGATCCCTGGAGACTCAACTTGAACATCAAATCTGTGGCAATAGGCTACCAAGAAACCAGGAAGTACAACATCCCCAAGGCCTATAGCAGTAAATGAAGCATTATCCAGAAAGGATGTTGATGATAATATTGGTACTTTCAACAGAAAAGGGATCTCTTCTGAGTTAGATGACCCAAAAATCGTCATATCTGTAATGTCTCTACCTGTTTTGGTTAGAAAAGGTGTGACTAACAGGCAAAGTATATCATAAAACAAATGAGTGAACAGAAACAAGCTGCAGTTCTTTAAGGTAGGCATGTGAACTGTTCTCAGAAGGTAAATGCCAATTGAAATTCCTAAAACATCTTGCAAAACCCAGCTCCACCAGTTTTCATTTCGGAAAATAATCCAGGTTGCATTGACAGACAAACACATCATTGCTAGAAGCAGTGCTCTGATTTCTAGATCTTTATGGAAATACGGAAAATGGACTAAATGTTCTCCAAACGGGAGTTTGTTCACAAATGGAGTCAAACACCAGTATAGGCTAAAAGATGCATAGATACAGAAAATGCCATTCATTGCATTCATCATATAATCATAGAAGCAGTAGAGAAAAAGAAGCATGAAGGTGCCCATTACCATACAGGTACATGTGAAGCAGATATTGGTATCAATTGTTATCTCATCAAAATCTTGTGTTTGGCCCTGATTTTTTATATTGTCTTGTTTTTTCTTCTCCGTGCTTCCTGCCCAGTAGCTTCCTATGGCGACTATGCCCATTGCCATCAAGTAGATGATCCCAGTTTTGTATAACAAATTTCTAATCAGATTTTTGAATACTAAATAAAGAATATCCACATCACTGAGCATAAATCCCGGGAGAGTAATCTCTTCACAGTGGCCCCAATTGTATCCAGATCTCAAGCTTTTCATTGGATATGGAGCGTCTCCACCAAGAAACAGAAGCCCCTCCGTGCTATTAATCTGACGGACTCTTGCATTCTGAAAGAGATTGCAGTTTCCCTGTCTGACAGATGCAATTCTTGTACTAAATCCACCACCATCATTGTCGTCTTCCCCAAAGAATGAAGGCAAGCAACACATGGCTGAATAGGTGAAGTTCTGAGTAAATGACTCAAGGTCAAACCAGTGTTTCTTGTTGTCTCCCTGATATGATTTTATCCATTGAGAAGGGAAAAGGAAACAGTAATCACCTCCTTTTTCTGGCCTGATGTGGAAGACTCCAGGGTTCTGAGCTAGCACAGATGGAATCAAAATAAGGAACAGTCTGATGAAGAGCAGCATCATTCTCTTTGATGTTCTATCATTTATCTTCATCTTTGGTACAAACAGTAACTGGGCGTTCTCCTCTTTTAGAAGAGGTTGGGCTCTTTTTGGTCTTCAGTAGAAAGCCCAGGTCCCTAAGCTTGCTACATGATAAGCTCTTTCCTGGTAACATTTATCTTCTCACCATGGCTATAACCCCCAACCTTGTTTGTTACATAATAAGCCCACTTTTCTTACCATGGATACAGTTATCCACTTTTGTCTGCTGCATTGCAGTCTTCATCCTTTTTCATAGATATCTGTCCCTGCCTTTTGTAAAGACAAGCTCAATGAGATTATTACATATGAAATATAGAAGCAGAATTACAAAGTGGCAGTGGGATTTGGCTGCTGCTTAATTCGGTTATCTTTGTGAAGCAACTGTAAGGGGAATATTTCAGTGTAATGAGTGTCCTCAAAGGCTATCAAATGTGATGTCAAATATTTCTTGTATGATGTCTCAATGTTGTTTAAAGAAGCATAAAGGATTATATTAGAGTGCATATCCTTCATGTCTTCAAAGACATGCAGTAGATAATAAGATCGATGAGTTTCACAAGGAATTTTCTCCATAACTAGTAAATAGTGAAATGTTTTTTACTTTGCAATGCTTGCAGCTTGGGAAAGAACTGGCAACATGTTAGCAAACAGCTTGTTCATGAATAATCAGAATTCTTTTGAAGCCTGTCTTATGAGCTTCACACGATGGTGGCCAGTGTTGATAATGCATTTATCAAAATAGACTGGAAAATATGACAAACTGTAGTTCAGAAGGGCAAAATTAAAGAAATTGCATTACTTAATATTGGAATGAAAAATATGTACTGTACCTATATTCCATCAAATGAGAAATCAAAATGTGAAGGCATGGACTAATTCCTTAAATGAAACAGTGAAAAGCCCCAAACAATAATTTTCTAGAAAATAGTTTAATACATAATAAGCAAAAAAATAGAAAAAACAAAGGAATAACTAAAGGATTTAGGAAGATGAATAGAAAAAACAGCAGTGATTGTAAATAAAAAAGACATATTTAAATTTTGAATATCTTAATATTCAATTCAATTCAATTAAAACTAAATAAGGAAATATTTTCAGTAGGGTTGTTGTTGTTTTAACAGCCTGAGGTCCAGGTTCAAATTTGGTAAATTCTCAGAATTATATTCCAGTGCTGGGTTGGAGCAAATCCTGAATAGGCCTGAGAGTTATGGTATTTCTTTCTATGAGTTCTATATAACTTTCAAATTCTATCTCCAGGTTTCACATTCTCTAGTTATTATTATTATTGTTATTGTTGTTGTTATTATTGTTGTTGTTGTTGTTATTTATTAAATTTATATGCCGTCCTTCTCCCTAAGGACTCAGGGCGGCTCACAACAATTAAAAATTAAAAAACATAGAATACAAAGATTAAAAAAGAATTAAACAATAAATAAAGAAATAAAGGACAATTTAAGCCAATAAAAACCAAATTTAAAAACCATGATCAGTCCAGGCCCGCTTGTTGGAACAACCACGTGTTCAGGTCACGGCGGAAGGATCAAAGGTCAGGGGCCGTCCGCAGCTCCGGAGTCAGTTCATTCCAGAGGGTTGGCGCGCCCACAGAGAAGGCTCTTCCCCTGGGGGTCGCCAGCCTGCATTGCCTGGCTGACGGCACCCTGAGGAGGCCGACTCTGTGGGAGCGAACCGGGCGATGGGAGGTTGACATTGGCAGCAGGTGGTCTCGCAATCTTTTAGAATGTTGATTATGTATGTAGTTAATATTACTTCCTGTTACTTCTTCAAATTGTTTTCAGTTAATCTGGCCTAAAGAAAGCTTTTGGTTCCACAAAGATTTGAGAATTGTTTCAGCTGGTAAGCAATTGAAACAGATGTTTATTTTTGATAGTCTAAAAATTCTTCATGGTTTACACATAACCATTTTTATCATTATACAAACCACTATGCTCATAACTGAGTCCTTTGATTTAAATCCCTCTGTCAACGACATTGCTCAAATGACACTAAACTACAATTGACAGTTGCATTTTCAGCCTGTAATAGAAACAGTTCTACACATATTGAATGTGAACTAAGATCCTGTACAGAAAGTACTGGAGGAATAACAGTAGAGGCAGTTTGGTGTAGTCATTGAGGCATCAAATTAGGAACTGGAGACTGAGTTCTAGTCTTAGATACAAAACCAGCTGAGTGCCTTGGGCCATTCCTTCTGTTTCTCAGCTCAGGAAAGAAGGCAACAGCAAAACACTTTCAACAAACCTTTCTAGGAAAACTCCTGGGACTAATCCAGACAGTCACCAGGAGTCGACACTAATTTGAAGGCAAACAAATACATACATACATACATACATATTTATTTATTTATTTATTAATCAATTAACTAACTAACAGGCTATGTGGCATAAGCAGGTAGTTTTCCATGTCACTATTCATTTTGGTAGCTTTTGGCCATAATAATTTTTTAAACAATTTGAATTTTGAAGACTGCTCAAGCTTTTCTGATCAGCAATCTCTCACACTCCTTAACTTTTCTATCAGGAAATGCTATAGAAACCATGGAAGGTGCAGGTAGTCTTCACTTAATGAACCTAACTGGGATTAGGTTATCATTAAGTCAAGCGATTGCTAGGCGGAACTTCATATAATTGCATTGCTTAGCAATGGCAGTTCCATTAGTCCCAGTTGCACTCATTAGGCCAGGACTGTGCCATCATTAGACAAGCATCTCACATTTTTCTCACCTTGCCTGCCTCCACTTATACTCCCCTATCTCTGCCTTTTTGCCTACCTCTCACTTTGCTGTCCCAGTTGAGCTTCGCCATCTTCTTCCTTATACTGTTGATGCACACACGGCTTGACCGTTCACAAGGCTCATGCAGCTAGCAAGTGCCATACGGAGGACCAGGACCAGTTTGCCTCTCGGTAGCAGAAGGAAGAAGATGGCTAAGGTCAGCTCGGGGGCAAGGCTCTAGGTATTTTAGATGGCAGGGTGGCAGGGCAGTGGAGTAAAGGACAAAGAGATGGGGGCAAGATAGATGAGTGGGGGGAGTTGAAGTACACTTTGCAGGCAGATTGCCAAACACCCAAATTTTGATCATGTAATGGTTGTAACTACAAGGACAAGTTTGAGAGCTAGTTTGGTCTAATGGTTAAGGCACCAGGCTAGAAAGCAGGAGATCATGAATTCAAGTGCCACCGTAGCCATGAAATCCAGTTGGATGACCTTGGGTCAGTCATACATTCTCAGCCAAACTCACTTCACAGGGTTGTTGTGGGGAAAATAGGAGAAAGGTGGTGTTGGATATGTTCACTACCTTGTATTATTTGTAAAAGTAATAAAAGCAGGATACAACTATTTTTCTTCTTTTTATGACCCTGTAATCCCTTGATTCGGGATACAAATAAATAATGTTGTAAATTCCATTTGTTCAATGCTGTGGCAACATTGAATCATTGCTGAGTGAATGGTTGTTAAGTGAGGAATACCTTAGGTAATTATTTGATAATATCAGACCATATCTGGCCTAAAAAGAATCTGGACTCAACTGGTTGCAGCAGATAATTATCAGAAACGACTCTTTCCTCTGAGGTAAACATCCAGACTTTTGTAATCCAGAATTGGTAACCTCGAGACCAGCCCTATATTGTAAATATTGGTGAATGTTTATTTTCATAAAAGTGCTGTTTTAATTATTTCTGTATTCTTATTCTAATCTTTTATTTGATTTCTAAATAAGGGCATTAAATGTTTATGAAGTATTGTTTCAATTGATAAGTGGGTAATGGCTCTGGAAATGATATCTATAAATGATATATTTATCATGGAAATACTGGATTTTGATTGTAGGCAATTCCCAACTGGGAGCAAGCATAGTAGATGCTTTGGATACCCTCTATATAATGGGTCTTCATGATGAATTCAGAGAAGGACAGGAATGGATTGAGAATCATCTTGATTTTAGTGTGGTAAGAAAATGTATCTCACAACATTATTGTTTGGAGAAACTTAAAATTTTATTCTACCAATGTTTAAAAATGATTTGTGATAATGGACATGAAAGCTTTGTAAAACTTCAAGCACACTTTTTATTGCAATTTTTTAAAGAGCGAATTGGTGTTCCTGTTGATTTGCAAGCACTTATTTGAGTTGTGCTAGTACTTTTTTCTTTTGCGCTCGTTTTTATGAGACTGCTTTTGAAATGTCCAGTGATATTTTGCATAATTAAGTATCATTGTTTTAGTTACATCAAATATTAAAATGTAAATTTAGTTAGCTTGTACTGGTTTTGTTTCAGCTATGCTCATGTTTTTCAGAAATCATATTTTTTTAAAAAACAGAAATCACATAAGAGTTTTCTTAATCCCCAGTCTTTATATTTGAACCATTTAAAAGTTGTATTAAAAGTTTTCACATCCAGTTTTAATTAATCCCAATTTAGCATTACATCCAAACTCAAGATAATTAATTTTCACTGTTACTAGTAGCAACAGTGGCTTACTATCCCAAAGAACTGCTATAAAGAGTAATTGCAATTTGTCCAAGGTAGAAGCAGAAATCCTCTGTTTATTTGCTGTAAGGATGCACATGAAATGTAAATGCAGTGTATTACTATTTAGTTTCTACCTAAAGAATCTTATCTTCTTATCTGTTTCAAGAACTCAGAGGTATCTGTCTTTGAAGTCAACATTCGTTTCATTGGTGGCTTGCTTGCAGCTTATTACCTCTCAGGACAAGAGGTAAGGGAGCCACTGTACATTTCTGTAAAAGTTTAAGGGTTGTTCTTAATTTTTTAAGGAAGTAAATGCTTGTTTTCTTCCCATTTCACAGGCTGTTTGGTAGGTAACCAGAACTAGTGAAGGCTGAGCCTCAATTTATGTCTAAATGAAAAAACAACAACACTTGATGTGGTCTCAAAAAATAGTATACTGTGAAAATCTTAAATTTTATTTATTTTCCATAGTTAAAGGAAAGTCCTTTGGGTTCCCTAATGAATTTATTGATTTTTCACTTTGGATTTAGTACTAGGGAAAATAGTTATGAACTAGCTTATCTATTATGATGGTTTGCAGAATTTAATTTTTTTTACTTAAAATTTGAGTTACATGTTTTTGGTTGGAGAAAGTGGATCAGATTCAGGTATATACAGAGAATCAGTACTGAGATGATATAGCCATATATAAATCCTAATTATTCATTTTATTCCTAATATGAGAAGAACTGCTGAGATGAAAAATTAATCACAGTCAATGTTTAATAATAATTCTTTTTATTTTGAAGTTGCAAATATCAGTTTATTTTTATTATGTAATACATTTTATATTGGACTTTAGCTTAAAATAACTCTGAAAACAGATTCCAAGTAGAAGTACACGGCAGCCTTTGCCTCTTTATAAACTTCAAGATTTTTAAGAAAGAGGAAGGAAGGAGTAAAGAGCAACCTCAAACAATTTTTTTTAAAAAATATACAATTGACTGAGCACAAATTAATTTGATAAAAAAAGCTGAGAATGAGCTTTGTTAAAAGAATGAGCTTTTGAGTTTCTGGAAGACTGATTAAGGCAAATAATCTTTTAGAGACGACAATGGCTGTATCAAAAAATGCTTGCCTAATGAATGCAAAACAGAGGATAATTACATCATAGTAAAATTGGAGGGGGTAATATAGAACATTCAGTGTTGTTTGGGGTAAACTTTCCACTTATACACACAACTATTCATATTCATTTCATTTTTGAAAATTTAAGAATCATTCTATACCTTTTGGGTAGTTTTCAATCAGATTTTACCAATGAAATTTTGATGATCTCTAAAAAATGTGGTTTGGGGACTAAAATGCAGCAGACTGTCAATTTCTGCACTTGGGAACTTACAGGAATCTGGTTATTACATTAGAGGTCCTTTTAATGATTTCCAAATACTTTTTGGTTTTTTTCTTTTTGTTGTTTTAAAAAGAAAAAAAGAAAAATGGTGTTACGAGGTTATGCGCTTATATGAAGAAGGTACTACTAGCACCAATATTTTATATCTCCTCTGAGCTTTTCATTAACTGATTCAGCATTCACTTCATTTCGTTTTGAATGATCACCTAGAATTTATGAACACCCCACTTTTAATAATTAGCTAAGAACCAGAGATCTATTCTCGAGCTTTAATGGCATATATTGTACTCACCAGGAAGACTTCAAAACTGGTTCCTTTTCCTTTTTCAATGCTTCAACATTGTATTGATCTTTCTGGTTATTTTTTAGCTGGATCTTGGCTTCCTTTTAAAGGTGAGCTCCTCTTTTTTTAGGCCGCAGATAAGTGGAAAGTGTACAGTATATCCCTCATTGGACAAAAAGGAAAACCAACCAACCCCCCCAAACCCTTTTGTCTTTTGTGCCACAAGAGGAATACTTGTTCATCCAAATATGATACTAGGCTAGTTCCGCTTTTGCATTAATTACGTTACGCAATTACTTTAACAGCATCTTAACTCCTGTAGCCTTCAATTGTATGAAGAATTGTATAGCATTTACATGGAGAAAGTAGAGAACCTCCTAGGATTTTTTTCTCCAGTTTATATTAATGCCATTATTGTTCAATATATATTTATGTACTGAGCTTAAATGGACTCCAGAAGATGGTAGAGGACAGGAAGGCCTGGAGGAACGTTGTCCATTGGGTCACGATGGGTCGGACACGACTTCGCAGCTAACAACAACAACAACTGAGAAAATTATCTAGAAGACCTTTGCCATCCATTAAATAGATAATTAAGTCAAATAAATCCAGACAAGATGTAGAGATCACTGATAAGTTTGTTATAAAAAACGGCTGTTATATATTAAGTATGCAAACGTAAAATATTAAACCTGTAATGTTATTTTTATTTTACTGCACTAAAAAGAGCCGGACGTGAATGCTTCTGCCTTCCTTTTTCCCCTTCACCCCACATTTCTCTCTCTAACTTCTCCACTTACCTCACTTTCCTACTATTTTTATTTTTACTTTGTTTTACATTTTGTTAAGTTTAATAAAATTATTTTTAAAATGTATAGATCACTGAAATCTATTCCTTCCTACTGGCATAGTGGTGGAAAGGAAAATGCTGTGGAAGAATAGTTATGTAGATGTGTTTCAGGAACACTTAGAGCGTTCCACATTGAACATGGCTTCCTTTTGAGTAGACATGTTTAGGTTTGGAACGTTAAACAGCAAACCATGGTTCAGCTGTCTTTCTCCATCTGTTTCAGCTGTTCAAGATAAAAGCAGTGCAACTAGCAGGAAAGCTCATCCCTGCCTTCAATACACCCACAGGAATTCCTTGGGCAATGGTGAATTTGAAAAGGTATGAATGTGGGTACAGTGAAGAATAATGTAAAACATCTGATTATTTTTTCCTTGTGTTGTTGAAGATTAGCTAAGCAGTTTAAAGAATTTACCGTATTTTTCGGACCATAAGACGCACTTTCCCCCCAAAAAAAAGTGTGGGGGGAAAAACGAGGGTGCGTCTTATGGTCCGAAGGTGTGGTACCCCAGATTCTGCTCCTCCCCAATCGCCCACCAGCCCTGGGAGAGCCCCGCGCAAGTGCCTCACTGGCCTCTGAACCCTGCCTTTCGAGCAGGAGTGGCTATAAAGCCCCGGGCTCGACAATCAACCGAGGGAGATCTGTGCAGCAACCCTGCTACCTGTCCTGCCAGCCGCTCGTTGCTCTGCCGATCAGCTGGGAGGCTGAGACACCAGATTTTATCCACGGACCAGAGGAGAACACCGCTGATCAGGTGGGAGGCTTGGATTCCGGATCCGACGACGCTAGCCAGCTGGAAGTCCTGGCGGGTGGCCCCGACACCGCCGAACAACCGGGAGCGTCGACAACTTCTCTGGGGGCTGCCAGTCAGCTGGGAGCCCGGGGCTTGACAGCTGCTCCTGCTCAAAAGCACCAGCACTCCCAGGTGACTGGCAGCCACGAGAGAAGGTTGCTGATGCTCCCAGCTGTTCGGCGGCAGCAGGGCCACCCGCAGGGACTTCCAGCTGGCCAGCGGCATCGGATCCGGACTCCCAGCCTCCCACCTGATTAGCGGTGTTCTCTGGTCCGCGGCTCAAATCCGGAGTCTCAGCAGGCAGGAGCCCGGGATCAGCATTTCTGAATGGGATTTCTAAGTGCGACTCAGCTGATCCCGGGCTCCTGCCCGGCTTGCTTGCGGAAAAGAGGCTGCTTGCTAAGTGAGCCCAGGATCAGCTGAGAAATCCCACTCAGAAACGCTGATCCCGGGCTGCTGCCCAGCTCATTTAGCAAGTAGCCTCTTTTCCGCAAGCAAGTGAGTCAGGCAGGAGCCCAGGCGACACCGGAGCTTGCGGCTTTTCCGCAGCACAGACCCGAGGACTGCTTCGTTCCCACTCGTCCTTTCACAGGACCCGGGCTGCCTGCACTGGTGAGAAAAGCAGCGCTTCTTTTTCTGCAGTGGTGGAGCGCAGGCGTCACTTGGGAAAGACTCCGCGAGACGTCCCTTTGTAGCACATTTCCCCTTATTTTATATATCGGAGGTCTGAAAGGCAAGCTGCTCCCAGGGTGTAAAAGTAGAATCCAAATTCTTGTTTTCCTGCTCTAAAAACTGGGTGCGTCTTATGGTCAGGTGCGTCTTATGGTCCGAAAAATACGGTACATAATGTGATGCTTTGGGTTTATTTGACTGCTCCAAATTGTGCTTACTCTATGTTAACCACACAAACCTAAGGTGTACTACAATTTTATTTTTATTTGTTAAGTGTTATTCTTTCCTTGCTTTTTTGTTTCTTGTAAATACATTTTCTTAGCCTTTTCCTATCGTTTTCTGATTAGTGGTGTAGGTCGCAATTGGGGCTGGGCTTCTGCTGGCAGCAGCATCCTCTCAGAATTCGGTACGCTCCACATGGAATTTGTACACCTCAGCTATTTGACTGGCAACCCTGTCTACTATGAAAAGGTAGGGTTTGTACCTCTTTCTGATATATTTATACAGTTCGAGACTTGTGAAGATAGAGATAAAATGGAAAAATGCATGTGTATCTGTGTTTACGTGGATGTAAAACGCCTACTTACCTCTTTTCTCAATATTTTTAAATGTAATTTTAAAACAGGTTATTAGTTCAACTAACATTCCTAATTCTTTAAAATACAATAAGGAGGTAATTTATAAAAGAAATCTGATTTTAAAAAAATCAGAGGAATGTTGAGAGGAAACTGTGGTTACCTTTTTTTTCCTCATTAAGGTTATGCATATTCGTAAACTGCTTCAGAAAATGGACCGCCCTAATGGACTTTATCCAAACTACTTGAATCCAAGAACTGGGCGCTGGGGGCAGCGTAAGTATTTCATTCATATAAATTGCAAATTGAATTTGTTTCTTGTATGAATGTACGTATGTATTTGTCAATGAATTCACTTGAAACTTCTTCCAAAACTCAATTTAATGTCATGATTAGTTACTGAATAATCTTTATGGATGTAGGCTCAAAGGTCAACATTTTCAAAGCTCTAGTTTCTTACTTCATTGCTATGATAATTATGATTTGAGATGGATTCCTGAACTGGACCTCCTGTGGATGCTTGTAATCATAATTTGCTTCCAAAAGCCAAGTGATCCTGAAAAGGGATTACTGCTGTTTTAATCATTAGAGTTTAGCTAGTTGCTAAAGTGTTGTTATGCCTATCTTTTTCTATTAGACATTACAGCACCAAAGCATGGTCTAATTTTATTGTCTTGTTCTAAACCCAGCCTTTTCGTCCATCACAAGGTCTTCAGATTCAAGCCAATCAATTAGTTTCTCCTGATAAGCATATATTTTGCAGATCTGATTTAATAAATAGGTTAGGTAGTAGTTAGCTGGATCATCTAACTAAGGGGAATAAGAAGAGATAAATTGACATTAAAAAATAGGCCGAGTATCCAGAGGAATTTCTTGCCAGTAAGAACTATAGAGTCAAGTACGGTAGTATCTCTAGAAAGTGGAGTTCCCACTGGATGTTTTCAAATGGACTTTGAATCATCACCTGTTGGGGACAGTTTAGAGCAGGGGTGTCAAACTTCCAATATCATGATAAAGGGAATTAAAATAAAACAGAATGATTATAGACTGAGAGCTTTTGCTGATGACTTGGTTGTGACAGTATCCCAACCGCTACAGTCGGTTGTAGACTTGATGGAAATTATAACTCAGTATGGTAAGGTTTCTGGGTTTAAGGTGAACAGTAATAAAACTAAGATATTATCCAAGAATTTATCTACGAGTGAAAGGGATATGTTATCTAACTTAACAGGTTTTGAAATAGTGAAGAAGGTTAAATATCTAGGAGTGCATATTGCAGCCTCAAATGTAAAATTGTATAAGAATAATTATGAAACACTATGGTTGAAGGTACAAAGGGACTTAAATAATTGGAAAAAATTACAATTATCACTACTGGGAAGAATTGCAGTTGTTAAAATGAATGTTCTACCAAAGTTCCTCTTTCTGTTTCAGATGATACCTATACTGAAAAAGGATGCCAACCTTGATCAATGGCAGAAGGGTATTAACAAATTTATCTGGGCGGGGAAAAAACCAAGAGTTAAATTCAAGATTTTACAGGATGCCAGGGAAAGAGGGGGACTCAAGGCGCCGAATTTGAAATTGTACTATGATGCGGCTGCTTTGACCTGGGTTAGTGATTGGCTTAATTTAACTAACAAGAGAATACTTCATCTTGAGGGATGGGATTTGGTATATGGATGGCATGCATACTTGCTTTATGATAAGAAGGTAGACAGGGCTTTTAAATCCCATATTCTTAGAAGTGCTTTACTGCGTGTCTGGGAAAAGTACTATAATAAGTTAAATTATAAAATACCGATTTGGGGAATTCCTGGACACGCGATAGAGGGTGTATCTATGGGAGTGAGTATGGATATGGTTTCTTATAAGGAACTACTCAAATTGCAAGGGAATGATTGGCAACTTAAATCAGCAGAGGAGTTAAGACAAGAAAACATAAATTACTCTTGGTTTCAATATACCCAATTGAAAGCTAGGTGGAAGTCAGATCAAAAGGTTGGTATCACAATTACAGATCAAAATTTAGTAAAGCAAATTAGAGATTCAAAATGTGCACATATAAAGAGGATATATAATGCTTTAATTAAATTGGATTCGGAAACGGAATTGGTTAAAGATTGCATGGTAAAGTGGGCACAAAATATTCAGGAACCAATCTCGTTGGACACCTGGGAGATAATTTGGGTTAGAAATGTTAAATTTACCCAGGCTCAAAATTTAAGAGAAAATTTTTACAAAATGTTTTATAGATGGCATCTGGATCCCAAGAAGTTGTCCAACATGTATCCTAATCTGCAGTCTAAGTGTTGGAGGTGTGGTAGCTTAGAAGCTACCTATTTCCACATGTGGTGGACTTGTAGAAACATAAAAGCCTTCTGGATTAAAATTTGGTGGAACATTCAAAAGATTTTTAAGAGGAAGATAAAGTTTTCCCCGCAATTGTTCTTACTGGGTATTGTTGTAAATTGTGATGTCAAAGAGACTAATCTGATGTTGAATATGATAACGGCAGCACGGTTACTGGTGGGACAATATTGGAAGAAGGACAATCTGCCCACGGTAGAAGAATGGGTGTTTAAAGTTTCTAATCTTGCAGAAATGTCCAAGATTTCTGCTTATTTAAAGGATCACTCACAGGAGAGATATATTTCAGTTTGGAGGAGATGGATAAATTATATTGAAAACAAATATGGGACCAAAAAGTTCCATTTAGCTTATGAGTAGAATTTAGTGGGATATTGTTATTGTTAGTAGTTATGCTAAGAGAGAGTTAAAGCGCAGTACGAATTTGGTTGATTGTATATTGTGTAAATTTTTATTTAGAATATGATTGTTGTAACTATAATCCTGTATTTAGCTCTGGGAAGTGGGGGGGGGAAGTGGGGGGGTTGGGGTGGGAGGGATTTGGGGATATATTGTAAAATATTGTAAAACTTTAATAAAAAAAAACTTCCAATATCACGTGACGTGTTGTGATGTATCGCAACTTTTTTTTCATTGTCTGCAATGGGGTGGGTGCGGTTTTGGCCTGATGTATCTGGCCTGTAGGCCAGCAGTTTGACACCCCTGGTTTAGGGGAATTGTACTAAATGACCATGAGATCACTTTCATCTCAATTTTATAATTGTATTGTTCTAACAAGACTCATCAAGCAAATCAATACTTTTCATAATTGTTATAGGAAACGATGGTAAAAACAAAATACTTGTGGAAATACTGTACAATAATGCTGTGGGGATGAAATATATGTGCCTGTTAGACCAGATTTTATATGCAAACGCACACACATTTTCTTCTATGACATACATTTTAAGGATTTGGGATCAAAAATACGCTCTTTGAAAAATAAATACCATTGTCCTATATTGATAATTGAGGAAAACAGTATTTCAAACATTATTCAATTTTCAGTAAACTTATTTTCCATTATTTGATGCTCTCTAAATTGTTTTAATGAAATGTTTTATTTCATTTTTGTTGCACCATTCAGATACCAGTGGAGCACATCTTTTTACTAATGTAGTGTTGTAATTTTACAATTTTCAACTGACAACCAGCATGGGGTAATGATTAAAGTGTTGGAATACAATTAGGGAAAACTTACATTCAAGTCCACGGAAACTTCCTGAGTGACTTTGGGCCTGTTGCTCTAGCTCAGAGTGCTTGGTTAGCTCCAACTAAAGCACCTTTAACTCAGATCAACTATTTGATGATTTGACTTAAGATTTTGCTCAGAATGGTGGCTTATAAAAAGTTATTCTCTATGTAAGTTGAATTTTATCCAGTTACAGAGTCCTGACTATGTAGTTTCTGATCAAATTATTGAAAACCTGAGAATTGCTATAACATTTATGAAAATAGATTCCAGGTAAATCTATCTATTACTAAAACCCTTATGCCTATAACTTTAACTGGGCAAAATATGCATCGTTGGATAAAACATTTTGAACCAAAGTACCTCAAATGGGCTAACTTACTGAATGCATCCAAAATCTCTAGGGCCCATGATTCCTATGGAATTGAAATTTGGCAAATTTTATAAAACATTTTATGACAAAAAAATTACCATAAAGCATTTTTATGACAAAATACAAGGCATTTATTGTGATGTTTGATTGTGCTGTACAGTTCAACATGGGCTATTTCAAAGCAAATATAGCTTCCTGAATTTTTAAGAACTTTTAAAGTATATTAGAAGCTCTGCCATTGTTGGAGACATTAACGAACCTGGTAAGGAAATATCTCTGAAACAATAGCCCAGGTATCACAGTTTGTCTAGTTATAACATAAGGAGAGCATCATTTCTTATATTGCTAGATGAAGTGTGAAAATATTTCTAAAACATTAGCATTTTTAATCCAGGCTTGTGGATTTTGTAATTGCAAATCTCAGTAATCTTTCATACTCACAGTTTTATATTTTATATGCTCCCTGTCTCTTTCTCTTGCAGATCACACATCCATGGGTGGTTTGGGAGACAGTTTTTATGAATACTTGTTGAAAGCTTGGTTGATGTCAGATAAGATGGACACAGAAGCAAGGAAAATGTATGATGATGCTATTGAGGTGATTATAGTGCATTGATTCCCCCTTTTCCTCAAGCAATTACTGATTGTATTTTTTCAAGAATCAGAATGAAAACAAAAATGTATCCTTAACTTAGCTCATCTGGTTCTCTTACTTGAAAATGTTGTTTGGGGATTGAATACATCATGAGCAGAAGAACTAAATATAAATAAACACTCAACTTACAACCACAACTGAACTCGAATTTCTGTTGTAAACTGAGACAGTTGTTAAGTGACTTTTGCCCCTTTTTACGACCTTCGCTCGCTGCCACTTGTGCTAGCCACGCCCACCCACCCCCTGGCTTATTTTTGGGGTACAGCAAACACCTGAATTTTGATCACAGGACCATGAGGATGCTGCAACTTTTTCAGTGCCACTGTAACTTCAAATGGTCACTAAATGAACAGTTGTGAGTTGAGGACTGCCTGAAGTCTAAACCAGTGGTCCCCAATCTTTCCAGCATGGTGGCCTGGCGCTGGGGGAGGCATATAAGTAGCAGGTGTATGCACGCATACACAGCTCCATTTGTGTGAGTAGTGTGTGCACACTCCCTCCACTTGCGCGAATGGAGCTTCCTGCATGAGTGAAGGATGCTTGCAGTTGTGTACGAAGCTCCGCTCATGCGAGCGGAGGGTACTTGAGAAGAGGGCACTTGTGCTCCAGCGCAAAGCGTACTTGCATGAGTGGAGAGCACTCGTGCATGAAGCTCCATTCATGTGAATGGAGCTTTGCAAGCAAGCACATTCCACTCATGCAAGTGCAACTTTACATGCATGCACCTGCCCATTTATCAATAAATTGAGGCCATGAATCATTAAAATCATTATTGGTTGCCTATATTAATCATTTCTGCAAATAACTGAATATTGGTAGTCCTCAACTTACAACAGCTCATTTAGTGACTGTTCAAAGTTACAACGGCATTGAAAAAGTGACTTATGACCATTTTTCCCACTTATGAATGTTGCAGCATCCTCATGGTCATGTGATCAAAATTCAGACACTTGGCAACTGACTCAGATTTATGACGGTTACAGTGTCCCAGGTTCATGTGATCACCATTTGTGACCATTTAGATTTTAGATTTAGATTTTATTAGATTTATATACTGCCCTTTTCCCGTAGGACAGGCAAAATCAATTGGGAAGCCAGATTCATTTAACAACTGTGTTACTAACCTAACTCCATTTTCTTTGTCCAGAAGCCAATTCCCATATAATTGATGAAAACATCTAAAAATATTAAATCTTAAATTTGAGTTGACACCAATTTTGCTTCTTACTGAGATGAAGCAATATATTTAATTTAAACATTAATTTTACTGCATCTTCAACAACATATATGCGATAAGGTCATTTCTAAAATATTTCCTGTTGAAATAAGATCATTTCTAGAATATTATTTCTTGTTGAAAGAGATGTCATCTAAAATACTTTTTGTTGTTCAGTCACAAAGTCGTGTCTGACTTCGCAACTTAATGGACCATAGCATTTAAGGCTCCCCTGTCCTCCGCTGTTTGCGAGAGTTTGCCCAAATTCATGTTCAAATCTAAAATATACTGACATTTTAATTGTTTTAGGTCTTATTTGTTAAATGAAACATGCAAAGAAAATTATATATATATAATTATATATATATATATATATATATATATATATATATATATATATATATATATATATATATATATATATATATATATATATATATATATATATATATATATATATATATATATATATATATATATATATATATATATATATATATATATATATATATATATATATATATATATATATATATATATATATATATATATATATATATATATATATATATATATATATATATATATATATATATATAATTCCCCCGCACATGCGTGCTAGTCGTTTCCGACTCTAGGGGCCGGTGCTCATCTCCGTTTCAAAGCCGAAGAGCCAGTGCTTGTCCAAGGACGTCTCCGTGATCATGTGGCCGGCATGACTAGATGCCAAAGGCACATGTAACGCTGTTACCTTCCCACCGTAGTGGTCCCTATTTTTCTACTTGCATTTTTACATGCTTTCGAACTGCTAGGTTGGCAGAAGCTGGGACGAGTAACAGGCGCTCACTCTGCTACGCGGCACTCGGGATTCGACCCGCCAAACTGCCGACCTTCCGATCGACAAGTTCAGCGTCCTAACCCACTGAGCCACCGCGTCCCTTATATATATATATATATATATATATATATATATATATATATATATATATATATATATATATATATATATATATATATATATATATATATATATATATATATATATATATATATATATATATATATATATATATATATATATATATATATATATATATATATACGTGTGTGTGTGTGTGTGTGTATGTGTGTATAGTATATTTTTATACACACACACATTTAAAGAGTTTTGAGAAAAGTTAGAAAATTAGAAAAACAAAAATTATAAACAGACATTCTGGTAACCCCTCTTTCCCCCAGCCAGCCAGCCACTAATTGCAACTTAGATATTTTTATACTTTAGACATTATTACTCATTTCTGTTTGGATCATTTTAATTATTTTTGTGACTTCCTCAAGTTTTTAACTTTTCTTGATACATGGGTTTTCTTCAAAATCCATAATCTAAGTGTCTTAGCTTGTCTTGCTATTCAAGCATTCCTGATTGAATTTGGTTACATTTCAGCTGTGAATTTATATCAGTACTTTTTCCATTGCTGCATATGCTTCGATTTTAGCCTTCCAAAGTTGTATTGACAGCAAGCTTTCTCTTTTTCAGTGTTGCGCTAGATTGATTCTTGCCATTGTTACTATGAATATTAATAAATCATGATGCAAAAATTTCTTTAGATTTATATCTAATGAGAATATTTGTGATTTTAACTCATGATTTATTTTCTGAATTTTTGGCATATTTTGGTAGTTTGGTATAGTTCTCTCCAGTAATTTTTGATTATTTTTTTATGTAAAAACCACATATGATAAAAAAAAATCCTTGCTTGTTGTGGTATTCCCAATTTTAATTATTATATGATGTATTCATTTTGGCAATTGTTAATTAGTTAAAAACCACCTGTAGAACATTTTGTACCAATTTTTACTTTTTATTTTTCCAGTTATTTGCAAATGCATTAACTGTGGTAGATTTCTTCTTTCATTAAAAATTATTGTGTCTTTAGTTTGTTTTTTGTGTCCAGATATATCATATTGGCATACGTAACCAGATCTTTCTTACTGTAACTATCTTTGAAATAGAAATCATTTGATTTTGATGACGTTTGGGATGAAATTGTTAGGCTTTTTGGGAATTCAAAATATTTAACAGACTTTCTCTCATAACTTCAGATTCTTGTCTTCTTTTGTTCCCTTATACCACAAGTATCTGTGAAGCCTCTTCCTTGGCTAAACCTACTTTTTCTGTAGTACTTATTGCGTTATTGGAAATATTGCCCCATTCTGGCTGGCTGTGATGGATAGCTTGCTCTATAATGTAATTTGAGATCGGAAAATGCTAATTCACGTTTCTTTTATGGCTTGGATAATTTTGAATTTTACTGTTGGTTTTTAAATAATTAATACAAATATATTAATTGTTCTTTGCCAATCCTGCAATTTTTTTAAATCTGAGGTTTGAATTGCTGCCATTTTAATAAGTGTACCCTAAGTAATATATTCATTTTTAATTGATAACATAGGAAAGTTTAAAACTTTTTCACCTGTTAATATTGTGTTTTATTTTTAGTCATAGTTTACTGTATTTCCTTTAAAATATGTGTTGATTGCATCCTCTCAAGGAAGGTTTAATTATTTAAATTTAATATTTACTGTTTGCCTTTTATGTGTACTCTCCATCCAAGTTTTGAATGCTTCTCTGGAATTCATTTTGTTTAAGACATTTTATTTAAAAAAGTCCATTTCAAATTATCAAAAGACTTTTTCCACATTAAAAATATTATTGATATTTTTTCTTAATTTTGATAAATTATAGTACTTTTATGATAAATCTGTTATTACCTTTTTCCCCATTTTGAAATGAAATCTATATGAATAATTTATCAAGTTATTTCTTCATATGTTCAGCTAGTGGATTACTTATCTGAATTTGCAGTAGTAAAGAAATTGTTTGATTTCTTCTTCTTATTCCCAAGTTTTGGGAATTGTTTTTGTTATTTGAATTTCATTCATTGCATTTAGCAGTGGTTCTGCTAGGGTTTTTTTTGCTTTTTATCATACAGAGCTTTATTAATTTTAATTTTTTATTGTTTTTCATATCTTGAATTGTTAGTAATTTGCTTAAAATTTCTCATTTTTAAGTAAAGTTTTAAGATCTGAGTTTTCAGTATATATACTTCTAAATTAATTTTGTTCTTAAAATTTGCAAGTTCTTCTGTTATTTCTGACCTTATATCTAATAGTTTATTATGTTTATTGCTGTTATCACCCTTTTTTATTTCTCTTTCCTAATTTGATATACTTCTCTGGTGTACTTTCATTTTCAAAATAATTTTGTTTTATACACTTTTTCTTCTTTTGCAGTTCTTCTGTTTCCAATAAATCTAAATGTTGTTTCAATTTATTTATTACTTCCAATGCTTATTGATCTGGTTTGGTTTTTTAATTGTGATTTTAATCTATTTTTTTCTGGTATGCCGCAAGTCTTATTAAGATTCCTCTTATATTTATTTATTTTATTGGATTTGTATACCGCCCTATTCCCGTAGGACTCAGGGCGGTTTACAGGGCAGTTAAAACCATGAATACAAAAATTTAAAAACAAATTAAACAAATTAAATTCAAGCCCCAAGAGTAAATCTAAAACCCAGTTAAATTAACAACCCCACAGTCTGGACTTATATAAGCTTTAGTTGACTCCCATATAGTTGTTTCTATCATCCTTACACTCATATTTATTTTTTTCTTTTTTGTAATATATTCTTAAAGTAACAACATTATTTATCCTCTAAAAAATAATTTTTCTTCCTGAAAGCAAGATATTAAAATCGGAGCATGGTTTGTGTATATCACTGAGCAAATTTGTTTTTCTTTATTGATAGAGGGTGTGAGAGCTTTAGCTGTTATACCTCCTTGATCATTGTTTTCCCTACTTATCAGTTTTAACTCTTAGTCAAAAACCTTTTTGCAGTATCTTGAACTCCAATATAATGTGATTATTTCTTCCCATGGTTCTCACTACATTTAACTATTCAACCAGCTCTGTTAAAATCAGCTCTAGAGAGCCATTCTTTGGGGCTTTTTTCTTTCATCTTCTGCATTATAAAACAGGCAGGCAGTAAGATCACTGAGGAATGTTTGGGACCTTACTATCTTGGCTATCCATCCAACAGATGTCCAGGCAATGGAAGATTTCCATCATTACTGTAGCTCTTGTTCCTGAAAGTTCTCTAGATTTCTGCCTGGCCTCACAGTCTATAATTTACTCCAACAATAAAAGCGTCATTGCTTTCCCTTCTTTGTAGTTTTACCTGAACATTCTTACTGGACTCATGCTAAAATTCCTAGAACCCATTGCATGTGTACATATCCGTCACATATAATGCTTGAGAATACAAAGAATAACTGGGCAGTCTCTCTTTTGCCTGATCTTTTCCCACAGCTATTGTGATTTCATTGCTTTTGATGTGTAGAAGACCAAACTTTCTTGAAATCTCTTCCTCTCCAGTCTCTCTGCTCTGGGTTTGATGGGGGGAGGCTCAGGCAAAGGAAAGATTGCCTATAAAAATCGCTTGCTCTCTGATTTTCTTTTACCTTCTGAGAAACTTTTTAGTTCTATTTACGGCCCTCATATATGAATCCATTCTGAGAATTCCGTATCTTCCATAATTGAGAACATTGGGTTTGTACCTCCTTTATCTTCCAAGAAGGCAGTTGGTCTACATTTGCACCCATATCCCTAATCTTTAGGGAGAAAATGAAGAAATGACAGTTCTCCATCCAAATTAAAAGAATTATTTAGATGATTACCATGTTGCTGAGATGAACGTGTTAGAAGAAAATATGCTCTGTTCCATGGCCAGGTAAATGAGCACAGGATGCCTGCTTGAAGTGGAGGTAGAGTTTATTTGATAGCAAAGTAAATGCACAATTCAGCTGATGAAGGTGGCCGAAAGATCAGAACACAGACAGTAGTAATATTTATAGTAATAATGACTTTGTGCATTAGATGTGCAAAATGAGATGTTCGTGCTCTAGAGAGGAAAGTTTTTCTCCTATGTGTACATTTTATATGTATAAATCTTTTCTTAAGTGTGGAATTTTATGAGGGGTTTGGCATTGGGAGTTTTGGATGAGGAGTCTAGTGCCTGAGGAGTAATGTTGTGATAAAAGATTTCTCTTATCTTGAGGGGATTTTGTTTCAATAGTGTTTTGCCTATAATTTTCTGAAGGGACATGCTTAATCAATTGCAGCCCAAGTGTCAGTACTGCTGGAAAATTTTAAGTGGCTGCTTTGTATCTTTATTTTGAGGTTGCTGGTGGATCAGGAATGGTTGAGATTGATGTCTGGCTTGGCTAGCAGAGATGTCATGGAGGTTCTTACCTTCCAACAAACAGCAAACACCTCCCCCCCCAATTGATGTCTACCCTTGACCTTTTCAGTTAATGAAGTCAAGGGGAGGTACTTTTTGAGTTTGTTTATTTGTGTAAATCACAAAACTCTTGTTTGCTTTCCCTTCTCACTTGCTCAGGGAACTAATATAAAAAAGTGTTATTTTATGGAATGTTTTGTCATAGCCGAGGAAGAAAGGACAGTTTGATAGTAATTTGTGCAGTTATTAACAATGTCTTACTAAATTGTTGCAAAAACACATGCCTTTGCAGAAATTTGAGGAAAAAATGGAAACAACTTCATATTTTTCTCTGGCCATGCTATAATGCTAGAGCAGGGATAGGCAACCTTGGCTCTTTTATGACTCGTGGACTTCAACTCCCAGAATTCCTGAGCCAGCATGGCTCAGCTTGGAAACCTCTCCCTTTCCCCTCAGCATGGTTAGCTCAGGAATTCTAGGAGTTGAAGTCCACGAGTCATAAAAGAGCCAAGGTTGCCTACTCCTGTGCTAGAGCATAATGCTATAGCATTATAGTGCTATAAAGCACTATAATGCAACTGAGGTTCTAACTTTAAGCTCCATAACTGCTCAACAATTCATTTTAATTGCATGAGAATCCAAAAGACTGTCTTTAGTAAAACATATTCAGAGAAATAGGAAAATTAGGCCAAGGTATGAACTGCCCGATCTAAGTTGAATTGTTCAGTTTGTTGCCATGTCTTAGTTATTAACTGACATGAAGAAAAATTGTTTCCAAAATTGATCCAATTGACCTTAAACATACAGGGCCCACACACTTGCTTCAAAAATGTCATTAATAGAAGAAGCATAGTGAGGAGTGGAGGAATGAGGGTAACACTTCCTAAGTAGTGGTCATCCATGTAGAAAGTATAAAAGGAACTCAGTGCTTAATTCTGCTGTGAAAGTGTATTAGTTTCTCTTTCTTTTCCCATTTCTCTTTCAATGGAGAGAGGCGAAATAGAGTAACTATATAGTTCTTGCCCTGTTCTGTAACTTCATGAGATCTGGTGTCTCGGAGGAGGAATATTAACAAGAGAATGAAAAGATGTTTTGACCTGTCATGGTAATTAAACGTGTATTTCCACTGCAGGCCATAGAGAAGCATCTTGTCAGAAAGTCTAATGGGGGCCTAACTTTTATTGGGGAATGGAAAAATGGGCACCTTGAGAGAAAGATGGGCCATCTCACATGCTTTGCTGGGGGAATGTTTGCCCTTGGAGCTGATGGTTCCCGAGATGAGAAGGCTGGACATTACCTACAACTTGGAGCAGAAATTGCACATACATGCCATGAATCCTATGACAGAACAAGTAAGTATCCTTGCCTATCTTAGGTTTTGAATGTGTTTTCTTGAGACTTGCCTTTGCAGTTGCAATAAGGTACAATTGAAGCAGAATTCTTGGAAGTGGAGGTTTTAGCTCCTCAATCAGGTATTTTTGTTTAAACAAGGAACATGCTGCTAGAGCCTTGGTGGAGCAGTGGGCTAATGCCTCCTTAAGTAACACCAGCTGCCTGCAATTAGTGCAGGTTCGCATCCCACCAGGCTCAAGGTTGACTCAGCCTTCCATCCTTCCGAGGTAGGTAAAATGAGGACCCAGATTGTTGGGGGCAATTAAGCTGACTTTGTAATAATGCCGCTTGGGGTGTGTGTGAAAGCCCTAATAAGCAGGCATATACATAGAATGAAGGCTACTGCTAAGCTTGTAAGCCACCCTGAGTCTTCGGAAAAGGGCGGGATATAAATGGAATTAAAATAAAAATAAAATAAATGTATTGAATATACTGTCATCTCCCACAACCCCTCATAAAACATGCACCATTTCTCCTTTCAACTAACTGTGAGAAAGCTTAACAGATGCTGTGAGAATAGCCAGCAATAATTTCCTGTAATAGGAGAAGTCAGAATAGTAGGAAATTTCTTCCTGTTAGTTTCAGATCATTTCCTTGGGTCATACTGCCTCTTCTTGCATTTATTGAATTCCTCTTCTGCCAGTTTCCCACAGCTTCACAAAAGCAGAGTGTAAATCTTAGTAATTTATTTATTTATTTATTTATTTATTTATTTATTTATTTATTTATTTATTTATTTATTTATTTATTTATTAACGGGACTTATATCCCGCCCTATCTCCCGAGGGACTCAGGGCGGCTAACAACAACAAAAATTAAAGGTCTCTGTACAGTAAATTAAAATTTAAAATTGAAATAAATTAAAGATTAGAGTTAAAATTTGTAAACATAATTAAAATCCCTGTCAGTCCAGGTCAGCCAGGTGGAAAAGGAGTGTTTTGAGGCCGCGGCGAAAGGACCGGAGATCTTGGGCCATCCGAAGCTCAGGGGGGAGCTGGTTCCACAGGGCTGGCGCTCCCACAGAGAAGGCTCTTCCCCTGGGGTTCGCAAGCCGACATTGTCTAGCCGACGGTACCCTGAGGTATATCAGGGCTTTTCAACCTTTTCACCCATTGTACCACTTTTAGGATATGGCAACATCCGAGTACCACCAGTTGCCTAGCAAGGTGTCAAAAACTTGATGACCAAAAAAAAATAATGATGAAGTATAGGTAGTCCTTGACTTACAACAGTTCACTTAGTGACTGTTCAAAGTTACAATGGCACTGAAAAAAGTGCCCCCCAAGACGCCTGCCCGCCTGGCGGCACTCTTCCTCCTATCCGAGTTTTCATTGTTGTGAACATTTCTATTGAGGATTGGCAGCAGGGCTGGGGTGGGGTGTGTTTGGTTTTTATTTTCCCCCTCTGTTGGGTGGTTGCAGCAGGTTTTGGTCACTTCACATGACCCCGGGACACTGTGACCGTCATAAATATGAATCAATTGCCAAGCATCTGAATGTAAATCACAAGACCCTGGAGATGCTGCAACATTCCAGCTGATTGGTGCTTCTTCTGGGCTCAGAACCGCCAGGATCAGCGCCAAGTTCCAGTTGGAGCCTGGCGCTGGTCCTGGCACTTCCACTGAGCCCTGACAGCCCCAAAGAAACCATGATCCTGGCGCTTTCGTTGAGCCCTGACAGACCTGCAACTCCAGCCATCTTTCGCTCAGGCTTGTGTGGTGCTGCCACCGGTTCAGCTCATTCCCCTCCCCCGCTACCACTTTTCTAGGATGGTTGCGTACCACCTGCCAGGTGCCAATGTACCACAGGTGGTACCCATACCACTGGTTGAAAAGCCCTGATCTATATGCTTACTGCAATAGTCTTAACATACAGGCTTTGCAATGAAATAACATTTTACATAACTTAGTAGCAAACTCATACTCTGTGGCCAAGCAATCTCTTTAAACACTAGAGACACCATCACACACACCCCTTTTTGGGGTGTGTGTGTGTGTGTGTGTGTGTGTGTTGCATGATAGATTTTCTGAAGGTAAGATAAAATAAGATAAATTTGCTGACAATATTTTTATTTGCATTGGGATACATACAATATTTTTCAAAAAAAGTTTGATATACATTTAACAAATTTATTTGCACAAAAATCTTGCATAAATATAGGTAGATGAACTTTAATTATCCATGAAAGACTTAATAGAACTTTTCTGCTCCATCTGAAAATAGAATGAATTTGTCAATTTAGGCAACAGTCAAAAAAGTTGTAAGTTGTGTCTTACATCTTGTATCAAAAATGCATGACGGAGTTACATTATTAATTTGTATAGGTGTTCTGTTTCCTATAAAAGTTACTTGGGTAGGCAGAAAAGCCTATAGGTCAAAAGGAATGGGAAAATTTTGTTTGAAGAAAGTTCTGGGTTCAAATCCATACTCGGTCATGTTAAAGAACACACAGGGCAAGTTGCATGAAGCAGAGGCAGTTTATTTTGACAGTATAATGTGCAGTACGGTAATCAAAAGGTAAGCTAGGAAATCAGAATGCTGAGAGTAGTGATATTTATACTAATAGTGGACTTTGCTCATAAGGTATGTAGCTGTATTAATTGAGGTGGTTTTGCCTGTGGAATGATTGGGGTGGGAGGGTTGACCAAGGTGGCACATGGGTATTTTCTTCCAACAGGTTCACTGTGACTATCTTGTCTGTGTCAGTAACTATCATTAAAAAACAGGCCCCCTAGGATGTGCTGTTAAATCCACAACCTCACCAGGAGCAAAAGCTTGACTTTAGGTAGGATGAGATAGTAAACATGGCCCCAACAATATGACAGTAAGGATCTAGTTAGCTCTCTGCCCCTTGCCCTCATTCCCACTCCCACCCCCCAGCTCTTTCAAAGATGAAAAGATCATTTCTAGCTTTGATACTGTGACACCTCTTTGTGAGAGTTGAATCATGATAATTGCCAGGAAAATATGCTACTAAAGAGAGCCAGTGGAACCTGTATTTCACTTCCCAAAATTTCAAATAGGAGAAGTTGCAGTATCTCCTTTAGCAGTTAAATTCTGTGTAGAGAAGGTGAGAAAAGTGAGGTTGGCCTCTCCAACCCAGACAAGTAAGGTAAGATTTTGCTTTTTTTAGGAGAGAAGAAGGGGATAGTTAGGGCTCCACTCAGTAGGCCCAAATTTCAAAGATTGAAAGGAGCCATATAGTGAAACTGATATATTTTGGGAATAAGCAATGTGTTCCTCATTCCTCCATAGGAGTTCTATAGACATAGTCACTTTTTTATACACAGTGCCATTTTTTTTCAAGGTTGGGGCCAGAAAACAGGCAATATATGAATATAAAATAGCAGCAAGTTCTCTATTCACTTGTTGTTCCTTAAGATACGAATTTTATAAGTTAAATACTTCTTAAATATACTACAACCATGCATACACTCAAAATTCGGAAATGAATTTAGATTTTTATCAAGTTTTCACAGACCTAACCAGATTCATAAGAACCGTCGCAACTATTTCTGGGATCATTAAAAACATATGTTAATGTTTCTTTTAGAGTAGCATTGTTGAACTTAGAAGTTATATAATAGAATGCTGGCTTAATTTTCTTTATTTTCTTTTGCAGCTTTAAAACTCGGGCCTGAAGCTTTCAAATTTGATGGAGGTGTAGAAGCAGTAGCAGTGCGGCAAAATGAAAAATACTATATATTAAGACCGGAGGTGATTGAGACATACTGGTATATGTGGCGATTCACACATGATCCTAAGTACAGACAGTGGGGCTGGGAGGCAGCACAGGTAATTATTAACTAGACTTCTTTAAAAAAAAACCTCACAGAGTTTACCTGCCAACCTTCATATTGTTCATATTAGACAGTTTTTTTCCTAGATTGTTCCTTCTTTGCTTGTGGAGACCTAAGGAAAAATGGCTTAATAAATTCTGATGACAGAATACGGGGAAAAGACTTCTAATTTCCAGTTTCTAATATTGCCTACAGAATGTTTTCATCTTACATTTAGATTTTTTAAGAAAGGATTTAAAGTTTGCCTTACAATAATGCCTTCAGTTGTAAAATGAGCATTGAAATGAAAATCTAATTAAAAATTATTATTTTTTTTCATGGAGGCTTGTTCAGGATATATAGCTTGGCAGCTGCACCACAAGAAAAGAGTCTCCTTCAAGGCTGTTCCAAGAAGGACAGCCAGGATCAAATTTCCCTCACAATAAGAAGTAGTGTGCCAAATAGAGGCTGCTTTGTAGAAAAAGGGTTTGCGTGTATTTTGCAACTTTCTAGAAAGGAATATTGAGATGACCTGTGTGCAGAGAGCATGGTGGCTGGGAAATTCTGAGAGTTGAAATCCACATGTCTTCAAGTTGCCATGGACCTCTCCTTATTATTGAAGAAGCATCTCTGTTTATAAAAGGGCTGTTTTGAATCTTTAGAAAGGAAATGCTTCAAGAAATTTTGAAAAATATGAAATAATTAAGTTAGGGAAAGAATCGTGCAGGACACAACACCTGGATTTTTTTCTTTTTCTTTTTCTTTTTTTTAATTCACTTTTAACATAAAATAGTAAAATACAAAAGCAAATAGTGAGGAACAAGGGGAAGGGGAAAAGGAGAAGTGTGGAAAAGGTGGGGGGGGGGAAAGTGTTGACTTCCAACTCCCTCTGTTACAGTAGAATAAGGCATTATCATCGAATCTCAACTTTTTACATTTCTATAATAGTATGAACTAGCCATTTCTATATCAACAAATCAATCTAATCAGCAAAATCCAAAATCATTTTTCCACCTCAAGCACAAAACCCAGAAGCGGTCTCCAAATAGAAATAAAAGTACTTATATTCTTTTCTTTTATCAAAACAGTCAGTTTAGCCATCTCTGTTATTCCATCAGCTTTTGTAGCCATTTGTCCATGGTGGGAATCGAAAAACCTGGATTTTTTTTCCAATTCCAACCTCTTTTACAATAGCTCTGCTCTGGACCACACCAAAGAAAAAAGAGGGAGGAGACTGAGAATGGAACAGTAGTCAACATTCCAGGGAATTATTTATCTTCCATGGGCATGGTTGGGGGATTTTTCCCCCTCTATAGCACATAGCTGGATTTGGCCATGTTCAGATTTTTATAATCTTCATAATTCTCCCTACATAACAAATTTAATCTCAGTTCTATTCTGCTTTCAGAGAGTTATTCTGTTGCTGGACAAATTGTCAAAACTATTTTATTTAATTTCTTTCTAGAGATATTAGTTGAGCAATATAAAGAATCAAACATACAAATATAGGAAAATAGAAATATTAATTTTGCTGATCTCATTTTATAAAGGAATAGTTATCTATTTCATCTTTCCAGCTATGGGTCATTCTGTTTCCATTTATTCTTAAGCTATGCTGCTCTTAATATTTTTTCTCATATCTTACTTTTGGATACTTATATTCTTGCTGAGCAAGAACAAGGGAGAAGGACAGTTGATGCAACAAGTATCTGCATTCTGGAAAAAAGCCATTTTTTGTTGTTTTTGAATGCTTTTTGTAGAGAAATTACTTTATAGTTATTTTTCACACAATTAATTGCAGAAATTTAAGGCACAGTTGCACATACTTTAAGAGATTTATTTCTATGTAGTCAGAGATTGTTAATTTTTCCTTTATTGTTGTCATTAACACAATACATACAGTCATGCCATTCAGTTGAAATTAAAATTTAAGATTAGGTAGAGAATTACCACTTATGTGTTTCTCAGCTTTCCTGAGGCACCATAAAGTAGGAATTTTGATATTGGCCAAATCCCCAAAGTCAAGCTGATTTGCATGTAACCTATAAATCAAGCTTCCAGTTTTCCCTAACCAGTCAGATTCATTGCTAAATGTTATTGGCAGTTTTGCTCTTGGCTCGTGAGGTTTGCTATATAATGAATCTTTTTTATTTTTATCTCAAATAGTGGCATAAAGTAGACAGAGCACTATCATTCCCCTTTTAGACATACTTCACATAACAAATCTTTCAACAGTACTGTGGAAGCAATCAAATGCAAACATAATTGAAATGCTGATAAAATAATTCTAAGAGCAACATTTTTTTTCATTTCTTAGGGTAGACACTTAATGCATTGTTTCCATATTGCTTAAAAATAAAAAAAAAACAGCCCTGTACAAAATTTGATACTTGTGTTCCAGGATGCTATTGCTTTAGAGACACAGGTAGTCCTCAACTTATGAATTTTGGTTGCTTAAGCGATACAATAGTTAAACAAGTTATCATGTGACTGAATCCAATTTTATGATCATTTTTACCACCAGTGCTTTTTTTGTAAGAAAAAGGTGCCAGAACTCACATCTTGTTAATCTTTTATTTCAAATATTATATATTCAGTTCTTAGCAGTAATTAGTATTTTTTTTTTCATTTTTAAATTTGGGGTCACATTTTTACACTAAAAATTAAAAAAAGATTTTCAATTCACCAATTTTTTAAAAAATAAATTATTTACCCTTTGCACGTAATCAATCCCTATACACACACCCATACATGTCAGTTGTGTAACGAAACATAATGGTCACCGCCCACAGTAAACAGTGTGCGACCACACAACCAATCACAAGCCGAGCAGTGCCATCACAACGAGCGTGGATGAAGTACGCATGCATCGGACTCGACACACAAGCAGCCTGCATGCACCATTTTAATGATTTTGCTGCCAACCTGCTAGGCTCGACAGGGCGATTCAAGTCCACGTGGACCAAACATAAAAAGTTACTTTTAAAACTTGTAAATCTGTCAAAAAAAGGTGTTGGAGCTCTGTTCTGGTTCGTTCTATGACAAAAAAAGCACTGTTTACCACCAACATTAAGTGAATTGCATGGTTGTTGAGTGAATCACAAGATTGTTAAGCAAATCTGGCTTTCCCAACTGACTACTTTTAGCTGGGATCACATTTCAACCATTGTAAATGCAAGCTGGTTGTGGGGGTGGGGGTGCAATGGCCATAACTTCAAGGATGGGTTGTAAGTCACCCTTTCCAAGGCCATTGTAACTTTGAACTTCATTAAACAGTCAAGGAATACCTATAGACATTTTGGCAATAATACTACATCCAATTTTGAATTGCTGGCTAATAAAGCATTCATTCTGTTTGTTCTACTTAAGGCCATTGATAAGTACTGCCGAGTGAGTGGTGGATTTTCTGGGGTCAAGGATGTCTACTCATCAGCTCCTACATATGATGATGTACAACAAAGCTTCTTTCTTGCTGAAACTCTAAAGTAAGTAGATTTTTCTCTTTGATATTTGTTTCAGCAACCTTGGAGATTGAGGTTCTTAGAAGAAACATCCAGCACTTATATATTAATATAAATATTATAGAAACAGATTTTTATATTTATAAAATACATAATAATCACCTGCTAGGAAAATGGTTGCATTAAACTGTTGGATATTACCACCCTTGGAGATTTTATCCCACCAGGCTGCCAGTGCACATAACTACAGTCTTCTTTTTATCTTTTACTTTTTCTCTCTCCCAAATAAAAGGAATATAATATATTCTGCAACACTTACACAAGGATGCCCTTTATCCTGTGTAATTTCTATGAGAATGCCATCAGCTCTTTTAGGGTGAGAATGAGATGGTATCAAATGTATCGGCTGTATCTTATAATATCACACATTGAAATTGCCTGGATGAATATAGTGAAAACACAGATATTCAGTTGTGCCAGAAGTTGAAATTATACAAGTGTGAAGAATTTAGGAATTTTTGACACATTATTTGGATTTTAGTATGTTGCAGAATGAGAGAATTGAAGAAAAAGCTTGGCTCCACCAACAGAGTTTACGAAATTTGACACAAGAATGGGATCTCAGTGACAGATTGTAGATGTTCATTATAACTGAAGATCCTTTTTGGTAGTGTGGGTCATGATTGTTTAGAACTTAGTGTACTATTACAAATGCTTTAAATCTTCCATCAGTAGGAATTGGTGCAAAATTTAGAACATTTACAATACATGAGTAGTTATGCATCCTATTCAAAGGGGAAGTGAGTGTGTTTTAATTATGAAGGCAATTCGGAAATAAACCTCTGGTTATCAATAACAGACACTCGCAGATACAGAACTGTTATTACACACATTAGAAAACCAAGTCTGGTTTGTATCACAGCGGAATGGGACACAGGAAAGCAGAGCTCTGCCTTCCGCGTCTGATTTCGCCCCCCTGGAGGCCCTAAAAAGGGCCAAAAATTGCCCTGAAGAGGCGATGAAGAAGGAGGGGTGCCGCAGAGATGGCAGTTTTTCTGTTCGATCCAAGGAAAGCCCTCCAAACTGGCAGGGAAAAGACTGGCTACATTCCTGTGGCTGGCCATTAGTTGCTGACAACCGACAAAGAAAAAAGCACTACTTAATACATCGTAAACAGCATATTTAGAACTGGGTGAGAACATTGATCTTTTCTTTGCTATTTTACAATTGAATTTCCTGGGAAAGGCTCCCGAGAAGCTAAAAACCTCTGAATGTAAATGGAAGCGGCATTTTAATTTTATGGGGGACAGAAACATACAGTATTGAAGTGGAAGCTACAGTTTTGACAAATTTGAGAACTGAGATAACTGTTAAGTTTTTATCTTTGAAAAAAACACCATTGAGGCGAAATATAAGAAATCAATCATTTGTTTTAAGAGTAGAAAATGGACTTTGAATGACATCTATTGGTGGATTTGTGTGTAGCACTATATTTGCTTTGCTTGGTGATTCCTACCTTGGGAGAACAGCTGGTAATAAAGGAAAATATTTTGCCATACTTATCATCCTGACCTTCTTGGATTATAAATATCGACTGAGCTTGAACTTTTAAATTCAGGAGCTAGTGGAAGAGAAAGAAAAAAATGACTTTGGACTATGACTGGCTGAGAGAGACTTTTAAGCTGTTTTCAGAGAGGTTGAACACTTTGAACACTTCAAACATTGTGGATTACAACCTTGCCTGATTGACAATTTTTGGGATACTTGAGACAAGGGATTACTATAAAATATTGTTTTCAAAACTGAACCTATACTTTGGAATCTATTGGATTATAAAAGATACATATAAAGACCAGAAAACTAATCTTCAGTAATGATGCCTCAAGAAAAAACAAACACCTTTCAGAAAGAAATATATCCAAAAAAAAAACCCTACCTAAATTGCCAAGCAATTTTTACAAAAATAGAAAGAAAATTCCTGGGCAATCTAATTTCCCTGGCTTGGAAAGTGACTTGGCAAAAAAAGAAAGCAAGAGTTAGATTTAAAAAACAAAAGATTTGACCTTTTAGAGGGAGCATTATATGTTTAAATACTTCTTTGAATAAGATTAAAAGAATGGAAGACTTTTAGATGTAATTAGACTGTTATAATGAAAGATATGATTTAGAATTAAGATAGCAGTTTTTTTCTCTTTTTTGTTATGAGAAATATGAAGATAGGAGGATTGATTTGAATAAAACTTTCAGCTATATATAAATGTAATTAATATTGAGAAAATCATAATTGATAAAGATATTTCAAATACTGATGAGAAATTAAACTAACAAGAAGCACAAAAAACAGGATATTGATTAATGAGTTGATATTGATTTATGAGTTGATATTATTTGTATGATATTAGTAAAATATGATAAAGATGCTTATATCTGACTCTGTATACATTAACAGTACCAAAAATTATAATGGTGGGTAGAAGGGAAAATGGAAAAAATATGGAGAAAAAGGAACATGGAAAAAATACTGGATTGTATTTTTATTATATTATTGTATTTCATTATCCTGAACCAACATCACACCGGAAGTGATGCCATAGAAAATCCTGCCAAATGTGAAGATGCCAAAGGAGTACAGCTAGTGAAGTTCATGGAGCGTTGGTTTGACCATCAATTCAGAAGTCTACTGTGAAACATTATGAAAACTCAAGACAAGCCATCCATAACAAGCGTCGGGGCATGCTAACTTCCAGTGTGGTGTTGGTTCACGATAATGCTCGCCCGCACACTGCTAGGCGCACCCAGGAACTTTTGAAGCAGTTCCATAGGGATGTTTTTGATCACACACACACACACACACACACACAATAGCTCAGATTTGGCACCGAGCGACTACTACTAAAGAATTTCAAACCTTGTAAGACGTTATGACAAGTGCCTCAATTTGAATGGTGATTATGTCGAAAAGTAATGTAGTTTTCTAATGTGTATAATAAAAGTTCTGTATCTGCGAGTGTCTTGTCATTGATAACCAAATGGAGGTTTATTTCCGAATTGCCCTTGTATAATACCTGTATCTAATCAGATGGTATGCATTATTTTATACTCTGTAGTTAATGTATTTCAATAGTCAACAGTGGAATCTCTGTCCTGATGCCAACAACAGAATTTTCTTGATTTGCCCTCTTGTACACATGTCTCCTCTCTTCTCAGATGGCTGATGGGAGGAGATAGTGAAGGCAAACAGAAAATAGCCCTGTTGCACAAGCAGACCTCTAGTCATGGAGTGTTCGATGTAGTCTCAGTGGTATCTTTTGTCTATTATGTATAGTGACAGATCTTGTTTCTCTTTCTTTGTAGGTATTTATATCTGCTCTTCTCCAATGATGATCTCTTACCTTTGGATCACTGGGTTTTTAACACAGAAGCTCACCCCTTGCCAGTTTTACATCTAGCCAATACGACACTTTCAGGAAATAATGCATATCGATAAAAACTATTCCAGGAAAAGGACAGAACAATCTACATGAGCTGTGTTTTGTTTACATGGACCACTTCAGATTTCAGGCTTGAGAGAAGATTTATGTGTGTTTAAATAAGACCTTCAGAATGACGAGAGAAGTACTGCACTCTTAAGCATGTAGATAATTCAAAAATTCCATTTTATATGACCAAAATAATTTGTGCAGTATATGGCAGAAAAAGACCTTGTATATTTGCAACAAAGAAGGTGCCGCATGATGTTTGAAGGATTCAAAGGCTGGGTTAATATCCCAGCCACAGGAACAAGCTGCAACTATTGAGATTGACCATTGTAGTAAACATTGTCCTGCCCAAATAATGTGGATTCCTGATAGTTTGTCATTTGCTTTTCTTCCCCCCCCCACTTGGTGGCATGAGCAAAACAATGCAAGACGACAAAACTGCACTAATAGCACCCAGATTTCAAGTTCTTTGACTGCTCTTTTGAAATATCTAAACATCTTCATCAGTCTGTTCAGACTGGCAACCATTCCCAGTGCCTCTGAGACCCTTGCCTCTTTTTATTATCAATAATACTGTGGATCAGCCATTTGTTCTTGTTGTTCATGAGTAAATGGGTTAGGGAAAGGATCAGCAACTTCTTTCAGTCTGTCACTTTAGGATATCTTCATTCAGTGCAGAGTTGTTTTAAACACCATCATGACAAAATTGCCCAATGATATTTATCATTTGGCCACGATTTCTTTCAACTAAGTTGCAATAACTAACATTTGTCTATGAATCCTGGAGTTTCACAAGGATCTCACTCTTTATTTGTACAATATTCAAAAAGTGTAGAGTAATCCTGTAAAGAGACAGTCTTTACCAATTTTAATTCCTTTGATTAAGACTTACCTGGGTATAATGGTGCTTCTTTAGGGATCTTTTGTAAAAGCTGGAGTCGGCAGAGGATCTTTTCAACCTTCACACCTATCTGTCTGAAAATCTGAAATCTGGTCTTTTGATCTTCAAGTATCTGGAAACAATGTCACCCAAGACAACAGAGAACAGATCAAATGGAATTTGAAAGTAAAATTTATTTTGCAATACATTTTTGTCACTACTAGATGTCACAGACAACATTTTGGGATAAAATAGCTTTTTCAAAACTTAAAAATGGATCTTTCAGCGAGCTCCTCACTTCTGTTAAAGAAAAACACTTGGCCATAATTGTTTTGGGCAGGATATATAAAATATGTGAATATTATTTATGTATATTGGAATCAAAATTCTTGATGAATACAGATAACACATCTTTATTATTATTGTCGGTGGTGGTATGATTCCTTTTTAAAATTACTAAAATTTAAAAGGTTGGTTGGAATAGCCTTTGTTGACCAAGTTTTCCTATTGGCACTTTACCATATCTTTAAGGATATAACAATTCAATTACTACGAAAGATAATTTAATGCATGTTGCATATTGCAGTCCCAGTGAGAAGATTGATGCAGTGCTTACTGCAAGTGTGGTGCAGGTGAGTCTGAGAATCTGCCCAGCCCAAATTGTGTTGCATTCCACTATGAAATCCATATTCTACATGTTCTGGCCCATCTAGTTGCAGGGATAAATTTAAAACATTATTGGAATCTTTGTGGGCCAATTGCAATGAACATATCCAAGTTGAATTCCAGATACGAGGGCACCGAAATTCACCTGTCCTGGGTTCTGGCATACATTTTAATGTTCTTCATAATCATTTTTCACATGTTCATATCCAGGCTCTTTTCTCCTCTTTCTTTTCTCAAAATCAGTATTTTAAAATAAGTTTTTAGACCAAGGACATGTGCGGTTTGAGACAGTATTACAGGTTTATAGAATTTGAAATAAATTTTAGTACTGTTGAGTCTTGAATTGTAAGATGGAAACTGATGTTACTTATATTTATCCACATAAGACTATAGTATTTTTAGTGAAATCTGTGACAAATTTATACATATCAAAAATATTTATCTGCTGAAAATATACCATCGGTGACTAAAAGTTCTCAACTCTCATAGAATGAAATTTGACTTAATTAAATTAAATGAAAATGTTCCAGCTACATTCTGTGTTTGGAAATAATGGATCAAACAATCATTGTGTTTGAAATATTACATATTATTTTTTTTCCCTTTAAATACAAACTAAATATTTCTTTTTTCACTTTTGATAGAACTATATGTTGTAAGCAGTGCAATATTGTCTTAGGAATTATTACACAGACATCTTAACTCTCGTTGCATAATAGCATCATTAATAGACCCAATATTATTTTGATGGTCAGTTAATCTTTCCCTTGCTTTATTTCCAAAGTTGTTTTTACAGACCACTGTGCATTTATTGTACCAGTTTTCATGTTACTTCTTTTTTCCTTCCCTTGCTGGTTATTAATGTGCAAGAATGCAGTGATTATAAAATTTGCAATTAAAAAGTGAGTGTTATTTCTGGACTACTGCAGGAGAATAATTTTAAATGTATTACATTTCTACATTTTGTGTTAAGATTTTATACTTTCTTCTGAAGTCTTTTAAGTCTAAAAAGACTTAGAAATTAATAAACAAAATTACAAGATATTATGGCTCCTGATAACCAGAAATAATAACCACAATGGGTGCAAAAAGCAGACACGGCTCTTTTTTAAAAGAAATTGCCTGACAGGAAACCAAAAAATGGATTATTGTTCTCACTCTGCCTTCATTGGCAGGAAAGGTCACAAATTCCTAGTTCAACCTGCATCCTTGGAGATAAATTGTTCCTTAACTATAAGGAACAAACATTATGTTGCACTGGATTATTCTTTCCAACCCAAACAAATGCGTGACAGAAATTCTGCGAAGAGTCTTGGGCTTCCCTCAACAGGATAACTCTTGGAAGCAAATTTGGTGTTTGGGGGAGAATAGAAATATTGATCAAAAGTGAGCAAATCTTGTTGGGCTGTGAAAGAAAAAGAAAAAAAATCCCCTATTTTTGAAGAGGTAGTTAGCTAGTTGTTTGAAATGTAGTTATCTCCTCCATTCTAAGACCCCTCTTTCCCTTCCCAGTGAGGCAGAGTTTCTGGATTGGAAAGAATTCTAGAAGCCACGGTCTGCATGCTTTCCCTACCTTTGTTAATTTTAGGAATCTGATATACCCATCCTTTGTGCAATCAGCTTTGTTGACCTGATTTCAAGATATAAATATATATACTATCATTAAGTCATTGTCAGAAAGGAATCTTGGAAAGATACCGGTAATTTGAACACTTCAAGTTGTCTTTTTGCTTAGTTAATTAATCACTGTGTTCAGGTGCAAACACTGTGCAAGGAGGGGGGAAAAGACCCAAACTGAAAACTGCAGCTAAGCATTCATCCACAACATCCAAAATCCAAAGTTCTCCAAGTTGTCAATGTCATATGGACCTCACCATGCTTTTTAGCAAAGTCAAAAAGACGTGTACATGTACTCAAGATTGGCATTGTTGCCCACTTTCCAAGGCCCATAGTTATCCAGGGAATCCCCTTGTCAACTTCCGGAACAAGGGGCTCTGCTGCAGCCCCTTGTTACTTTTCCCATTCTGCTGCCCTCTTGACCTGAGAGCAATTCGGTCTAAAAAGAGTGCAAGTGAATGGGTAGAAGCAGTAATAAAGAAGTGGGCAACTCTAGGGTGGGAGCTGGTGCCTAGGGAGTTCACCAGGTAGACCCTATATTTGTTTATGCTTATGTTTAATTTGGCATGTGTTTCCCCACTCCATGAACAAAGCAGACAATGGGGAAGGAAAATGGAGCTTATGATATAATGGAATACTGTATTAGCAGAATGTGGGTTGACTGCAAGAGAAAATTGCTATTTTTCAGCAGCATTCCAACATCTGTCATAATATATATTTATTAGAAGATGACTTCTGTGCTAAATAAAAATCTTTTTGAGAGTTGGAGATTAATAGTAGAGGTGAATAATTCAATTATTCATAAACAGGAAAGTTCAAAGTGATTAAGACTGTTGTTAATAGCCCTTCAATTTACTTATAACTTTATGGCTATGTTCTGAAAATCAGAAATGGGATAAAATTATCTCTGAGAATTATTAAAACAAATTTAATTGGTATTTAATTATTAAAAATACTTTCATTCCATTGTGGAAAAAATATTAAAATTAACTTACTATTTTCTATAATTGCTAGGAAGATGAGCTTTGCTCTGGTTATTCTATTTCCATCTGTTGGGGTTTTTCTATTCAGAATTATGGAGAAATACTATCATATTCTTGTTCCTCTTTTGCTGTGTTCGGAAGAATATGAAAAAACGTGGAGGAGAGAGATCACATGTATGTCTGCCAATATCCCAGAATAAATATATATACCATGGAGAAAGGTTGAATAATTCAACCTCATTTATACTTTTTTTCCCTTTAGTGTAATTAGTTATTAACCCACTTAGGTATATTTCTTCACATATATGTGAAGCATAATAAACTGCCACAAGTTTTATATTCTGTTTCAAAGTAAATGTAATGCTATTTGATACAAGAGTTACATGTATTCATAGTTGGCTGAATGATTGCACTGAGTGATTATTGGCTCCATTTCAGCTTAGAGGTATTATTAAGTAGGATGCCAACAAGCTCTGTGCTGGGCCTCCACAGTTCAACATTTTGATGAGGAAATTGATGGGCTACTTTACTCAGTTTGCAGGTGGCAGAAAGCTGGGTATGGTTGATAATATTTTGAATGAAAAAAAATTCAACAAGGTGTTAGAACACGAACTAAATGAACAACATGGAATTTAATGAGAAATACAAAGTTCTACATTAGAGTAGGAAAAATATAAGGCACAAGTATAGGATGGAGGAAACCTGGAGAGGCAATAGAGCGTATAAAAGGAATTTTGGTGATCATAAATATGAGCCAGATATGTGATTCAGTTGTGAAAAAGGCTGATGCTATATTCACATGCACTAAGAGAAATACAGAGTTCAGGTCACCAGCCGTAATTGTTTCTCTGTATTCAGCCCTGATCTGGTCTCATTCAGAGTACTCTGCCCAATTGAGATTCCATGTTTTTTTTTTTAGTAAATAAGACTTTGTATTGTTCATGGCTACTGCTGCATTGATGCTGTCTTTGGTGGACTCATTTCTCACACCATTTAAGAAATTAGGAGAAGTGAAGAAATTAAAGAAATTAATTAATACATTGGTTGTATTTGCCATTCAATAAGATGAAAATATAAAATTATTAGCAACAGTTGGATTTGAGGCCATATATAAAATGAGAATAATATACTTTAAATAATTTACAGTGTATTCATATATTTGGTGCAGTCTAATTTCTCTGAAGATAGGCTACTGCTAAATTGTTAAACTGTTAAAATTTCTGTTTTCAGAAAGAAAAAACATGTTAACAGAAACGAGACCCTACGACGCCAAGCCCATAAAAGTCTGATTTTTTTTTAAAAAAGTTGACCTACCCTAGAATGTAGCCAGAATATATAGTCTAATTCACTGCTTGTTCATATAGGACAGGGGTGTCAAACTGACAGCCCATGGGCCAGTTGCATCATGCGGAGGCCACACCCACCCAGCTCCAACAATGCAAAAAAAGTTGTGATACGGTGAGTTTGACACCTGTGATATAGAGCCTCTGCTTTTTTTTCTGGATGAAATTATTAATGACTGGCAGCTGAATGTGTGACTTGATCACTTTGGAAAGTATATTCATTGTGGCCTTGGGTCTCTGGTGGGTTTTCACAGCTGCAATTCCCCAACTGTTGAATGTGCTAATGTGAATAAAAAATTAGAAGCCAATCCTAATATAGTTTTGCTTGAAAACAAGAGTACTGCGTTTAGGATTGCTATCTTTATGAGAATTGATGGACACCCTTTATTTTTCCGTAGAACCCCCAGATCACAATGAATTTAATACTTTTAAATTGAGCATTTTAATGTAGAATATTAAAGATTCCGTTTTCTGAAAGACTAAAAGCATTAAGTCAGTTCAGTCGAGCATATTCCCAGGTAAGGATGAATAGACGTGCAAGCTGGTAACCATTTTTGTCATCATTTGACTGAAGTCAAATCCTTCAGTCTTTCCTTTTAAAATGGTTTTTAAAAAATATTTACAGTAACAGAAAAAGAATGTAGCTGGAATTTTTCTTTTTTAAATTTGACTTATCTTCTGAGAGGATCGGTGTTTAACAAAAGCATGACTCTTATTTTAATATCTGCAGATGAGCAATTTCTACATGTTTACAAGTTATGTATTGGAAACAATCCTTTTAAGACAACCAAGTCCCCCACATTTTTATAAATACTGCAGACTCCAAATATGTACTCAATATAAATACTCTCTGAATATCTTGCCCAGTTATTTTTCATACTCAGACACAGAACAACACACCAGTTTTAAAAAACCTTTCCTTTTCTCCAGTGTGAATATTTTTTTAATATTGTGCATTGGACATTTGGCAACAAGCTACACACCAGGAAGCCTGGCTCATTCTTTAGACAAATATAAAGCAGCAGTGGAAATATTGTTGATCAGTTCTGCTATTTGGTACCTTGTGTGATCCTCTGTGTGCATACCCAACCTGGGTAAATTATCCCAAATTATATAGAAGTGTTTTTTCTTTTAAGTAACAACAAAACACTACCCACTACAAGAGACATTTAAATTGACATTTAAATGCCACATGTACTAAAATATATTTGAAAATCTCCCGAAGTATTCCTATTAAGATGAAAAATGATGAAATTACCAGTGTTACTTTGTTGAAATGACATTGATTTTATAATATAGGTAGACCTTGAGGGTGCTGAAGGAAGGCACTTAAAACTAGTCTTCAATGTGTGATAAGACTTTTTGATACCATGTTTCCCCGAAAGACCTACCCTGAAAATAAACCCTAGTTTTGGGGCGAGGCGCACACATAAAAAATCAAGCTGGGGTGGGAATGTGGAGCTGCCCAACATGCACCACACCCACCTACCTTGCAGCCAGTCCTTTCCTCATCAGCCCACTTCTTCTGCAGCATCCCCGGGCCTGCATTTTGCAGTTAGAGGCCTTTCCAGAAGGCCACCGCAGCCAAGAACTGAGCTATGGATTCAATCCATAGCTTGGTTCTGCAAGGCCTCTGTAGCCAAGAACCCAGCTTGGTTATCGGCTGCAGAGGCTTTCCAGAAAGGCCTCTGAGAGCAAAATGCAGGCCGGAGTTCCATTCTCAGCTGCAGAATGAAGCTGCTCCCTCAGCCACAGAAGTGGGCCAATTGGGCAGGGTTGTTGGTGCCGGAGGTGAGTGGAGAAGAATCCCCCCCCCCAAAGTAAGATCTGGTGCCTCTTTTGGAGGCAAAATAAAATTAAAATAAGACCGGGTCTTATTTTCAGAGAAACACGGTAAGTGCTTTGGGGCAATAAAGGAAAAAGTTTGGGAAGCTTTGAGTTCACTTGAGTTGCCTCTCTCCACAAGTAAATTTAAAATTGCTACCTTCAGAGGTAGAAATCATAATGAAAGCTAGCTGATTAGCCTGCCTATTTCTCTTCCCCAAAGTCCCTATTTTTCTTGTGAACTAGTAAAAGATGTAAGAGTCAGCTTTGTTATCTGGGAAACCTTGGGCTGTTTCTAAGTTGGCATTCTGTGTGTAAGGATTTTTAAAAAATGTACATTAAATTGGTTTTACAAGAATGTGTTTGATATGGCCTTATTTGGCAGAAGAGAGGGCACAGGAAATGTAGGAGATGGACTTCATTTAATTAGTGAAGGAATCCTCAGTTTATTTTTCTACTAAACCTAGATTCCTCAAGAAAAAAAAAGAATGAAGAAACTCTCAAAGTTCCTTTGATGTGTTTCTCCTGCTGCTTTTTGATAATCCCTAAACTAGTTACTATTGTGCTTTTATCACAGAAGAATCATTATTTCATATGAGGCTGCCTTAGTTTATTCAGGCTTGAATAATCTGAAAGAAAAGACCCTCAGAAAAAAAATTCTACTGTTTCTCACCCCCACAATGCCTTTAAAAAAATGGAAAAGCACCAGAAAAAACACTATTTTTGTGATCTTTTTTCCACTTTACTACAAAATATGGATGGAAATTTTTAAGTAAACACACATTAGTAAGATGGTATTTACTTCCTATACTGCCTATGTGCACTGTACAAAATGTAATGTTATAAAACTGAACATGCTGCTAATCTTATTCTGTGCATGCATTTTGTTTTACAAGCCACAAAATGCATGTTTAGTCAGCTTTTTACTTTTTTCAAATCACTTTTCATCTGGCAACAGTTAATTCAAAGAGTTTGTTTGCATAGAAGGATCCAGTAGTTTGTATTGCGGTCATACATACATTCTGTGTATTACAAAGAAAGACTATAATCTTATAAATAATATAATCATATAAAACTTCGAAATGAGCAACAGAACACAACGGGTTTTATTTCCAAGTCAGGAAAGAACGAACTGCACTGTAAACTATGAATAAATCGCTCATACATAAAACTCCTCTCTTCTAAATAAACTTTAAAACATTATTTTTATAATATCGGGTGATTATTATTTTTTTTAAAAAAAGTGGAAAATACGCATTTTCGATAGCTAAGATGAGGTTTATTTGCGGTGCGGGCTTTAAATTTCGAGCTCCATAAGCTTCCCTCGGGTTCGCAGGAGCGTTTTCCTCTACGAAAATTCTGTAAAACAAATAATGCTTTTAAAAAAGTAATTTTAATAAAGAGATGAAAGTCCATATTCAAGTAAGAGAAACCATAACCGGGTTGCCAGGATTTGAATGGGTAGGGAGTTAAACTGAGCGCTCAAAGCTTCTGAGAACGACAGGCGGATTGTTGGGAGAAAAAGACGGGGCTAGAAGGAGGAGAAGCGCGTCCATTTCTCAGTTGCAACCCAATCCAGTCCGCCCTCGGCACGTCCGACCACCACTACAGCTGAAACAGGCTTCGAAGCCGCTGGCTAAGGAGCCATAGGGCTGACTAGTACGATCGAAGAGTCTTCAAGAAAACTTTAGACAGCCATTTATCCAGGATGCAAGCAATCTCCTGCCTTGGCAGGGGGTTGGGCTAGAAAGACCTCCAAGGTACCTTCCAGCCCTTTGATTCTATGATTCTCCCAGACCAGGGGTAGGCAACCTCGGCTCTTTTATGACTCATGGACTTCAACTCCCAGAATTCCTGAGCCAGCTTGGCTGGCTCAGGAATTCTGGGAGTTGAAGTCCATGAGTCATAAAAGAGCCGAGGTTGCCTACCCCTGTCCCAGACCCTGGAAGTTGGGAGCCAGGCGTGAGACTCGAGAAGCCGGCCAGCTCCTCGGAATACCTCCGCAGCGGTGAAAGAGCGCGCGGGAGGAAAGGTTGACGGCGGGCCGCTTCCTTTATCCCTCCTCTGGGCCTGCTGCGGCAGGGCGGAGCCAAGGAGCAAGAGATAGCGGAAGGGTTTGCTTGCCGCCGGAGACCCGCTTCCCTTGGAGTTGGTTGGCCGTGCCGGAGGTCCGAAGGGAAAGGCCGTAGCGCGACTGATCCAGGGGGACCGAGTCGGGGGCCTCGCGGCGCGATTGGCTCCTGGCGGTGGGAGGGTTGGGAAGTACGACCTAGCGGGCGCCGATTCCCTCCGCTGGCCAGAGGTGGTCAGGGCGACAAGTGCGTGTGTCCGGAGGGAGGAGAAGAAAGAGCCTCTGTGCTGCTCGCTAGTACTCCCGCCCGGACGCGCGTTACTTTTCTGGCGGCCCGCTTGCATCTAATGCCTCCTTAAGTAAACACCAGCTGCCTGCAATTAGTGCAGGTTCGCATCCCACCAGGCTCAAGGTTGACTCAGCCTTCCATCCTTCCGAGGTAGGTAAAATGAGGACCCAGATTGTTGGGGGCAATTAAGCTGACTTTGTAATAATGCCGCTTGGGGGTGTGTGTGAAAGCCCTAATAAGCAGGCATATACATAGAATGAAGGCTACTGCTAAGCTTGTAAGCCGCCCTGAGTCTTCGGAGAAGGGCGGGATATAAATGGAATTAAAATAAAATAAATAAATAAACCGGCGTGAGCTGGGGAGGTGGGTGATTCAACACAAAGGGGTCCTTCGCTTGGCTCTCAAATTATTATCTCTTGCCCAATTGAGAAAAAAAATAATACTTTATTCATTCCGACCCACGCCAAACCTGAGCTATTTTATGTGGCCCTTTCCTTATCTAAAAGAGCAAGGCAAAAATAGTTTTGATTGTTCTTACCGTTTTCTTAATGTTGGCTTGCAGAAACAGTTTAGTTATACACTGGCTTGTTTGGTGCAGCTGAAGCTTTGTGAACTAGAGTCCATTTAATCTGGGACAGTGACTGTTGTTCAGCCTTGGGAGGTAGAAGGAAGATCCTGGAAAAGATAACTCAAAAAATAGATCTGCAACAACTAGAAGAAAACAAAGTCATAACCAGTAGCCAGCACTGGTTTGTCAACAGATCATGCTAAATCAATCTTATTTCATTCTTTGATAAAGTGACTAAGTTAATAGACCGGCAAAATGCTGTGGAAATAGTATACTTAGATTTCAGTGAGGCATTTGACAGAAGACCACAACCTGCTGCTTAATAACCTAGAAAAAGGTAGGATAGACAACATCACCAGCAGATGGATCTGTAGCTGGCTGAAAGACCCTACTCAGCGAGTAGTACTCGCCCTACATCCACATGGAGAGAAGTAAGCAGTGGAGTACCACAAGGTTCCGTCTTAAGCCCAGTGCTCTTTAATATCTTCATAAATGACTTAGATGAGGGAATAGAAGGGGAATTCATCAAATTTGCAGATGAAACTAAACTGACAGGAATGACCAACACCCCAGGAGACAAGCTCAGGATCCAAAAAGATCTTGACAGACTTGAACAATGGGCCCTATCCAACAAAATAAGTTTTAATGTGGAGAAAAGCAGTTTTACGTTTAGGCTTAAAAACAGTAACTGTGAGAGGGACCTTGGAGTCCTAGTGGATGATCACCTGACTGAACCAGCAGTTTGTAGCAGCAGCCAAAAAAGCTAATACAGTCCTGGGTTGAATAAACAGAGGCATAAATTCAAGATCACACGAACTATTAGTACCGCTTTATAAAACCCTAGTAAGACCACACCTGGTATACTGCAACCAATTTTGGTCACCATACTACCAAAAAGATGTTGAGACTTTGGGAAAAAGTTCAGTGAAGAGCAACTAAAATGATCAAAGGCCTGGAGACTAAAACATGAAGGATGGCTGCAGGACTTGGGTTTGGCTAGTCCAGGGGTCGGCAACCTAAAAAAGGAAAAGAGCCACTGGGAACCGGTTCCATCACAAATTAAAAAAAGTGGGAGCCGCGTGCGTGTGTCCATGCACGCGCATGCGCGTGTCCATGCACGCGCATGCGCAAAAAGGTTTTTGCGCATGCGCGGACGCACGCGGCTGCCATTTTTAAAAAAATGAGATGGAACCGGTTCCCGGTTGCCCGACGGCGACAGCCCGTCTGCAAAGCTGCCGCTTTCGGCAGCTTTGCAGACGGGCCGCGGCAGCCTCCTCAAAGAGCGGCGCCCCTGCCCATTCCGGGAGGTGCGCACGTACCTCCGCGCGAACGGGCAGCGGTGCCGCTCTTTGAGGAAGCTGCCGCGGCCCGTCTGCGAAGCTGCCGCTTTCGCCAGCTTCGCAGACGGGCTGTGGCAGCTTCCTCAAAGAGCGGCGCCCCTGCCCATTCCGAGAGGTGCGCGCGCACCTCTCCGAACGACCGGAGGTGCGCGCGTACCTCCGCGCGAATGGGCAGCGGTGCCGCTCTTTGAGGAAGCTGCCGCGGCCCGTCTGCGAAGCTGCCGCTTTCGGCAGCTTCGCAGACGGGCCGTGGCAGCTTCCTCAAAGAGCGGCGCCCCTGCCCATTCCGAGAGGTGTGCGCGCACCTCTCCGAACGACCGGAGTTGCGCGCGCACCTCCCCAAACCTTTGGAGAGGTGCGCGCGTACCTCCGTGCGAAGGGGCAGCAGCGCCGCTCTTTGAGGAAGCTGCCGAAAGCGGCAGCTTCCTCAAAGAGCGGCACCGCTGCCCGTTCGCGCGGAGGTACGCGCGCACCTCCGGTCGTTCGGAGAGGTGCGCGCGCACCTCTCGGAATGGGCAGGGGCGCCGCTCTTTGAGGAAGCTGCCGCGGCCCGTCTGCAAAGCTGCCGCTTTCGGCAGCTTCGCAGACGGGCCGCGGCAGGTTCCTGAAAGAGCGGCACCGCTGCCCATTCGCGCGGAGGTACGCGCGCACCTCCCCAAAGGTTTGGGGAGGTGCGCGCGCACCTCCGGTCATTCGGAGAGGTGCGCGCGCTCCTCTTGGAATGGGCAGGGGCGCCGCTCTTTGAGGAAGCTGCCACGGCCCGTCTGCGAAGCTGCCGAAAGCGGCAGCTTCGCAGACGGGCCGCGGCAGCTTCCTCAAAGAGCGGCACCGCTGCCCATTCGCGCGGAGGTACGCGCGCACCTCTCCAAAGGTTTGGGGAGGTGCGCGCGCGCACCTCCGCCCATTCGGGGAGGTGCGCGCGCACCTCTCCAAACGGGCGGTGCCACTCTCCATTTGGAGAGGTGCGCGCGCACCACTGCCCGTTGGAAGAGGTGCGCGCGCACCGGGCGGCTGGGAGCCGCAAGAGACGGCTCAAAGAGCCGCATGCGGCTCCGGAGCCGCGGGTTGCCGACCTGTGGGCTAGTCAAAAGAAACGGGTGACATGATAGCAGTATTCCAGTATTTGAGGGGCTGCCACAAAGAAGAGGGTGTCAAACTTCTCCAAAGCACCTGAGGGCAGGACAAGAAACAATGTTTGGAAACTAAGCAAGGAGAGAAGCAACCTGGAATTAAGGAGATACTTTTTTATTTTTATTTTTATTTTTTTTAATCCCATTTATATCCCACCCTTCTCCGAAGACTCAGGGCGGCTTACAATCTAAAGCACAAATCAATGTGCTTAGCAATAGCCTTCATTCTATGTATATGCCTGCTTATTAGGGCTTTTGCACCACCCCCCCCCAAGCGGCATTATTACAAAGTCAGCTAATTGCCCCCAACAATCTGGGTCCTCCTTTTACCTACCTCGGAAGGATGGAAGGCTGAGTCAACCTTGAGCCTGGTGGGACTCGAACCTGCACTAATTGCAGGCAGCTGGTGTTACTTAAGGAGGCATTAGCCCACTGCTCCACCAAGGCCACCAATTGCCCTCCTAACAGTGAGGGTAATTTACCAGTGGATCAGCTTGCCTTTAGAAATCGTGGGTGCTCCATCACTGGAGGTTTTTAAGAAACTAGACAGTCACTTGTCCGAAATGATGTAGGTTCTCCTGTTTGAGCAGGGGACTGAAGACCTCCAAGCTCCTTTCCAGATTCTATTCTATTCTATTCTATTCTGTTCTGTTCTGTTCTGTTCTGTTCTGTTCTGTTCTGTTCTATTCTATTCTATTCTATTCTGAAAAATACAAACATTGCAGCCAAAAGAGTGTACCCCTTGTGATCATTATGTAAATATTAAATATTCAGATAGTTCAAATATCAAATTCAGTGATCTTCATAGATCACATTTGATGTAACAGTACGTTAGTATGAAGGAAAAAAAAGAGTAATGGCTTCTACACCAATTTGATTCAGATTATATTCCGCCATACTTTTTCCTTATAAGTTTATTGTGTTTGAAGATGGATAGATGACAGAATCAAAATGTATCATTTTCCCAATGTTGCCTCAGGATCTTCATTAAAAAGGTTTGATGCTGAAACCCAAGATTTTCTTATTGAAAAATAAGCCAATCATTGCCCTCCACAACCATGCCACCACAATCACTTTAATAGTCAAGCTGATTTTTTGCCAATGTATCCTCTTTTTTCTTTTTTTAATATAACCAGTTCCCCCACGTTTTCTCTGCAGCATATGTTTCTTATTATTAGCCTGCATTTTTGTAAGTATTGGACAAATGTAAGATTATGTTCATTATTATTTTGGCTGGAACTGTGCTTAGAATTAACTAGTACTGTGAAAATAATCCAGAGACAAACATTTATTCCTTTAGTCAAAGGAGTCAAAATTCTAGCTTTTTTCTAATACACACAAGCATGACAAATAAATGTTGTAATTCAGTAGTTCTCAACGACCAGTCAGAATTACAACCAACCTTATGACTGAGATTCACATGATCATATTTCGGGTGCTCAGAAACTTGGTCACATTTATGGTTATTTACAGCATGGTGAACAATGAGTCTGCTTAACAACTGTGGCATTTGTTTGATGACCATGGTTTCTGAATTTATGACAGCTGCAAAAAACATCATAAAATCAGCCATTGCACTGGATAACCATGAGTAGGCTCCATTATGATCATAACTCAAAGACTGCTATAGTGGGACCTCTGTAAGCAGGTGTTTCCTCATTCATCATAAAGTAGATAGCCAAGAATTCAGTTTCATTTCTTTCTGTGCTCCTAAGTGACCAATGGCAACAGCAAACATCTTGTGTTTTGGCCTCAAGGGAAAAAATCAGTATGAAATAGCAATGTTCATATTCACTTATTTATAAAATTGACTTTTACTATATTCGGAAGGATATGAACCTGATTTTTTTCTTTACTGAAAATTCTTTCAATCTACATCATATTGTACACAACCCACTGAAAATCAGTAGATTGTTTCCTGGTTTAGTTAAGCCTTGTGATAATGTTAATATAATACTAAAGCAAGAATTTTTGAACTCTTCACCTGGATTTCTTCCAGGACGGTTACCTTTTAATGTATTCTTTGGTTATTACTATTTATTGTTTCTATCCCATAAGATGTTTGAAGTTGTTTGGTGAGTGGGAGGCTTTAGAAAGTTACTAGGTAAGTAAAAAAAATGATGCCTCACATTAAGGTCCTAAATTATTGATCCTCAAATGAAGCAAATCCCTGCAAGATGATGGGCTTTTAAGACAATTTGACAAATTTTAGAGTGGTGTTGCATACATGAAATCTTTTTTCAATAGTAGGTTAGCATTTTAACATGCCAAAAACCTAGATGTATGCTAGCTTTATCACTATTAATCATTAATCACATTTATCACTATTTTAAAAAAATATAGTAGACATTGGTATGTCTACTATACCAACCTACAAGCTCGGAGAATAAACCTCCACCCTCATCCTACACTCGAGCTAGAGATATTTGCCACTATCACATACCAGACTATTTTTTTTAAAAAAGTTTTATGTATTAAACCAGGGCTTTTCAACCAGTGGTACGGGTACCACCTGTGGTACATTGGCACCTGGCAGGTGGTACGGGACCATCCTAAAAAAGTAGTAGCAGGGGAGGGGAATGAGCTGAACCCGTGGCAGCACCGCACAAGCCTGAGCGAGAGATGGCTGGAGCTGCAGGGCTGTCAGGGCTCAGCGGAAGTGCCAGGATCAGCACCAGGCTCCAGCTGGAATGTTGCAGCATCTTCAAGTTCTTGTGATTTCCATTCAGATGCTTGGCATTCATATTTATGACGGTCATAGTGTCCCAGGATCATGTGAAGTGACCAAAACCTGCTGCAACCACCCAGCAGATGGGGGGAATAAAAACCAAACACCCCACCCCACCCCCGCTGCCAATTCTCAAAAGATGCTCACAACAATGAAAACCTCGGACAGGAGGGCAGGCAGGTGTCTTGTTCGGCTGTGCCTTGGGGGGCACTTTTTTCAGTGCCATTGTAACTTCAAACAGTCACTAAGTGAACTGTTGTAAGTCAAGGACTACCTGTACTTCATCACTTTTTTCCTTTTTTTTTGGTCATCAAGTTTTTGACACCTTGCTAGGTGACTGGTGGTACTCGGATGTTGTTATATCCTAAAAGTGGTACAAGGTTGAAAAGCCCTGTATTAAAACAGCTAATGCCTGTTATTTGAAAAGATAGCTTTGCACTTGGTCTCCATGGAATTCCCAAATCTCTCCCACTGGCCAATGCCATTTCTTCTATTCTCCAAGATATTAGTCTATTTGACTCAGAATTTCTTGCATGAGGCCAGTATAAACTTTGAAAGCCTAGTCTGAAACTGTAACACTTCTTACTTTGTTTCCTCCCCTTTTAATTTCCATTTCTCCCATTTTTATAGTATTCTTTATCATCTTGTTGGAGGAAAGTGGGCTCTTGTACATGATTCTTCAATGCTTTCAAAATATTTTTCCAAAACCAACATTTTCATTGGCTATAAAATAGTCCTTAGCCTCTAACTTCAATCAGTGGGTAAACAAAGAAGCAACCGGATTAGTGACTGACTAAACAATACTATTAAGGATCAAATTTCTTTCCTGTGTAGCAGATTTTTAGATAATCCCTATGGTCTCCATCTGGCATGAAATTGTCTTGAGAGATGTATTTAAACATTAGTCTTTATTAACATCCAGTGGCAGGGCAATTGAGGTTACTCATGACTTTACATGTGCTCAGTCCAGTTACACAAATAAAATGAGCTTGCTTGTTGTTTGTAAACTTGGCAACATTATATTTTATGAATGGTTCCACTTTATCAAAATGTTGTAGTGAAACTGATGGTTTCATTCCTGGCAGTATTGGTTTTTTGGAGGCTAGTCCTTTAAAATTTTGGAAAATTGTGTCATTGATTGTTCTTACTGTCAGTATTTCAAGAAGACAGCATTGAAATATTTAATGTACAAAAATCTAGTAGAATTTCTCTAGTAATACCTTCATTATTGCCAAACCAATCTTATTTCATTCTTTGATAAAGTGACTAAGTTAGTAGACCAGCTAAACACTGTGGACATAGTATACTTAGATTTCAGTAAGGCATTTGACAAAGTAGACCACAATCTACTTCTTGGTAAGCTAGAAAAAGGTGGGATAGACAACATTACCACCAGATGGATCTGTAGCTGGCTGACAAACTGTACTCAGCGAGTAGTTCTCAGTGGTTCTACATCCACATGGGGAGAAGTAAGCAGTGGGGTACCACAAGGCTCCATCTTAGGCTCTTCAACATCTTCATAAATGACCTAGTTGAGGGAATAGATGGTGAACTTATCAAATTTGAGATGACACTAGATGTAGGGACTCCTGCTTGTGCAGGGGGTTGGACTAGATGGCCTACAAGGTCCCTTCCAACTCTGTTATTCTATTCTATGCCAAAGGAGAGGTGCCATCCCTGTTGGATGGTCCCAGTTCCAACTCTTCCTCCTCCTCCTCCTCCTCCTCCTCCTCCTCCTCCTCCTCCTCCTCCTCCTCCTCCTCCTCCTCCTCCTCCTCCTCCTCCTCCTCCTCCTCCTCCTCTGAACCGGGCTCTGATGGGGCCATGGCAACCAAAAATTTCAGCCAAAGAGAACTCAATGAGAATAACCTAGTTTTAATATTTCAGAATTTTAGCATTTTGACGCCAGACAGATCTCAATGGTTATGTACAGTATAGTTGAAGAAAAAGTCTTCATCAGTATGTTACTTCGCAATAGTACTGAAGCAGAAAAATAATGTTTTCCCCACCTTTGTGGTCAGATGCAGGCTAGCCATTTCTTTCATATCCTTAAAATTTTAAAAATAATTTTCCTCGTAAAAAGATGTGTTCATTACTTTCTTATGCCATGCTCCTATTTTGGGAGAATACCAGTATTAAATTGTTGTTATTGCTTCCCATACCGTGCAGCCTGGTCCAATAACCCCAGAGCGCAGAGGAAGTATAATTAGCAGATTATTCTGGTTAAAACCTTATTTGATCTACAGTGCAAAATAAGTAAAGTGGTATATTAATAATTATTAATCACATGTTCAGCAAGGAGCATAGAGCAATATATAAATATTTGCCAACCTTCATTTTTATCCTCAGGTAAGTATTATCTGAGAGAACATAATTGGCCTGTTCAGTGAGCCTAATGAGGAGTATCAATGGACAGTCCAAGTTCTATAACAACTATCTGTAGAGCTCCTGCATAATGTAACTTGGTGTAGTTTGATCATATACGTGACTGTATATCATGTAAGAAATATCTTGTAGGAAAGACTGCAAATAATTCAGAGTGTTCCTTTGTCTTCAGGAAGGGATTAATGTAGTCTTATCCAAATAAGTATGTTAAGTGAAGTATGCACACTTAATTCAAAAATCCAAGTTTCCATGCAATTCAGGGGAAGCATTTCTCTGAGCTGATAGTAGAAGTTCAAGTTCTTCTTTTAAAAGTTGTTTTTAGCTGATTGATTTGAGTTTAAAAATAGATAGGCGTGAGCAGGAATAGGGGAGAAAGCAACTATAATGAGTTGTGTTATATTTGTGTGTGTGTGTGTGTGTCTGTCTGTCTCACCAGCTAAGTAATACCAGGGGCAGCTGGTTCCACCTGCTGGCTGGAAGATTAATTCTCTTTACTCACTTCACTACCTACTATGGCCTATTCTAAGACCGAGAGATCAAATGCCCCATTTCTAACATAATACATTATTCAGAGTGGTGTTCAATGCTCATTGCTTTTGAACTCAGCAATTGAATGCTAATGATATGCAAGGAGGAAATAGAACACTTTAATTTGCTGGCCAAGAATGAAATGGATTGGTTAGCAACCTGTACAGACAGGTTTCTTCAATTCATTTATATAATAACAAATTGAGGACAAGCATCAGAAATGATTTAGTTTTCTTTGTATCAAAGCCCATACATCAATCTCCCATTTTTTATGTGTGCTTAAAGAGCAGTGAGTTCAATATCAATAATTTAATTGACTTGCCCTTCTGAGCAGATTCTCCCAAAAAGCCATTCTGGCAACAAGAAAAATTCCAAAGTCCATATTAACACAAAAGCTGTATTGGGCCAACCATTATCACACAACAAGGTGCAAGTTAGTGGTGTGTCATAATTTCTTCACTAAGCAAAGTACTACTGAAGGTAGGTGGGGAGAGACTGGGGAGAAAACTTACTGGACACCAAAATGTACTGTATGTAGCCAGAGTTTTAGATGGAACAAGGGAAGAAAAGTGCAAATGCTTGAACAAGTCTTTAGGTGATAGTTTCAATAGTCATAATCATAATAATCCGCTCTGGGACTTCAGAATTCAGTCAGACAAGCACCTGCAACATAACACCCCAGACTTAACAATTGTCAATAAGAAAGACAAAAGGTCTGGATGGTGGATGTGGCAGCGCGTGGAGACAGCAGAATAGACAAGGAAGAACTGGAGAAGATAACAAAATACAAAGACCTACAAATAGAAATAGAAAGACTGTGGCAAAGGCGAGGAAGCGTAGTACCAAGAGTAATAAGCGCCTTGGGTGCAATCCCAAAACAACTGGAGCACCACTTGAACACCATTGGCATTGACAAATTCGCTATTAGTCAATTGCGAAAGGCGGCCTTACTAGGAACTGCTTCCATCCTGCGGCGATATCTGTAATACTGTCAAACATCCATATCTGCCTATCCCAGGTCCTTGGTAAGGACTCGATAGGTAGACAAAAATGCCAAATCCAGTCTGAACATCTGGCTGACTGCAATGATCAATAACAACAACAGTAGTTGGAAGGGACCTTGGAAGTCATCTGGTCCAACCCCCTGCTCAGGCAGGAAACCCTATACCATTTCAGACAAATGGCTGTCCAGTCTCTTCTTAAAAACTTCCAGTGTTGGAGCATTCACAGCTTCTGGAGGCAGGTTGTTCCACTGGTTAATTGTTCTAACTGTCAGGAAATTTCTCCTTAGTTCTAGGTTGTGTCTCTCCTTGATTAGTTTCCATCCGTTGCTTCTTGTCCTGCCTTCGGGCGCTTTGGAGAATGGCTTGACTCCCTCTTCTTTGTGGCAGCCCCTGAGATATTGGAACACTTTCTTTGTGGACTCCCCATCACCGGAAGGATGAGAAAACAATAGATAATAATAATAATAATAATAATAATAATAATAATAATAATAATAATAATAATAATAATAATAATAATAATAATAATAATAATAATAACAACAACAACAACAACAATAATAATTTGGAAGGGACCTTGGAGGTCATCTACTCCAACCCCCTGCTCAGGCAGGAAACCCTATACCATTTCAGAGAAATGGCTGGCCAATCTCTTCTTAAGAATGTTGGAGCATTCACCACTTCTGGAGGCAGGTTGTTCCACTGGTTAATTGTTCTAACTGTCAGGAAGTTAATCCACTATATCTATAGTAGCAGTCTTATTAGAGTCTTGTGTTTTTATTTCATTAGATTTACTTTCTATATTTTTTTCATAACAACCCACAGAGTATTAGGCCTTCCTGCCCCTAGTCCCAAACTTTTACATTAGAGTAGTGTTTCTCAACCTCAGCAATCTTAAGATGCATTGACCAGATAGGGAATTCTGGAAGCTGAAGTCCACACATCATAAAGTTCTTGGGTTGAAAAACTCTGTACTACAACGCATCTTTTTACTTAAATCCAACTCTATCCATAAATAAAATCCACAGATCCACTCACTGATTGAAAGTAGAAATAGTTATTAAAGAACTTTTTGAAATTAAAGTGCAAATCATTTATGCAATGTAATTTTACTTATTTTTTTCCTCTATTTATTTTATCCTATTTAATTTTATAATCCTATTGCCTAACGTCGCTAGCACATTTTTATTTGAAAGGTTAAAAAAGAATTGCCATAGCAATTAGCATTTCTGAGGGAACTGCTTAGAATAAACAAGCAGAGCATTTTGGTTACTTTTTGGTGTTACTTTGGGTAGGGATGGTACCTCAATTAGATATAAATAAAATATGTATTTAATTAAATAGCTATATTTCTGTGCCATTCTTTGCAAGTGATCAGTGTAAAGATAAATATTTAAAAAGCATTGTCTTCTTTTGTGTACGTGTATACTTCCGTGCCTTAGAAAAGGACTAAAATTTTGCTTCTTTTGCAGATGGCAAAGAAAAACACTCTTTGGTGTTGCTTACTAAGCTGAGCCTACCCCAAAATCTATTTTTAGTTTCTGTCCTTTCATTTTGTATGTTTGTAATTGATCAGTGAACACTGAAAGCAACTCCCTTTAGACCTGAAGTACTGAAAATTGTAGCAACTATTGTCAGTAATGAAGAATGGGACCACACATTAAGCTCCAGTTAAGCTGATATATTTTTCATGTGTATACACAAGAATCTAGTCAACTAATGAACAGTACTAAAATTGGTGCTAGACAAGAACTAATGGAATTGGGGGGTAGGGGAGGTGACTGGACTTGGATCCCTTGTGGGCACATAACTACTCCAGGCTGATTCCTCTCTTGACTCTGCCCCCAAACTCTGCTTTTTCTTCAACCATAGATAGAATTCCTAATAGTGAAGGATGCTGGAAGATGTACTTGAGTAAATCTATAGGGCCACTGATCACCCATTCTTGTGTACTTTATATACTTATATAAAACATATTTATATTGGTGGAGCAGTGGGCTAATGCCTCCTTAAGTAACACCAGCTGCCTGCAATTAGTGCAGGTTCGCATCCCACCAGGCTCAAGGTTGACTCAGCCTTCCATCCTTCCGAGGTAGGTAAAATGAGGACCCAAATTGTTGGGGGCAATTAAGCTGACTTTGTAATAATGCCGCTTGGGGGGTGTGTGAAAGCCCTAATAAGCAGGCATATACATAGAATGAAGGCTACTGCTAAGCTTGTAAGCCGCCCTGAGTCTTCGGAGAAGGGCGGGATATAAATGGGATTAAAATAAAAAAATATATGGAATAAATACATTCTATATTTTAATAAAGAAAGATTGTGTGTGATTTGAAAACCATTTTAAGTTGCTACCATAGCATGACCACATATATCTTACTGAAAGTAGGATTTCTGAGCTCACATCTTGTGGATGGAATCAGAAGAGGGATTGTACCCCCTTGTGCCCCCAGACACTTCAGAAAGAGGAAGACTTTTATGAGATCATAGGTGGGAGATACATCTCTTCATATTTTTTAAAGGATTTCCACCTAATAAAGTACTGTTATTTTTACCTTATGTCTGGTGGGGGCTGTTCATCCTTAACGACAAATTTATTGACCACCTCCCTGTAACCATTTTTTCTTACTCCCTCTTTCTGTGCTTTTGGGAGAGGATTGGCCAATTGCAGTTTCCTTTGGAGAATATGGCAGGATGGTGTGGTGGTAGGACTTAGTGAACTAGGCAACACATCCCTTCTCCCTAGATTTTCTGGTAAGGAATGGGGATTCCAATTTTTGCCTTGGTTTGAAAGCTGAGTAGAAATTATGATTCTTGTTGCACTAGCCACAGCATGAGCAAATGACATGCAAAATATACAAGATCCTCTTTTATTTTCCATCTTTTTTTCTCTCTACTAATCTGGTATGTGGCATACAACTCAGGTTACAAGACATTTGGGGGAAGGAATTAAAAGCAGAAGCAGGGAAAGGGATAGACTCCATACCTCTTACATTGGCTCTGCACTTTAACATGAACCCTGCCTTCGCCTCAGTTTGCAAATATTTGGCAGAGATGTTATTGATTAAAAGAATATTTTTACAAATGGGGAACACTGATAAAATAGTGGTACGGGATTATTTTTTTATACACCACTATTTATGAATTCCAAAGTGTAGATTCCAGTGTGTTTTGAACTGCAACCATTTGGGGACATTTACTGTGTATTTATAAATTCCCTTTATATGCTTAAATCAGAGCAGTATGCTTTCCTTAGAGCAATGGGTACCTTTCTCATACAGCTATTTAATATATGCTCATCTTGGGGGTACTGGAACAGTTGCTAGGTTTCTCAGGGTGATATCTGGAATAAAACTCAAAGGAGGAGCTAAATTGATTTCATTCCCTTAAAGCTTTTCTATCATTGTTTATTCATTAACTGCATTCAGTATGTGTTTTCAAAATAAAAGAAATGTAGTAAATTAAGAAAACTTTTCTTTGGACACTTAAAGGACTTCATGTTATTTGCCTAACTTTCTTACCTGGTGTTTTTCTCTTCAAGGAAATTGTGCAATCCCAAGTGAATATGATCAGGACATTCTTGAATGATTCAGAGAATGTGCAGGAAGAGATTTTATCCAGACAAATATTTACCATGAGACAAAAAAGGTGCTGAGACCCTAGAAAGGGTGCAGAGAAGAGCAACAAAGATGATTAGAGGTCTGGAGGCTGAACCATATGATGAATGGTTGTGGGAGCTAAGTATGTATAGCCTATCAAAGAGAAGGATTAGTGATGACATAACTTTCAGTGCTTGAGTGGCTATCACAGAAAAGAGGGGACTGACTTATTCTCCAAAGCACCAGAAGGCAGGACAAGAAATAATGGATGGTAGCTTGTTAAAGAGAAATCCAGCCTAGAAGTAAGGAGAAAGTTTCTGACAGCGAGAACAATTAATCAATGGAATAGCTTGTTTCCCAGAGTTGGTGCTCCATCACTGAGGTTTTCAAAAATAGACTGGATAACCATGGCATAGTGTCTCCTGTCTTGAGCAGGAAGTTGGACTAGAAGACCTCCAAGGTCCCTTCCAGTCCTAAGGTTCTGTGTTCTAAACCCTTGAAAAGCAACATGGGCAAGGCTGTTTCTTTGATCAATCACAGGTTGAAACAACTGATCCATCAGGAGTCTTTGAGATTCTTCAAGATCTCATCCCCAGAACTGGAACTCCTTTGGGATTAGAATAATTATGCTAAAAGGGGAGAGACCACCCAAGAGAACACAAGCCTTAATACTGAAGCTGAGATCTCCTCTATGGGAGAGAAACCTCATAAATAGCATGTCATGGTTCTGATAGACGAAACCCATCAAAAGAATAGTTGAACCCAAAACTAGATTCCCTTCCCCCGGATACAAAGTAACAAACTGCAATTCCCACCCCCAATAAGCTGTCATAAATCACATTCTCCAATTAGCCTACAAGCGGGCTTTCTCCCCAGCTCCTCAGCCCGCCAAAACGTTATCAGCTTGTCCTTGGGTTCCTACAAAGCAGCGTTGTTATTATTATGGCTAGCTGAGCTCGAGCTTTCATCCCACCCCGCCCTTCTGCACCTGATTTCTAAATACCAGAATGTATTTAGAATGCATGTTAAAAGCAAAGAGAAAATGGCTGCAATTTTCATCAGTTGTCAGAGTGGGAGCATCCAATGTTTACAGCATTGACATAGTACTGAGGATGTTACCTAACATCTTCTGCAAGAAAACAACCAAGCTCAGGGAGTATGAAGAACCTCTAGTTTCAACCCTGAGCTACAATTATTCTCCTTTATTGGAGCCTCATAAATGCACTGAATGCAGCAAGACTTTTAGCTGGCATTCTGACCTAATAAAATATCAGCAAATTCACACTTGAGAGAAGCCCTATTTATGTAGCGAATATGGGGAAAATTTTGCTGTGAGCTCTCACTTTTTTATCCACAAGAGGATCCATACAGGAGAGAAGCCATTCCTTTGTGCTGAGTGTGGGAAAATCTTCAGTCAAAACTCTCATCTGGTCAATCACCAGAGAACTCACACAGGAAAGCTCTTTGAATGTGGAGAGTGCGGAAAAAGGTTTTGGGATAGTTCAAACTTGATGCAGCACCAGAGAACCCACCCCAATGAAAATGCCTTGGGCATGGGAAAGGCTTTATGCAGAGTTCAAACCTCCTAAGGCATGGGTCAGCAACCCGCGGCTCCGCCAATTGCAGAGAAAGAGAGAGGCACTTGCACTTCCCTTCTCTCTCTCTCTCTCTCTCTCTCTCTCTCTCTCTCTCTCTCTCTCTCTCTCTGTGTGTGTGTGTGTGTGTGTGTGCAAAAGAGAGTGGCCTCATGCTGTTCTTCAACAAGCTAACAAGCTTATTGGGCGGGATTCCTGCCTTTGCTGCATCTCCACAGGAAGCAGCAGCTCTCTCTCTCTCTCTCTCTCTCTCTCTCTCTCTCTCTCTCTCACACACACACACACACACACACACACACACACACACACACACACACACCAAGGGCAGGAGAGCCAGCCCAATAAGAATGTGTGTCAGCTTGTCAGAGAACAGCATGAAGCCAGCTTGCCAGGTGAGCAAAGGATTGGAGAGAGGGAGGGAGAGGGAGACAGAGAGAGAGAGAACTCACGCACAGCAGCCTCTATTTCTTTTTAATTAAACTTCAGTCAAGCTCCCCCCTCCAGCGTGTGTGTGCGTGCGAGAGTTTTGCGGTTCCCAGTGTTTTCTTTTCTGTGGGAAACGGGCCCAAGTGGCTGAGTGTTTTAAGGTTGCTGACCCCTGTCCTAAGGCATTGGAAAACCCATGTTGGGAGAAACTCTCTAAATGTCCTGAATGAGGGAGAGATTTCCATTACAAGACTCAATGTCAACACTGTAACAATGGATGTTCCCGCTCTGACAACTGATGGAAATTGCAGCCATTTTTGCTATGCTTTTAACATGCTTTTTCGTCTATTTAGAAATCAGGTGTAGAAGGGGGGGGTTCGGGTGAATGCTTGAGCTCAGCTAGCCATAATAATAATGCTGCTCTGTGGGAGCTAAAGGACACAAACTGATAACGTTTGGGCGAACTGAGGAGCTGGGGAGAAAGCCCGCGATTCAGGCTAATTGGAGAATGTGATTAAAGACTGCTTCATGGGGGTGGAAATTGCAATTTTCAATTTTGTATCCAGGGGAAGGGAATCTTGTTTAGGGTTCAACTATGTAGTGCTGATGCTTTGTTTCCCGAATAAAATGTTCTTTGAGGAAGAATTCTTGCCTTGAAGTTCTTTTGATGGGTTTCATCTATCGGAACCATGACACTCAACTTGTGCAGTACCACAGGCTTCATATAGCATAACAAGACAAGGAGAGGGTTGCGCTCTTGGCCATATTAATTATTTAACAACCATGTGATTTGGATTTATAACAACATGATTCACTTAACAACTACTGCAAAAACAGTCATAAAATTGAGTCCTGTCATTGCCCCAACTTATGATCGTGATGACAATCAGAATTCTGCTCCCAGGTATGATCATAGTCGAGGACTACATGTGGTTGCATTTAAATACAGCTTTTGAAAATTATCCTTTTTCATCTCCAAATGGAAATTTTCTCCTTTCATATATATCAATGCCAAAGGTGGCGGGTGGGTAGGGGGAAAATAAGGTGCAGTTTCAGAGTTTTTTTTCTCACACTAATTTGTCACGCCAGCTTTCATCCCTTTACTGCTTTCTTGGTTGAAATTGTCAATCTTTGGAATTTTTTTTTCATAAGCATTCAGCAGAAAATTAAAATGTGGCTATAAATAGGCTAAGAATAGAGAGAGGCAAATAATTTGCTTTATAGATAGTGTCATGCTTTTTGATTCATAATGTTGGAAGCTCTTCATGTGAAGACAAAAATGTCATAAGCAATAAGAAGATAAGTGAGGGCTTTGCAGAGGTGGCTTCTCTTTTATTGCACTTCCTACAGAGCCATAGAGACGCGGTGGCTCAGTGGGTTAGGACGCTGAGCTTGTCAATCAGAAGGTTGGCAGTTTGGTGGGTCGAATCCCAAGTGCCGTGTAGCAGAGTGAGTGCCTGTTACTCATCCCAGCTTCTGTCAACCTAGCAGTTCGAAAGCACGTAAAAATGCAAGTAGAAAAATAGGGACCACTACGGTGGGAAGGTAACGGCGTTCCATGTACCTTTGGTGTCTCCGGCCACATGACCACGGAGACGTCCTCGGACAAGCGCTGGCTCTTTGGCTTTGAAACGGAGATGAGCACCGGCCCCTAGAGTCGGAAACGACTAGCACGCATGTGCGGGGGAACCTTTACCTTACCTTACCTTATAGAGCCATGCGGTTCTACAAAGCATTTCAAGTAAAAAAAAAAGCCGAGAGCCATAATCTCATCATTCTTCTTACACAATCTTACACAATCTATAAATAGTTGTACTTCTGCCCATGAATAATTGAGGGACTTTTTGCTGGAGCAGTTGATTACAAATCTAGGCAACTAAAAATTTTCACTTGTTTTCAACGATCTACAAGATATCCCAAGAACCTGGAAGAGGAAATACCCTGTGCCTTATGCTGAATACAACAATAGCTTCTTGAGTACTAATTTACTGAAATATCACTAGAAATCTATTGAGAATTGCTAATTGATTTCCATAAAATCAATATAAGATGTCTTGCTAATGCCAAGTGAAAAATAACTTGAAGCATATGCTGAAGGATTTTTTGAGGTGGGGGGAATGTTTCAAACTTAGAATAATCTTTTAAGAATTAAGCTTGTGGCAATTCATGGAGCAATAAATAATTTGGATTCTTCTTTTATAAAGTTCCAAGTAAAGTTCTGTATTAAAATATTAACTGAGGTTCTAGCCTTTGATCTGATTTAGTAATCGGAAGGGCGGATGCTCAAAAACCTGCTTCATTACACTATCCAGTTTGGCAGGATAGTTTTTTTTAAAAAAATCCAGCATTTAAAAAAAATCTAAAAATATTTATCAACCTCTCAGGCAAACATTGATTATGTGTTTTTAAATAGGTGTAGACTCTTAGCGATTGCATAGATTTTCTCTATGATGTTTTCTTCCAAATCTGGCCCTTCAGATCTTCAGGCAAAAATAGATTGTGCTTAGTTTTAAAAGGTACAAAAACATAGAGAACTATTTTCACTTTTCTTTCCATTTTAAAAAGATTGTGCACTTATAGTAGTTCTGGGCTGCCCTTGTTTCAGGGCTTCAATTCAGCAGAATTTAACAACAATACCAAAAAATAAAATAAAATTAAAAACTCCAAAACATAAACCAGTAAGCAATAATAAAATAATAAAAGGGCTCTAAGCTATCAGGGCTAGAGACCTGGGGCAGCAACCACTCTTGACAGCCTTTATAGAGACCAAAAGGATTGAAGCTGATTGTGTGGCAGATTAAAGATACCCCACTGAAGCCCCCCAAACCAATCATTTTCCAAAATAGCAAGGCATTTCCTCAAGCATGTCTCCCCACCCTGCATCTCCCCCCCTTCTCCACGTGAGGCTTCTTTCTGAATCTTGTGTCTCAAAGGAAGCCTCCACAAAGGGGCCACAGAAGCTCTGATGATAATCTGCGCCTGGACAGGGGGGAAAAAAGCAGTCTCTGGTGTTCCAGAGATGCTTGGAGCTGGGGACAGGCTTGTTGCATGGTGGACAAAGGGAGGGAGAGATACTCAGAGTGGGTCACCACTAGCCAGACAGGGTATTCACTAAATTGTACTTGATCCTGATCCCCCAAGAAAGCAACTGTTCTTCTTCCTCATTTCCTGACAGCTGCAAGAGGTACCTTGGCTTTGCTATCAAGGCAGCTTACAAGAGAAGAAAGAAGGTCTCTCACAGATGTGTTGCACTGTGAACTACAATACCCTCACCTCGCCCTGCAGCGGGTGGCCTGATATATGGATATCTTATTGCTTCTTCCTACTTCAGCCAGAATTGTTGCTTGGACAGGCAATGGATGCTCCCCTAGCAGCAAAGTCAAGAGAGACCCCCAGCATGTCTAGCACCCCAAGCAGGCTCAAAATTGCAATATTTCCTGTGTGAGGAGCTGCCATTGGCAAGTAAAGCTCTTTTCTGCAAGGTGAAAGATGAAGGAGCTTTGCTGCTCTACTAGTGGCCTTGCTCTTTTCCATTACTCAGTGGAGCACTAAAGTAGTCTTACTTTTTTTTTTTTAAGAAGAGGTCTAGTGATGTTTTACAAGACAACAGTTTCAAAATTTCTGATCAAATGTTAGCGTGGCAGCTGCCTCTGGAGAAAGCAGGTATTGAGTGTCTTCTGCAACTATGAAGGAGACTGCACAGGGACTGGAGGAGATGGAACATTCCCACAACAGACTAAAGTAGACAATCAGAACTAGTTAGCCCTTGGCCAGCCATGTCATCACCAACATTGTTCCACATTGTGTTCCCGGCAAAGATTGCATCAGGAGAAGAGGGAAAATACTACTTTGTAAGTGGAGGAGATAAATATGACTTCAAGCTGCCCCAGATGTGGACTGGAGATGAAGATGGCATCTTGAGATGCTGTCAGTTACCATAGCATGTTCAGGCCATATTTAGAGACATGTAAGTGTGGGATCCATAGATGGTTGTTCATGATGTGCTAGGACATTTGTCTGGTGTGTGCGGACCAAAATCAGTGTGAATGTAAAACTACATGGACTTAAAGATGCTCAACAAAGTGAGCCTATCAACATCTTTGTTCATTCCCAAAGAAGAATGAAATGTTCTCACAATACCCGACAGTTTGGATACTCTGGAATTGGGATGGTGAATGCTGACAGGAACTCAACTTAAGTGGACATAAGAAATGGCGAGAAGTCAGAAGGGATGCTCATTTGATATTTTAATGGTGCAAATGTATATACAATGTGGAAAATTTTGCCTTTTATTTATTCAGGTATTTCAGTATGTTGTTTTCCCATTTCAGTTATTTGGATACTCTTAGTGATGCTAGTCTGTGACCATAATAAAAAAAATTAATTGATTTGATACTCTTATGCCCCCCCCATTCCCTTTGTTTAAAAAAATAGGCTTTTCTTTTCTGGTATTCAGGTAGTCTTGCTTTTCAGATATGCTGCCCTTAGGGGGGTTATGTCAGCAATCCATCGACTTGTTCGCTGTTTGGCTTCTTCCCAGGAGTAGTGAGGAGTATAGTTAAAATCCTTTTGTGCTTTCTTGTAAGAAAAACTGAATGGGGTGTTGAGCAGGACTACAAGGGAACGATTGATAGTAGGAACGTATCTGAAGAAAGGTTTGAGCAAGAAGCTCACAATCTCCAGGAGCAGAGCATAATAATATAAAAGTGTAATGGGCATCACAGGTTTGGGTTCAACACCAAAGCCCAACTCCTTTGTCAGCTCATAATTGAAGTCGGAATAGCTTGTGTGGGGAGAATCATCCGAGATATAATAGAAACGCCCTCGGATCAGTTTCACTTTTGTTGGGTTTCTCATGGCTTTAGCCACTTGAATATGAGCCCAAGCAACATTTCCCACATAGACAGGATTTACAATCGCCTCTTTCCTAGACAGCCTCAAAAATACATTATTGTTCAGGATGCTTTCATCGAGGTGACCCAGAAGGAAACAACTGCCTTCTCCATAGATGTACATGGGCCTCAGAGCACATGTTACAAAACTGTTGCCCCCCTTGAGTGGCAACCTGTCCAGCTCCAGGACACATTTCTCTGCCTCTCTTTTGGTTTCAGCATAGGGTGGGCCTTGGGTTATCTGATATATGGTGTCTTCATCACCGTCATAGATGGGATCGCTTCTGTTGTTTGGACCTGCCACCTCAAGGCTGCTGGTATAAATAAAATACTGGACATCATTGCGGAGGCAAGTCTCCAGCAGCAACTGTGTACCTTCAGAAAAAGGGAAATGTTAGCAACATTACAAAGGCTGAGGTGGTTGCTATTCCTCCAGGAGAACATCTTACGTTGATGCCACAAAGGCCTCTGAGCCTGTTTGTCAGAACTGCCACCTTCTGGACTACTGTATATCATTCTCAACAAATGGAGATAAGGATCTTTTTTACTTAGAAGCCCAAGTTGAGGAAGGTCTGATACTGTTGATTTTGCAAGTATTGCTAGAAAACACTTTTTATTGTGGATTAATGTGAGCTAAGGTTCCCCAGAAGAACTTTCACAGCCCCAGAACTACAGTGAAATTTTTAAAGGAGGCTTTTATATTTTCCCTCTGTTTCTTAGTGTCCTCCTCCTTTCTAGACCTTACTCTAAGTCTGAAGGACTTCACTGAATATCTCTCCCCCCCCCACCTCAATCAAATATATATTGGAAGCTTTAGAATCTTTTAATGAAGACAGCATGTATTTCCCAAGAACAGTGCTGTTTCAGATAGGTTGCCTATAACTTAATCCACTCATTTTCCATTATTATTTCTCTTTAACCTAGGAATGAATGCCATCTTCTTTATTGGAACAAAAGCTGCATTTCTGATTTTGTTTCAGATGAAATAGTGTTTTAAAAATTACTTTACTGCTTTGATTTTACTGACATAACCACATTGATGGCAATCTGTTTCAAAATAAACTTAACGTTTTCCTTCACTCATTACAAACAGTTATGAATATGCATGTTTCTAGGAAATGTCAATTGTGGCTTATCTTTGTGATAAGACAGGCCTTGGCATTTATACAGGTAGCACATAAATCTGCATGAGGCGCAGATACCAGGACTGTGGACCATCTCATATGTCCTATTAAATATTTTAGGACTTATGATCCCCACCTTAGGTTATTTGTAAAACATAATTAAAAAGGATTAAAGCAAACAAAGATATAAGTAAAATAATAAACAATAAACAATCTGATTCCTGACTAGGATTATTCATGATTGGGAATGTTTTTTCTATAAAATGCAAAATGGATCTTGATTTGGCCATGTGCTTGGATTAGCTAATTCGATAATGCAATTCTCTGTGTGTGTCCAAGTCAGGATTAAGTCCTGATGACTGCCTGGAGTCTGGACTATTTTCTGTGGGGGGGGGGGGGTTGGCAATATTTTCAGAACTGTTTGACATTGCTTGGGCAAATGAATGGCCCAAGGTCACCTAGCTAATTTTATGCCTAAAACAGGATTAGAATTCACTACCTCTGGGTTTCCAGCCTGGTTATCTTATATAGTTGGTTTTTAAAAAGAACACACACCCCCTCTCTGTCTCTGTCTCTGTCTGTGTATGTGTGTGTGAGAGAGAGAGAGAGAGAGAGAGAATAACATTGAGAATGTTTGGGTTTTTTTGTGTGTTTGGACACACATATACAGGTAGTCCTCCATTTACAACAGTTCATTTAGTGACCATTCAAAGTTACAACAGCACTGAAAAAAGTGATTTATGACTGTTTTTCACAGTTACGACCTTTGTAGCATCCCCATGATCATATAATCAAAATTTAGATGCTTGGCAACTGGTTCATATTTATGACTGTTACAGTGTCCCAGGGTTATGTGATCACCTTTTGCAACCTTCTGACAAGCAGTCAGAGGGGAAGCCAGATTCACTTAACAACTTATCAACTGCAGCGATTCGCTTAACAACTGTGGCAAGAAATGTCGTAAAACGGTACAAAACTCACTTTAAAAATGTCTCACTTAAGAACAGAAATTTTGGGCTCAATGCTGGTGGTAGGTCGAGGACTACCAGTCTATAGAGAGAAAGGGAGAAGGGTTGACTTTGCTGCAGTGGCTAAGGCATCAGGTTAGAAACTGGGACACTGAGAGTTCTAGTCCTGCCTTAGGTACAAAGCCAGAGGGGTGAACCTGGGCTAGTAGTCACTTCCTCTCAGCTCTAGAAAGGAGGCAAGGACAAGCCACTTCTGAAAAACCTTTGCAAGAAAACTGCATGGATTTGTCCAGGAAGAATGGAATAAAATACATGCTGCCTGCTTTGCGAGATTTGCATGGGATCAGTTTAAAGTTACTTGTTCTAGGTCTCTTATAGAATAAAGGATGTGCATGGGGTTACGTGACCTCTTATCTGTTTTGCCATGTGAGACATTAAGGAAGATAACTTTGTAGGGTTTGTGCGTATCCATGTGTGCATGTAATGTCTTGCAGAACTTTTCTTCTTAAGCAGATACTTATCCACACAGAGAGAACAAACTCAGCTACAACAGAAGGACGAGGTAAAGCCTCCTGTCAGTCTGCAATCCAGATGCTCCCCACGAAGAGAGACCCCCCCACACACACACTGTTATTCCTAATAAGAACAGGAGTAGCCCATTCACCACCTGCCAGTGAGTGGCTCACCTCTCTCTGTGCAGTCTGGAGAGCATTTAAAATTTATTTTCAAGTGCCCCTCTCTGGCTTGGCATCGAACGTCACCCCACCTTACCTCTGACGTTGACATCCCAGAGGGTCTGTCGATCGATGAGCCCCTGGGTGTCAATGATGGCAGCTGCGTGGATGACAAGCGAGACTCCTTGGACTGCTGTTTGAAGAAGCGCCACATCCCGGATATCCCCTTGTATGACTGTCAAAAGGGTGTTACTTTTCACTTCTGGAAGAAGAAAAGCACCCAATAAAGCAACGACCTGTATTTACCTTCCTTTTATTCACTTTAAAGCAAGCAATGCAGACCATCCTTATAGCTGGGGAGAGAAGCAAGCTCTCCTCCCTCTCCTCCGCCATGCTGCTGAGTTTTATTTCTCATTAGCCATCTAGTCAGATAACACAGAAAAACATAGAGCAGCAATGGACACCCCAGCTTAGTTGCCATTTAGCTATTGTTGCCTTTGTCCTGAAAAAGCAATTTTCCTTCAGTGCCGTTGAAAGACAAACCCTGACTCAAGTCTCCAACGAACCTTGGCTCTCCATCTTATCTGAAGAGAAGCCGCTACTTAAAAGATATCTGTGGCTCCATGCACAAGGACAGACTTGGTCATAGCCAATGAGCTTCAGGACCAAGGACCTGTGTTCCAAAATAAGGTGTCTCTTTATCTTAGCACATTGACTGGAGTTGGAACAAGCAGCAAGATTTAAAGGATCCAAGGACCATAGGAAGAAGTGAGCCTCTTTTCTTATTACAAAAGGTCAGAGAAAGAGACCTTGGGCCAAGCTACGACCTACGGAAACTTGTCAATGGCAGTGTATGAGGCTTTTGCCCCAGAACTGTTACAGCTGCAACCTGAGGAACAAAATCATTTGAACTTGCTGAGCAAACAAACTATCTTACAACCCAGTCTTGAATATCTTGAATATCTTCACTAATCCTATGAGGAAACATGCATTAAACTGAGCTGTTCTGTCAATAGCATAATGCATACAATGCATATTCTGTGCTTTTAAAAACATTAGTTATATTACAATTTATTGCATAAATGATTGCACTGACCGCATAAAATACCCCATTTACATTTGCTGACAAAATTTCTTAGAAATGAACAAGAATAAATAAGGACTATGTCTTAGTCACATTCATAAAAATATTAAGTTCTCTAAAGCCCCAGTGGACTTACATTACATCCATAGTTGTCCCAGCCTCAATAATAGATTACAGTAATATATTCAGCATTCTGTTTGGAAAATAAATTCCAAAAATATAAATATTTTTGCATTCCATTTTAGACATGGATCTACCTGTCACTACTGATTTAGACTTGTTTCTGGATGCAAGGCAGAAGTTTGCCAAGAGTCTTTCAGCTTTCTTTTAGTTCTATCCCCGTGAAGTGATTGCTTCCTATCAAACTACAGGCAGTTGCTGAAGTCAGAAATACCAAAGAGACTTTTGAATGTTTACTAATTAAGTGATGGACAAGTATGTTTTCCCTGGACCCCTTACACCAAAAGAATAAGGTTTTGCCAGGAGTGGGAAGGAAAAAAGGAAAGCAAACCCATTTACAGTAGTTAACAACAAGATGCCTTTCAGGAATATGAAAGCTGAGCAGGAGCTGTGCAAATCCATATGCCCAAATATATTCCTATTTTTAGTTGTTGTACACTACTTTAAATACATAATGCTTACTTTTAAGCCTTTTTTCTATTAACAGTGCAAACAATGTCTGATTTTCATTATTATTTTTTTGTTAATCTGGATTCATGCACGAGCTCATGCATTCCACTACTTTGGGCATCAGAGAGATGACATCTATTTTTTCTTTAAAGCTAATCTTCTAATCCACTTTGCATGTGTGCACACATGCTACGTATCGTCCCTTTCAACTAAAATTGAAATGTCATAAAAAATACGGTATCCTAGATATTGTTGACAGACCTCTTAGCAGAAATGTTATATAGACATATTAATAATAAATGTTAATTATCTAATTTAAACAATTTAGTCTGGCCAATGTTGAAGGAAAGAGGGTGCTGAGCTTACACTTCATCAGACTTGAGGCCGAAGCTCAGCAGATAAAATGTTCCTCCATAGAAGAAGCATTTTTTTCTAACATGTCAAGGAAAAGGGTATTAATCTAGTTTGTTGTCCAAAATTCTGTGTATTTAAAAAATTGGAGACAAGGTTTCCATTACGTGAACCTTCACCAGCAGTCTGAAGTGGCTTTGGTTGAGACACTGAAGTGCCACCTGAGCACAATGGAGTCCTCTACATGGGGAACTTCTACAATGTGGATTTAGGTATTTCTTCCTGGGCATCCAAATTACTCTCTCCTTTCAACTACCTTACTTACTCTCAAAATCCTGGAGTGCTTCAGCGCTGATGGTTTTGTCCAAGACTCTGACTTCGGCCAAACTCTCCTTTTCTGTCAGCAGCTGGCCAACAATCCTTTGACCCAGGAACCCACCAGCACCAGTCACGAGGCATCTCATTCCTCCCAAGGACATGATGATGAGCAAGGAGATGCTGCAAGGGCTGCTGTTCCTCCTGAAACAAAAGAGAAAAAGAGACAGAGGAGAAGAATGCAGCAGAAAGTTATTAGGAAGAAGGGGGAGGTTTCAACTGGCAAGCTTTGGCTAAGTGGGAGTGTCTTCATATTCAAGGCTATTTGCTTCTATCTTTTCCTCTGCCTACTGCTGCTGAGTTATTACATGTTTTTGAGATGAAACATCAGAGCACTCTAATCTCTAAATGTTACTAAACTGCACAGTCTTTGGCCTCTAAGGCTTGAGATGGCACTTGAGGGCTCTTGGCCTTTACAGGTTGCCTTCTCTTCCTGACCCCCCCCCCTCTACTTGGTAGTTAGTGAAGTCTCTCCATACCATAGATATACTCTCTTTGGATCATGTATTTCCATAGAGAGATTTCTGCTTGAAATGGTCCAGGACTGAAAAAACTTGTAATTCCTTTATCTTGCAGAATATCTAAATTGATCCAAAGTATTTGAAATGCTGTAGTAATGTAAAGATAGTCAGAAAGAGTAAAGGTGAAATTAATTTAATTTTTAATTTAATTTAATAATTTAATTTGTATACCGCCCTTCTCCCGAAGGACTCAGGGCGGTGAACAGGGCAATACATAATAAAAACAGGATACAAAAATTAAAAAGTAATTAAACAGCAATGCCCGTAAATAAATTAATACACATTAAAAGTTAAGACCAATTTATAAAACCCTCCCACACAAACATTACAAATAAAACCCTGCAGAGAATGAGAACATTCAGCATCTTTTCAGATGCAGAAAAGCTTGCATCTCAGGAGTGATGTAGTCCTCTGGAGCAATTAATCTCTGAATTATTGATAATATGACTCAAGATAAGGGCCTTGGAAATAATCACATACTTTGTAATCCCACTCATAAATGCTGCTTCCATCACCTGGCCTAATGCAGCTGCTATGAAATGCTCCCACTTCCTCAGAATTTTTATTGCCTGATCAATCATTATAAACATTCACCAGCCATCAAAGGAAATGAACTTCATTAGAAATTAATTCCTAGAGAAGGAATTCCAATGGAAAAAAATATATGGTGACTGAAAATCAGAGGGAATTTCAGAAGTATGCCAGGTCTGATTCCTAAATGTGGAGGAAAACAAAATCCAGTGAGAGATACTTGATACACCTTTTGCATGTACAAGAAAAAAGGAAAATCTCAAGTCACATTATTATAAGCTCCGCAGATTGAAATAAAAGATATTTGCTAGTCCATGGAGAGAGGTGAGTGATGGAAGAAAAAAATTGTCAAAAAGAGTGAGTCCTCTGGGTTCTTTCCCATGCAAACTGTGGCTTATTATTTCTGCTATTAAGTAAAGGAAAGCCCAACCAATAGTAGCAAGAGATAGGAAGCCATGGCATGTAAAGCCTTGTCATCAAACTCTATGTGTTATGTATGGGGATAAATAAAATACAAGCAGCGGCTCATTGTAACCATCAGGGCGTGCTGTGCTGCGACAGGATTGGCTGGGATGCAGCCGGTGGGAAAACCCAAGTAAAGGATTGGCTGCCAGTGCACCTGGCCAGGTATATAAGGGGTACAGGTAACCCCTATTGCTCAATCCTGTGTATTTACCCAGCTTGCCTTCGAATATGTCTGCAAACGTTTTGCAGATGGATTCGAGGCTTTTGGTCTGGGTGCTATGGATTCCCGAGAACCCTATTCCCAGAGCCTGAAACCAATTAAGCCCCACTAAACTGGTCCTCCGGCCCTTGGCTACCAGGACGTCCAAAGGACCCTGGAAGTTCTTGAACCCCACTAACATGGTGGCCACCCCCTTAACTTTAATGGGTGTGTGCTGGAAATCCACTAACTGAATGTTGGTGGGCTTCAAAGGAGCCCACCGTTTGCTCCAGCTGCAAACTGCTCTAAATGTATCGCTAGAAATGATGGAGACTGCAGATCCGGAGTCGAGTTTCATCTTGCAAGGTAACCCTTGCAACTGAACATCTAATGTGATTTTTGGTGTGAGAACCCGGTGAATGTCCATGTGTGACACGGTCACCTTGTTCCCGTGTAATTTGGTCGGAGAGGGCTGAGGAGAATTGAGATGAGGGGACTCAGTACCTTTAGGCTACGCGTCCACCGATTGAAGTTCGTGCAAGTTGTCCCGCGTGCAATTTCGGCAAACGGCTGCTATGTGTCCTATCTTACCGCAGGACCGACACTTAACAGATCTGAACTTGCAGGTCACCCTTGGATGGTTTCCCCCGCAGCTAGCACATTTTTGAGTGGTTTCTTTGCAGTGGCAGCTTGTGCATTTGCTAGTCGTTGGTGTCTTCCGCTGGCTTCCATTGTTGTCTCACCGTGTTTGCTGTCTTCCTTGCTTTTGATGTATGGCATCAATCTCAGCCTCCTCCGCCGCTTCTCCGCCGTCTACAGCCTCTCCATGATGAATGGAACTGCCAGGGCTGCTGGGTCGAGTTTGATGGGTCGTGTTTACTGCTCCCCCAGCGGCTTCATTCTTCACGAGGAGACATGAGCTGTCTTCTCACAAGGGATGCCTATTATGGTGTAGCAGAGTCATCATTCCGGAGAAACTTAGGGACAAGGTCTTACAGTCACTACACGAGGGACACCCTGGCATAGTCAGGATGAAAGCCTTAGCCAGGAGTTATTTGTGGTGGCCGGGCCTGGACAAGGCTATTGAGGAACAGGTAGCGGGTGGTTACACATGCCAAAGATCTAGGCCAGAACAGCCACATCTGACACCACAGAGAAGCATCCAGGATGGATGAGGGACCCATGAATGGAAGTAGATTTTCACATCTGCTGCGTATGCAGGGAGCCATGCCTAAGGACACACAGCCAAGCATATACAGTGGAACTGATGTTGCCAACAACTGTCTGTATCATATTTGACATTTGGATGTATCTCAAGATTTTTTTGAATTAGATTTCAAGGTGTGTGATCAGAATTAAAAAAAAATGGGGGGAGGGTCTGTTTACCATCACCTGTTAGCAGTTTCCTCCCAGCCTCTGAATATTCATCTAACAATAAGGAAGGCAGAGCCTACTATAAAAAATTCCCTACCAATCTAAGGCAAATCAGTTCAACTGTGAAACTCAATTAAGGAAGGTGATGAGTGTCCATCAATGAATATGTTCAAGCAGAGGTTTGGGAGCTCTTCTGACGAATTCTTTCGGTTAGCTCCATGCAGTAAGCAGGGGATTGGCTCTGATGGCTTAAATGGCTGCTTTCAATTGTCTAGGTTTGTCCAGTGATTTGTAAAAAAGCCCAAACCAAACAAAATAAGACAAAAAATTCTCCAGAGAAGCTGCCATGTGAGAGATGTTGACAAGGGAAGAAGAATGGGAAAAAGTGCAGGTAAGCTTCATTTAGCAACTGCCTAATACAGTGGCCAATCACAGTTATGAAGGTGATGGAAAAGTAACTTTGCAACCAATCCTAGCATTGATGACCTTTGTAGGTTTTTAAAGCAAAAGGAAAAACAGAAGTACGATGATAAAACACAGTTGCAGCTGTAACGGTGAATGGTCACTGTATGAGGCAGTCACTGAACAAGGACTACCTGTAATACAAAGCAGAATATTATATTTCCCCAAAGGAATAATGGGACAAAAACTAAGACAAAACCAGCTCCCAGAAACCAACCCCCTCTCCCTGCCCCAAGCAGAAACCAGCTCTGTAGAAATGCAGAGTTGGTGATTCATTCAGAAAGTCTGGAGCCAGAAAGCTTTCAGCTGATGAGATTAGAAAGACAAAGACCCCTAAAATCTGCATTCCCCACCCAAACTCTAAAGACATGACCTTTAGGACATAATAGGATTAACCCACCACCATTACAATACCAAAAAGGACACTGTCAGAACCCATTCTTTCCCTGAAGGGGGGGATCTATCTCATTTCTTTCTGAGGGTTCTGCCATTCTCCTGAGGGGGAGGGGGAAGGCTCTGTGGTATGTTATTTTGCTTTGCTACAATGTATCTTTCCGCTGTTCCTACATACTTAATCTTTGAACTGTCTCTCCCTTGATTTTTCCTTGGGGTGAGAAAGGAATGTGCCTCGGCCATCTGGCTTATCTCTCGCTGCGGAAGGGAAGGTGCAAAGACCCAACAACATCTTCACAAACATGGGAAAGGACCCCGTTATCAGCTCTTTTCCCACAGCAGACTTAATGCCTGGGGATTGGCTCATTCCTCTTTTAACCTAGTGATCTGAGTGGAAACCCTCAGATCCTGCCTATCATGCCCGCTATCAACTTCTCCTAATAAAAGTTCGTTTTGGAAAGAAACTGTTCCAAGAGTCCTGACAGACACACTCAAAAGCTCAGGTCAAAGTTCATGCCACAGGAACAGGAAACAACTCCAAACACAAAAGCCCAAGAAGTTATAATAACCCACCACTCCCAGCTACGTGTGGTCAACTGCTCCAGAGCCACATGTCTTGTGGTTCTGCTCTTCAACAAACTACAACCTTCTTTCAAAGCAGTCTCCATTTTGTTTATTCCCAGCTTGGACTGAACCCTGAAAATTTTTCACGAGGACGACTGCCTGCCCTATTCCAGCCGGTTCCTGGAGCAAGATATCGACATGTTGAGAGTTACCTTTGATTCCATGAAGGAGGAGAAAGCTGACCCATGCCGGGGAACCGCCAACCCAGGTTCAGCCGAAGGAACAGATGACGGGGGGGGGGAACCATCAGTCCAAGGCCCTTCCACCAGTGCCAAAGAAGCAGCAGCTGTTGCTACAGCCGCTTCCACCCCCTGACAAGCCGCACCAGCCAACGGAGATGGCCACTTTCTGAAATTAGTCAGAACGGTGCTGAAAAAACTCCAGACAGCTCACCTGTATGCTAAATTGTCTATGTGAATTTCATAAGGAAATTCACCTGGGGTATTGCATCTCGCCAAGTGGCATAGAGATGGACCCTGGGAAAGTCCGAGTTGTACTAGAATGGTGTGATGACCCAGGGCATAGCACGGAGGCAAAACAGTCAACTGGCAGTTCAAACCACCCTTTATTTGCTCCAATTTTCCCCAAATGCTCCCACGTTTCTGGCAAGCCTCAGAACAAAGCAAGACACATACACCTTCAGGAGCCTCTGGCTGCAAGTCGTTTCATAAGTTTTTAACTCTTCAGGCAAGGAGAGTGTGTGTATGGAACAAGCCGCCCTCCTTCAAGTTTCAACTCACAGTTAGATTAGAAGAGTAATTTACTCAAGGCCACGTAGATAACAAGGAAAGAAACATACATCCAAAACGAATCTGTGGGAATACAAGCTTGCCTGGGCAGTTTCAGAAGAGAAGCCAAAATTCAATCTGAGGTCTTTCAACAACAAATCAAGTTTCCCAGCCAGTCCAATGGTCAGAATTTCAGGGTCTCCCAGCAGAAATCACAACACAGAACAAGAGATCAGAGAGTTGTTTCCAAGATCAGCAATGGCACACAAAACTCCAAGCATGCAGCGTTTGTTCCTGACAGTCTCCAGATGTGTCTTGTGGAGAGGGGCAGGGCACTCTCCTCCCAAGTATTTGAGCCTGCCTGTGTTGTTCGCTCCTTGTCTCCACTCTCTGTGCTCTAGGATCAGGTGGGGGTGGCTCCTGCTCATCACCTGAGCTCTGTTTCTCAAGTTCATCCTGTCCCAATCCTGAAACGCCCCAGCCTGCCTCAGCCTGCTCTTCCCCACATTCCTTGGAAGCCACAGACACCCCTCCCTCAACCTCCATCGGTTCCAGTTCCAGCTCATTTTCTTCAGCAGATTCAGGCTCCGATGGGGGCATTACAACTGGGCTCCATCTCGCACCAGGAAGCAATTGCAAAGTTTCCTTGGATTTGCTAACTTTTACTGGCAATTCATTCCCTTCTTGGCACAGATCGCACTACCAATTACTAACTTGTTAAAGACAAAAGGGGAGGGAAACCCGAAGCCAAGTCAGCCATTGAAGTGGACAGAACCAGTTCTAAGGCACCCTGACTCTGAAAAACCTTTTGTGATTCAGGCTGATGCTAGTGACATGGCTGTGGGGGCAGTACTATTACAAGAGAATGATAAAAGGAAATTGCAGCCTTGCGCGTACACATCAAGGAAACTCACAGAGACAGAGCAAAGGTGGGCAATTTGGGAGAAGGACACTTACGCAGTCTGATGGCCCTTCTAACCTGGCAGCACTTCCTGGAGGGGAACAAAATTCCTTTCCAAGTATGGACCGACCACAAGAACCTGGAAGCACTAAAAACACCCAGGAAACTGACCCCTAAGCAAGCGAGATGGTCACAGCATTTCCACCAGTTTAATTTCACTCTAAAGCACTTGCCGGGGGAGAAGAATTTCTTAGCAGATGCATTGTCCAGACTGCCCCAGTATAATAGCAACCGAACAGAAATAACAGACCCACTTATGCCATCAAAGCAATTAGCAGCACAAGTCACCATCTGAACACAAGCCAAACTTCAAAAGCCCCTAGCGAGCCAAGCAGGCATTGAATTCAAAAAGGTGCTAGAAACTGATGAATGGTTCCTAAGCCACAAGAACCTATGCATCATGACTGATGGTTTACCATGGGTCGGAGGAAAGCTGTACATCCCAAAAAGCCAGAGACTGACATTCATGTGGCTATGCCACGATTCAAAATCAGCTGGTCATTTTGGGTGTGTAAAAACTTTCCACCTGGTGAAACTGCAGTTTTGGTGGCCATCAATAAAAAAAGGATATTGAAAGTTACATGGCCAGTTGTCCAATTTGTGCTGTGGTGAAGAGAAGGCAAGGAAAGACCCCAGGCTTGTTGAAAACAGTAGCGACCCCATCAGTGCCTTGGAGAGAGATCTCTATGGACTTTATTGTGGAGTTACTGGAAAGTGGGGGGAACACAGTCATTTGGGTCATGATGGATTTGTTCTCTAAACAAGTACATTTTAGCTGTTCGTCCAGCATATTTATTGACTTCATGGGGCCCCACAATGAATCATATCAGATAGAGAGGTACAGTTCACATCAGAAAGCATTCCTGGGACTGTTGGGGAACCAGACAGGGGTTGTCATCTAGTCACCATCTGCAGACAAATGGTGGGACTGAACGGTCGAACTCAGTACTGGAGCAGTACCTATAATACTCCTGTTCGCAGAAGTTGCCTATAACAACACAGTACATTCCAGCACGGGCTACACTCCTTTCCAGGTGGCAACGGGACAAAGTTTTAACCCAATGCTTGAACTCCCATCGAGTGACCAGACCATCCCTTTGTAATTGCACAATTACAAAATACCCTGGCCAGTCATGAGAAAGGCATTAGATGAAGCAAGGGAATCATATAAATTCCAAGCAGATAGGAAACGAAGTGAACCCAAACCATTTCAAGTAGGAGAAAAAGTTTGCCTGTCAACAAAATACTTAAAATCCCTGCAGCCCTCAAAAATGTTAGGACCAAAATTTGTGGGACCATTTCCCATTAAAAGAATAATCAATCCGGTCACTGTAGAATTGGAGCTCCCAAAGACACTCAGACAGGTTCACCCAATTTTCCACTGCAGTCTTTTAAAACATGAACTGCAATCACCCTTAAGGCCAGCTGCAGTTCCTTCCCCTCCTCCAATCATGGTGGAAGGTGTACAACATTTTGAAATAAAAGAAATCCTAGATTCCAGGAAGCATCATGGTTCCACCCAATATCTAGTAGCATGGAAACACCTGCTGCCTTCCCAAAATGGTTGGGTTCAGAAACATCATGTTAGGGCCCGCTGACTACTTAGTAAGTTTCATGCTGCATACCCAGATAAACCAGACTAATCCTTGTCTCTTTTTTCTGTTTTATTTCCTACAGGTGGATCTTTCTTTTTTCTAAGGGGGGGCAGGATGTCAGAACTCATTCTTTCCCTCGGTTGGGAATCTATCTCATTTCTTTCTGAGGGTTCTGCCATTCTCCTGAGGGGGAAGGGGGAAGGCTCTGTGGTATGTTATTCTGCTTTGCTACAATGTATCCTTTCTGCTGTTCCTACATACTTACTCTTTGAACAGTCTCTCCCTTGATGTTTCCTTGAGGTGAGAAAGGAATGTGCCTCTGGCCATCTGGCTTATCTCTCGCTGCGGAAGGGAAGGTGCAAAGATTCAACAACATCTTCACAAGCATGGGAAAGGACCCCGTTATCAGCTCCTTTCCTACAGCAGACGTAACGCCTGGCCCATTCAAACTGACTGGATGAACTATTGGGGCGGGGTTATGCTTGGGACTGTTTTAACCTAGTGATCTGAGTGGGAAACCCTCAGATCCTGCCTATCATGCCTGCTATCAACTTCTCCTAATACAAGTTCGTTTTGGAAAGAAACTGTTCCAAGAGTCCTGACAGATACACTTAAAAGCTCAGGTCAAGGTTCATGCCACAGGAACAGGAAACAACTCCAAACACAAAAGCCCAAGAAGTTATAATAACCCACCACTCCCAGCTGCGTGTGGTCAGCTGCCCCAGAGCCACATGTCTTGTGGTTCTGCTGTTCAATAAACTACAACCTTTCTAAAGCAGTCTCCATTTTGTTTATTCCCAGCTTGGACTGAACCCTGAAGATTTTTCTTTCAACAGTTCAATTAAACCGATTTATTACTAGACAGCCTATTGCACAGGAATTTTCTCAACTAACTGGTTAGCACCTGCTTGGAGTGTTTGGAATTCAAAAGGGGTTTAATTTAGTCTGCTTGTGGCTACGTAGGAATTCTAGGCTGATCCCTCTTTTAACTCTGCCCCCAGGTTCTGCCATTCCTTTTCCTATATTTCTGAGTAAGAAAGAAGTGATTTGCATTGCCCCCCCCTCCGCCACCATTCAGTATTGTAGCTGACTAATGTGTGCTTCAAATATCCTCTTCATTTCTATTACTTTTGACAATGAGCACAGTGCTGAGTTTGACATAAGACCTATCTCATTTATCTGTAGATGTTAGAAGCAAAAATAATTTGCAATAAATTCCTATGGGCCTTTACTTTGAAATAGACTCCAACTTGCATATTGAGACTGAAAATCCAATGGCCGAATTTCCCCAATATTCTGCGCCATAAGCATTTCAGACCTTTCAGTCTAATCTATAGACTAAATCACTCTGTGCATAATCCAGTGTGATTATTAACGCAATGCATGCATTTCAAATTTATATACTGTTGTTTTTTTTTAAAATCTTTGGACCAAGTATCAGGTTTAAACTGTCAATCACTTGCCTGGCAATAATGACAATCATTGAAAGAACCTTTTTTTTTTTTGCTCTGAGAGGCTGAGAATTATGTCTCTTTGCTAGTTTGCTCTCATCTATATCCTATCATTTAAATATGGCTAGTCATTTTTAGAGAAGAGCTGGGAGAAGGGGCATCCTTTTTGCTTAACTCCAACAAAGAGAGCCAGGTTGGCCTTGTGATGAAGGGAGTAGGCCAGAACCTGGGAGACTGTGAGTTCTAGTCCCCACAGCCTCACTCACCTCACAGGGTTGTTGTTGTGGGGAAAATAGGAGGAGGAAGGAGTATTAGATGTGTCTGCCACATCAAGGTATTTATAAAAACAATAAACTGGGATTAAAAACATCTAATAAAATAAAAGTAGACATAATTTGAACCAAGTACCCAGGTCCTTCCTGCAGCCTTCACCATCTGCTGCCCCAGTTGCTTCATTTAGTTCAGTCTGAAAAAACAGAGATCTGGACTTGGTATTTCTGTGGCTGTCTCTAATAACCATAGACAATTAAAACTAAATCTCCATGTACTTGTCCTTCTTTTTCAAAGAGCTCAGCATGTTTTTCCACATCCCACATAAATCCTTGAGGCTACTTAGAAAGCTTTGTCATTGTGGGAGACCCTTGTTGGATGGGCTGATAAGTGATAAGTCATTTTCTTATCTAAGGAGTTATGAGTTGGCTACAAGGTCAGTTATTTGTGGAACAGGAAGGCAGGCCCCAAATGAAGGCCATGGAGAACTGAAAGCACAGTTATGTTATTCCCAGTTATTCAGCTCCCCCGTGTCTGTTAGTAAGTCTTTATATCTTATAATATTTCCCATATTAAACATATTGGGGTGTATTAGCGCTTCCATAGTTGACAGCCAATTTGGAACCTTCAAATAATGCTTTCTCTTTATTTTCTCCCAAACCACAAATAAAGAATTCCTTATATGGTGTCTCTGGAAATAGCTAGGTATCCTATTTTCCCCATACCATATGAAAGCATGCCATCCCAACTGTAAATCATGTCCCTCTAACGTCAATAATCTTGTGTTTCTCAGTAAGATCCATTTTCCCATCCGTGATAATGCTGCAGCCTGATAATATAATTCCCAATTATAAAATTAATCTTATTATGATGTAAGGTTTTACGCTTAGCCTCACAATTGCCCCAGCATTACTCAGGAATTTAAAAGAGCCAAAAGAAACTCCTGAGCCGAGGTTTCAGCAAGCCAACAACTTTTATTTTGATCAAAATAGAGTTGGGTGGCCACATCTCTCTTTGTGGCTGGTAGAGAGATGAAGGCAACAACCAGGAAAGATGTCTTCCACCTTTTATACCTTTCCAGAACAAAGAGATCTGGTCTTGGTGCCAGGAACCAAAAGGTACAGAAAAATAATTGACTCATACACAACAACCCAGGCTCCATCCGCAACTCCTTTCCCCCCTCCCCTCCCCATGCTCTTTTCATGTAAGCAATCCCCTGTATCTAAAGCATGAAACATTTGCTTTTATATAACTATTTCCCCAATATTTATTTATTTATTTATTTATTTTATTTTATTTCCATTTATATCCCGCCCTTCTCCGAAGACTCAGGGCGGCTTACAAGCTTAGCAGTAGCCTTCATTCTATGTATATGCCTGCTTGTTAGGGCTTTCACACACACCCCCCAAGCGGCATTATTACAAAGTCAGCTTATTGCCCCCAACAATCTGGGACAATATAAAGCACCTACAAAGCTGCTTGCACATAAACAAAGATGATTGCAAAGTATCACTACTAATATCAATATTACTAACATCAAGCTTAAGCATAATAAAATCCCTTCAATATCTAATATAGATATTGAAAATCTAGGGAGAGGAGTTGCTTGGACATTACCCCTGAATTGTATCGGAAGAGGAATGAAAGGGAAGAAAGGAGAGGAGAGAGGGAAGAGAGTAGAGGAGGGGGGGAAAGAAGTAGGAAGGTTGGAGGAGAAGAGGAGGAGAAGTAGGGAGAAATGGGAGGGAAGCGGTGAAGGAAAGGGGAGAGGAGAGGAAGAAGAGGGAAGTAGGGAAGAAAGAGAAGGAGTGTGGATACAGTGAAAGGGGAAATGGACGAGCAACACCAAAATTTATGTGTATGTATTTATTTTATTAGGAGTATCTGACAGATAAGAATGTAAAAAGAATGTATGTTAATACTTGATAAAATATTACGGTATATTTATTGATATGTATGGGGGAGAGTTGGAAAAAATGAAAATTAAAAAAAAATAAAAAAAAAGATTGAAAGGGTGGCTTACAGCCAGATCTAGGAATGCCAAGGCACACTGGATTTCCTGATACCCAAAATGACAGCCAAAGGAGTTGGCATTTTGAAGTTTGTGTTTTGGTCTTTATTGCAGAGAGTAGTATATACTTCGATGAATTCGAGACTACAAGCAAAAATTTAGTATTTTGTGACTTTGTGAAGTCATAATTTTTTTTTGAGCAGCTTTCTTTAAACCACAGCAGTAAAAATAAGAGACACGTTTTGCTGCAGGGTTAATCAATCTCTTTGTGGTTAGAGAATGCATTTTTCTTATTTTGGAGTTTTAGGCTGCAGGATTTGTGATGTGATATTTTCCCCTGAGTTGCAATGTTGCGACAGAATATAATACTTTAACATGGTTTCAAAAGTGAAAAATCATTCCTTTGAAATTTGGTGGCTTTACAATTAAATTTTGGCAAGACGTTCTGGCGATGCTTTACAGTTTACCCACCCATTTTACAGATAAAAAGTCATGATGAGCAAATCCTAGCTACAGTTACAAGGTTTGCGCTCAGTACTTGGATTTTAAAAATATGCACAGAGCATACTGATTTAATTTCTATTATTTGAATAATAATGAGTGATTGATTAGATTCCCTTTAGGCACATGGAGCTGTGGATATTTAAAATATAAATAAGAATTAACTGCTTAATGAGGCTTTGGAAGAGACAAGCACATTGTTAGATAATATAAACACAGTACTATACAGTACAATTTCTAAACCACAGGATTTGTTCTATTTTATTTTGGATTGATTAGAGACCCCTTCAAGTACAGTCTGTTCACTTTTGATATCTGGTATTTGGTTCCCTTTAAGAATTCAGGAGAATAACACATGTTTAGATTAGGATTAGGATTAGGAATTAGATTAGATTAGATTAGATTAGATTAGATTAGATTAGATTAGATTAAAGGGCAACAATTTAGTTTCTGCTCATGGGCCCAGAGAGCAAGCCCTGTGAAGAATAATGAACATTGCTAAGCACGCTTAATTTTGAGAAGACATTATTGAAAGGGTGATAACCCTATAAGAGTGCTCTTCAAGTATCTGTCACATGAACAAAGTATAAATACATTATCATTCCAGATGGATTTGGGCAAATCCAGTCAAAAATGAGTTGTACTCCCTGGCAATTGTATGAAGCCATTGCTGGGCTTTTACCATCACCCAGGTCTGGCTTCCTGTTGCCCTATTGACGTCACTGTATTTAAACTGAGAGCATCGTCGAAATGTTTTTACAGTCATGGATGGGCAGGTAGTTTTCCTTTTTAACTGGAAGATGAATAGAAATTGGCTGATGCATTTCCAGGATATTGATCAGGAATGGAGAATTCTGATTGATGGATTGATTGATCCTCTGGGAGCAGTTCAGACTTGCAAAGACAAGTTCTAGTAAGGAAAAAGAAATCTAAAAATCTTTAATCTAGCGAGTTGATTGCTTCCCTTTTATTGAAGATGTTCAGACAGATGCTGGATAGAAACCTGTCTTGGATGTTTTAACTGAGATTTCATCTCTGAACTGTACTTGGACTCTGTGGTCTAATATTGCCATTCCAAGTAACCAATGCCTTTATTTATTTTTATTATATTATTCAAAGTGAAACACATAAGTCATTGGATACTATGGCATTTCACACACATAATCCAGGGGAAAGAATGTGGTAAAACTGAAAGTTTTTAAGGAATGTTAACCTAGCTGGTTGTCATGAAGACAGGCATGCAAAAGAACTGGGCCTCTCAGTTATTCACAGTTCAATATAGGCCAGCTATAAGCTTCTGTGTCCCATTCATTTCAGGGGACTGCAAAAATTTCATCAGACAAACTTTTTGAAATGTGGATTGTGGCTGAGGTTTCCCCCTTGTTTTTAATCATCCAGGGCTTTTTCTTTAGCTAGCATACTGCTTCTGGTCCGGTAAGTGCCACACAAGAGTTCTTTACAATTTGGAATACTGAACAAGATGCCGGCCAATTTCTGAGACGTTTTTACAGCCTAAGTGAAAGAAAATATGCAAATAGTTAAAGGAAACTAGTACACCCAGAAAACAATTAAGGCTCATAAATTTTTTTTAAAACAGATTTAAGTTTCTTGTTATGAGCTGATGAATTGAAGTACATTTAAACATGGAAATCTAATTTTGCATTCCCGCCCCCCCCTTTCCTGACTTTCAAATATAGGTAGTCCTAGATTTACCACAGGTCACTTAGTGAGCATTCGAAGTTACAATGGCACTGAAAAAAGTGATTTATTACCATTTTTCACACTAATGACCAATGCAGCATCCCTATGGTCACATGATCAAAATTGTTTGCTTGGCAACTGACTAATACTTATGACAGTTATAGTGTCCTGGAGACCTTTTGTGACCTTCTGACAAGCAAAATCAATGGGGAAGCCAAATTCATTTAACAACTGTGTTACTAACTTAACAATTGCTGTGATTCACTTAACAACTGTGGCAAGAAAGGTCATAAAATGGGGCAAAAGTCACTTAACAAATGTGTTGCTTAGAAATTTTGAGCTCAATTGTGGTCGTAAGTCAAGGGCCACCTATACAATTTCTTTTCAGCTGAAAATACTTTCTTCTTCAAATTCACCTTATGAGTTTTGAAATTGAATATATCAACATTATATAGAATTGAGTTGCACAGGTTGCCAGTGGATTTCCAGATGCAATTTAAGGTGCTGATAACTAAGATGTTGAGACTCTAGAAAGAGTACAGAGAAGATCAACAAAGATGATTAGGGGACTGGAGGCTAAAACATACAAGGAATGGTTGCTGGAATTGGGTATGTCTAGTTTAATGAAGAGAAGGACAAGCGGGGGACATGATAGCAGTATTCCAATATCTCAGGGGCTGCCACAAAGAGGAGGGACTCAAACTATTCTCCAAAGCCCCTGAGGCAGGACAAGGAGCAACTGATGGAAACTAATCAAGGAGAGAAGCAACCTAGAACTAAGGAGAAACTTCCTGACAGTTAGAACAACCTGCCTCCAGAAGTTGTGAATGCTCCAACACTGGAAGTTTTTAAGAAGAGACTGGACAGCCATTTGCCTGAAATGGTATAGGGTTTCCTGCGTGAGAAGGGGGTTGGACTAGATGACCTCCAAGGTCCCTTCCAACTTTTTATTATTATTATTATTATTATTATTATTATTATTATTATTATTATTATTATTATTATTATTATTATTATTATTTTCAAGGCCTAGGCCTGGTTATTTGATAGGCCTGCCGATCTCCCTGTGATTTCTGCCTGATCAGTAAGATTGAATAGAGTTGGTGCCCTTCAAGTCCCTTTAATCAAAAAATGCTACTCCTCTGGTGCAAGACACCCCCCTCCCCCAAGACAGCCAGCTTCCACGCTAACAGTGTTCCAGAAAATTTAAAAACATGGCTGTTTCCCAAGGCCTTGGGATGGAGTGTTTGTGTAGCCTTATCAGTGTTTGTATTATATGTGGGATACAACTGAAAAGCTACTTCAGATTCTACCTTGTTTTTCTGTTTTTGTACTGTAAGCTGCTCAGAGTAGTTCTAAGTTGGGTGGCCTTCCAAATCTAATCAACACATAGAGACGGGGGTTGGACTAGATGACTTCCAAGATTCCTTCCAACTTTATTGTTATTGTTATTATATACCAATCAAAGAAATGAAAAATTATAATACAACAATAAATTAAAAATGTATTTACCTGTCAGAGCCATTGACAGACAAAATTCATCTTTTAAAATCTTCAAAACTTCTTGAAGTCCTTCTTTACCCTGTCTCAAAAATGAATGGCATTGTAAATGATGTGGCTAACATAGCTTGAAAATATAGAAAATCCTGCCGTTTTCAAATAAAAGGATCTCAGTAACAGCATTTTCTATGATGTTGGCTGTATATTTATTTATTTATTTTGTTTCTAATCAGAATTGTCAGCGTTTAAAGTTATGTAAAACCTGTTGACCCTATCTGAGCAAGATGCTAGTGCCTTGACTGGGGAAAAAGAGGTGTATATATTCCATTTCCAGTTCTCAAAAAATATTACTTATCTCTTAGCCATTCCCAAGAGTATTTGGGAATCTTCACTATCTCTAACAGCATTGCTGAGAGACCAAATAAATTGGCACAGTAGGGAAGTTTGAACTAGTTATTATGTATGAATCCACGTGAACCATTTCATTTACCATCCAGGTTTCTTGGTATTATTTTGGGCTGCAACTTTTTTCATGGATTAAAATAGATCCTTAAAATCTGTCTCTGGTTTCATTTACATATTTAACCTCCATGCAGACTTTTCATATGCTAGTTCCACCAAAGTAAATAGGTGCTCATATAAAAGCATTGAGAAGAATTTTTTAAATGTGCAAATTGTTTCTATTGACTTTTTTTAAAAAAATAAAGCTATCTTATTTTGTACATATTTTTTAAAAACTATTTGCCGTTTCTCAGATATGTGTCTTAACAATAAATGATCTGTGAATTTTTGAGACCATGATCCTTAGATTTTTCTGAGAACTAACATGAGCTACTGTCAGTATAATTGTTTGTGCTTAGTGGAGTAAATTTTAGAATCTTGCAAATTTGTTCCTAGAAGAACCTAAGGATCGTGGATTTATGTTCCTACTAATTATTATTATTAAGTTACTACAGTATTTTATTTGAACATAGCTCATAACCAGAAAGAAACTGGAACCAGTGTGGCAAACAGGGATCAGTTCTGGGTTAGGAGATACAATTATCAGGTGGGTCCAGAAAAAAAGATAAGATTTTATTTATTGGATATCAGAAAATGGGGACACGGAGGGGGGGGAGCAGGAAGGGGGAGAGCCGAAAAAGTCAATATGGCAAAGGTCCTCCCTTTTTAAATGTGTGTTATGTGAAACATGTAAAACGGGCCAAGGTTTTGATTATATGATCATAGCTACTAACTTGATTTTTTTGACCCTCTTGCAGATGCCTTGCAAGGAGAGTTTAATTTTCTCCAGAATGGTTTAAGTACAGCTTTCATTTTAGTGCAGTTCTAGCGACCTTACAACATACCATCTCTTTCTTCTTTTCCATTTTTTCTAAACTTCCATGCCTCCAGCTATCATAAAATTCAGTAAAGTGTATTGTTGTGACTATAATTAGGTTTATCTTTATAAGAAAGGGTATAATGATATATAAAATGACAGAGATGTGCTCAAGCACCCGAGAGAGCAAGACTAAATGCTAGATTCTTTTTATGCCTGACCAAGAACTTGTTTGTAAAAACTCAGCTTTTGCTTTCTGAATACTAGCCTTTCTTATGGTAAATGACCAACTTGATTTAAAACTCCCTTTCTGAATAGAGATCTTTCTCTACTATTCCTGCTTGAATTATAACTTGTCATGCTAAGAGCCTGCTGCATCAGAGACATGAAGTAAATCTAAAAATGTGTGTATGTGAATACAAGCAGATGTAATGAAGCTTATTGAATAAATCAGGTTTGTACATTAAGCTTGATCTTTAGACAGGCATGCAGTATGAAATCAAATGGGAAGCATTATCTAGTGAGTGCAAATCTAAAGAAAAAGGGGAAGCTGACTTCAGTTGTTTGCATAGAGACAGCTATTTATCTTCAACTTTTTATCATAGCTACTTGTATGCAGGGAGTTATGTTCACCTTATAAGCCAGACCCCATACAGTGGGCCTGCCGATGAAGACACATTTTGCTCCAAGTGCCAATGCTTTCAATACATCATTCCCAGTTCGTATTCCACCATCTAAGTAAACTTCAATTTTGCCTTGCACTGCGGTAGTAACTTCAACCAGAGCAGCAATCTGCAAACATGATCAATCAAATCAAACTATCACAATTGCATGGAATGGGGCAACTTGTAAGTGCTTAACTAAAACAAATAGACCCCTTTTCGGTTAGTTCCCAGGTCCTCCTGCTTGATCAGGGAGCTGGACTAGAAGACCTCCAAGGTCCCTTCCAGCTCTTTTCTATTCTAATATGAAGGACATAAGCATTCTGTATAACCTGGTTGTCTATTAAAATTATTTGCCAAGAACCTCTTGTATATCTCAACAAGCCCTGCTATCCATTTGATTGGGAGGAGGAAATGGATCTTCAGGGACTGTGCTTAAACTCAGGAATTCTTTTCCAAGACAGACCTAAAATAAATTAACATCCTATTAACAAGTTTTGCAAAAGCTGTTTTGGAAACCCAGCAACTGGATGGATCTCACATTTTAAATGGGGTTATAGCTTTCTAACTTTAACTTTCCTCAGGAAGGACCCTTACGATGAAAATGCAACACTGTTTGCTATAGCCAGGTTGCAAATAGGATAAACAGTGGCTCATGACCTACAGTAGGAAGGACTCCATCTAGCTGTCTTCCTCCGTGGTTGGATACGATAATCCCTTGAACACCATGTCTCACAGCTAGCTCAGCATCTTCCTTTGTCAGAATCCCTTTGATGATGATTGGCAGCTGGGTCAGGCTTTGTAGCCAGGTGATGTCATTCCAATTGATAGATGGGTCTATGGATCCAGAGGGTAGACCATATTCAGTCTGGTCTTCATCCTAAAGGAGAGAGGAAGATTGAAATTTCATTGCCATTGTATGTTCCGTTAGTATACATATGTCTGCTTAAGTACATGCTGGCTTATTAGTCCTGCAACATTATTATAATTTAACACTTCTCCGGTAATATGATTAGCTTTATATATAACTTATTTTTCCTGTCATTGATGCCTTTGTTAAAATCTGCTGTTCCAAAATAATTATCTTTTTATGAGGCGCTTCCAGGTGTCTTGCATATGTCCCATGGAATGCTTAAATTCACCTAAGAATTGTCCAGCAGGCTGTCATAGGTGCCTTCTGTTTTGCTGACAAGACGACCAGAGCATCAGACGTTAAAGCTGGAAAATTTAATGAACACCCTCCAAAATTTTCTGGTGCTTCACTTTTTAACTCCTAGTATATAAGTAGCCTTTTGGCAACATTTTGCCATTCCTCATTTTGTTGCAAGGAAGCCTCATAAGTTTGCAAGAGATTGCAAGGGATGTGACAATAAGTGTTAAAATACTCTCCAGTATGCCAAATATCCTTTCATAGTTAAGGAGGTTTCTTCTTTTTTCTGGTCATTGCTTAGTACAGTCTGTTAGAGACTGAGCAATTACCCCAAGAACTCATTTACTGTAACCAGGAAAACTTGTCATCTGGGATTGCATTGCCTTTGCATGAACCTTTTCTCAAGGAGAGGTAGGTGTAACTTGGAAACACATTTCTCTGTCCTCCCTACCCCCATGGTGCATCACTAAAAGTTTGGTGTTTCCATCTTAAAGAGCTCAAAAAGGTTGTCCTCACCAGGACCATCAAAACTTTAAGAGTTTAAGAGTTGCCTGACTTTTCATAAAAATGAACAGTCGTTTTTTCACATGCAGACCATTTCTAGAGTTTGAGCCTAGAAAAAGCCCCCAACAACCCCCCTTCCAGCAGATGTACATTTCTGACTATCAAGTACAAATATGCAAAGTATATGCTAGAAATCTGGATCGGGATTCAATCCATCAATCCATCCTTGATCTTATTTTAAGGAATGTTATAGATTTAATTTTGGATGGCTCAGTCTTTTATTACATATTACTGTACTTATAATGGTGTTCGTCATTTTCTGTGTGAATAATCAAGAAGTGTCGATTACAAAGAGCTATATTGTCACAATGGCTCGGTAGTAAAGATGTGGTGTGAATCAGTCCAGACAGGGTGTTGTCTTTTTTAGCCTATAAGGCCCTTTTGGTGGCATTTCTGGCCTAGGGCCAAAAAGACAAAGTAATGGTTGGGAAATGTTGAGTTTCAAAATTTTCACAGGAAAAATAAAAATGAAATGTCCTTCACAAAACTTCATGTACTCATATCAGTATTAAATGTTAGACATCAACTGCTACTTAAATGTCAAATATTAAGTGCTACTAATGAAATATATTTATTAGATATTTGCTTAAGAACAATACAATACAATGGACAATTCCCGGGTTGGAAGGAAATTATCCATTCCTGCCAAATATAGAAATCCATTATTACAGTTTCCTCAACTGATGGTCATTCAACCATCTGCACAGCCATCAGACAAAATTGATCAGTAATATTGGTATTTTTAAATAATTTTCAGAGAGAGAGATAATTTAGTCATCTATTTACATTATCGGTTATTAGCAATTCAGAATGTAATACCTCAGAAATGAATTCCGTACGTGTGAACTTGCTATGTTCAAACATCACATGAAGTTACCCTTCAGGAAGCTCACGAACAATAATTTAGGGTGAGATTTTCACTGTCACATCATTAATTCAGAGGATTCAGCCTTAGAAACAGTTTATGCCTCAGTAGTAGAAGCTGCATAGGTAGGCAATTCTAAACCTTAGTTTGCAGACTGCACATTTTGGAAACTCAGCCAGGATTCTAAAATTTGCAGCATGTTTGGATGCTAAGATCCACCATCCCTTCCCTCATGTGGTTTTTCAAACTGATGGGTTTTAGGAGTTACCAACCTCAAAAGCTCCTTTAAAGTTCTTCACTTGAATGGATTTCAAGAACTGGTAGTTGTTGCGAATGTCATTCCGCCTTTTGCCAGTGTAGGGCACGTCAACTGTGAGCACCAGGGCATGGAATCCCAATGCATTAACCCGTCGTACCAGCTGCTCTGAGAATGTCCTCTTCCGATGGAGGTAGAGTTGGAACCATCTTAAACCAGTGGGTGCAGCAGCAACAATTTCTTCCACGGAGAAAGTGGAATATGTGCTGGCTATGTAGCAGGTATTCATAGCTTCTGCAGCTTTAGAAAATATGGAGGGAAGGGGGAAGAGTCAAAGCTGACTTCTTTGGTTCTATAATTAAGTCCAAGCCTAATCATCTAGTGCTCCCCATGCAGCCAATAAGTCCCAATGGTGCTGGTGGTGCTGTAGTTGAAGCTCTGTCCCTTTTGTATGTGCATCAACACTGTGTGCAGGCACAAAGGGGCAGAGCTAAAGTTGCCTATAGATGCTGCTGTGCTAATAGGGACAGCCCCAACCTCTCTGGAGAGCCCAATTCCTACTGCAGTTTTCTGGTTATTGTAGAGATTTTGTATCAGAAGAACTGGATGCTTGGCATACACATTGCTCTGAGAGATTTCCAAAATCTTTGAAATAGTTTATTAAACAGTAAGGCTCTTCTTAATATTCTGGTGCTGTTTCCATCATCCACCTAATATTAGCAATATGACCTTATATTCCCTTGTTCCTTCTTAATTCTACCTGTTTACCTGCAATATAATCTCTTCTAAAGGATTCTCAACAGCATCTACCTTGCATTGTTGGATATTAGAGCTATTATTCTATGGTTATAGCATTCCTTTAATTTCCCCATTTTAGGAACTGCAACAATTTCAGATCTTATTTCTGTGTAGAGCCCAAATCTGTTGATGGGGGGGGGGGCTGGCTTGTTCTATATTGTTTCCATCTTAGCCCCTTTAAGAACTCTGTGGAGATTTCATCCACTCTTGAGGCTTTTCTACTTGCCCATATGTTTATAGTTCATCTGACTTGTTCCTCAAGCTCATCCTCAGATTCTTTTCTTGACTATGGCCTCATCTAAGTTGCCTTTCTTGTAGATGTTTTCTGTTAATTCCTTCCTTTCTGTTTGTTTCTCATGTCATTGAGATGTGGTGGGAAGCTTTCCATGATTCTTCTAATTTTCCTAAATAGATCCCTTGTGTTTCTTATAGTGTTAATATTTATCTCCTTAACTATATTTTGAGTTCAGGTATACCACTTTATCACTTCTTGGAAGTTTGTATTAGTTCAGTGGCTTTGGCTAGTTAGTACTTTTTTTCCTTAGCTTTTTCTATAACTTTGTTTGAAAACAGTGTATCCTTTGTTTCTTTCTGTGTCTTATTATATGTTTTCTGGTTTTGTCTTTCTTACCATCATTTTAATTTCTCCCCACAACTCTTCAGATATTCTGTCTACAAGGTTCAGGTCTTTGAAACTGATTCTAGCTTCATATTCTTCAGAAATGTATTCAAGGTTGTACCTCATTAGTTTAATTCTCTTCACTGTAAGTCTCTTTCAGTCTGATACCTTTCTATGATTAATAGACGATGGCCTGATTCACAATCAGCCCTTGGCAATGTTTGCAAGTCAGCAGAGAACTTTTCCATTTGCTGCTACATAAGATGTAATATCTTTTGTTATGACATTGCCCACTTCAAGACATTTTGTTACATAGCTGTCATATAGGTGATTGGAAAAAAAAGGTATTAGCAATGGACTTCTACATAGAAGTCTATCAGTCATTATCCTGCAATGTTGCAAGTTTCTAGTCCATATTTTCTTAATTCTGAGTGCCTTAAATGTCCAGCCCCATTTCCCTGACAGTAAGCAGCAGTGCAGTTAATACGGCACGTAGCCAAATGAAATACCTTGGCTGGACTTTTGAGCAGGCAAGTCACAGGCAAGGTTGTAGCCATTCTGTTGAGGAAAAAAGCAGTGGCTGGCTGGCTTGGCTGGACATAATTCATGTATGCACACACTCACATACCACTTTTATATACATGTGCATGCAAATAAGTCAGAATTCTACAGTAATTAAGCCATGCTCATTTGACTTTGTTAGAGCAGGGCTTTTCAACCTTTTCATAGATTGTACCACTTTTAGGATTGGCAATATTTGAGTACCACCAGTCGCCTAGCAAGGTGTCAGAAACTTGACCAAAAAAAGAAAGAAAGAAAAAAGCAATAAAGTACAGGTAGTACTTGACTTACAACAGTTCGCTTACTGACTGTTACAACGGCACTGAAATATTGACTTATGACCATTTTTCACACTTATGACCATTGCAGCATCCCCAGGGTCACATGATTTACATTTGGATGATTGGCAACTGATTCATATTTACAATGGTCACAATATTTCAGGGTCATGTGGTCCTCTTTTGCAACCTTCTGAGAAGCAAAGTCAATGGGGAAACCAGATTCACAACTATGTTACTAATTTAACACCTGCAGTGATTCACTTAATAAATGTGGCAAGAAAGGTCGTAAAATGGGACAAAACTCATTTAACAAATTTCTCACTTAGGAATATAAATTTTGGGTTCAATTGTGGTTGTAGGTTGAGGACTATCTGTATACCCACTTACCACACTTTCAATGGGAAACTTGTCTCTGTTTCTCTGACATTCATCTTTGCACTGTTCTATCCCCTTCTCTCCATCTGCGTGTCTCAAAGAAGCCTCTCCTCTTCTCTGTCTCTCTTTCCCCGTTGTCTTTTTTTTCTCCCTTTCCCACCAAAACCTCCTCCTTTTATATCCTCTCCTCTCTCGCCTCCTCCTCCTCCTTTTCTCTTTGGTGCAGCTCCAGCTGACTCCTCCTCCACAAGGCTGTGCTTTACTCCTGGAAGCACCAATCAGCTGGAGCCCCACACAGATCCTGGGTGCTCAGCAGAGCCCCAGCAACACCGCAGTTCCAACTGACTCTCCCACAGGCCTGTGCGGCGTTGCTGTCAGTTTAGCTGATCCCCCCACTACACTTTTACACTTGTTTTTTCACTTTTTTTTTTACAGTGCTTTTCCACCCATCATATGTATATCACCTGCCAGGTGCTGAAGTACCACCCATAGTACACGTACCACAGGTTGAAAAGCACTGCATTAGAGGAATGTATACAAAGCCAAAATAGGAAGGGGCCAGATTGTATCTCCTTTGGGATACTTGCCATAACAATCTTCATGGCAGAGGGGGAAAGCAAAGCAAGCACCCACCTCCAGAAGTAGCTTAAGCAGGAGTAGCCCAATCCTCCAACTATTTTTTTTACCCTTCCTTAGCTATCTATTTGGGGATAAGATTGGTTGCTTAAGGCACCCTTGCCTCCTGGAGTGCCATATATTTTGCACGCATGCATGTCATTCCCTACTAGAAGAAATTAAGTGGACTCCCAATGCAGACACTCTGTGAGAAATAGGTAGCGTGTTCTGCTCTCTCTCTCTCTATATAAATATACAATTACAATTACCATTAAGTTTGATAGTTGATAGATAGATAGATTGATTTATAATGGTTTGTTTTCTTTTGAACAAACTACAATCTTATACCAAATCCCAGTTTATTATATGATTAATGATTTTTGGCCTTTACTGTTGCTAGGGGAAAAGATTCTTGCATACCTTTAGCTGTGCTCTGCTCTCCATCAGGACAGGCCAAACCATGGAAGCCAGTGGGAGCAATCCCCACTGGGAAGTCAATTTCAGAGCCAAGAATCGTAGTCCTTGGATCTATTGCTGACACATCCCGCAGCACACGTGGCCGCAAATAGATTCTGTGGGATGAAGAGAAAGCAGAAGCAACAGGACTGATAAGAGGTAACACCGTGTTTTCCCGAAAATAAAGCACAACCCCCCAAAAAGACCTACCCTGATTTGTGGGGGTGGACATAATATAAGCCCTACTCCCAAAATAAGCCCTAATTAGGACCCTGCCCACTCCGTCCCACCTGGCTGCCGCAATGGGGCAGGAGGCTGTGCAGCACATTGCACCACTGCTGCCACAATGAGGTAAGGCAGGTGGGAGAGTGGTGGAGCTGCCCCACGTGCCCTGCACCCGCTTCCTTCAGGGCCCCCCCAACCAGGCCATTCCTTGCTCCCTTTCACTCCCCTCCTGAGCCGGACTGCCATGCTACCGTATGGAGGATGGGCGGGGTAGACCTGGTCCCCGTCCACCATTTTGGAGCCAGGGGGCAAAAGGCTCCACTGCCACTGCGTGCCACTAGAGGGTCTTTTTTCAAGCTCTGCCCCACAGATCACCTGCCTGGTGGCAGCCGCCACCTCCTTCTCTGCCAATTCTCCCATGGCTTGCACTGTGACCTCCACCTCCCTCCACCAGCCCTCCGTTGTTGCCATTGGAGAGAACAAAGAACAGGGAGGGGAACGGCTCTGCACACCAATGCAGAGCAGAGAGGAGCACTTGCTTGCCGCCTTTCATTACCCCGCATCTCCTTTCTCCATTCTCAAAATGGCAGCCCTGTTTCCTGCCGCTTCTCTTCCCGGTGCTGCTGTAGAGCTTGGCACACCATCGCCCAGCTCCTCCCTCTTCGTGAAAGCAAAAAAGTTCTTCAGTAACTGGCTTTCCAGCTCTAGCACGTTTCTCTCCTGCTGCAGGGAAATGGAGTTCATGAGACTAAAAAAAGTTCAGTCAATGGGACATTAAAATCGAAACAAGAACTGAAAAATCAGGGCATCATGGTGGGTACAGTTACAAACACAAAATAGATACGAAAAAGATGTGAAACTGTATGGATTTTATAAAGAACAAACTGTATTTGATAAAATATTGTTAACCTCTGATGAGAAATTAAGAAAATGTATAACTTTCTGTTAATTTTGGAGATGGAAAGTGAGCAAACTAAAGAAACAATGACAAGGTGGATGAAAAACTTTGGTTATAATAAAAAGGTAAAGGTTCCCCCGCACATGCGTGCTAGTTGTTTCCGACTCTAGGGACCAGTGCTCATCTCTGTTTCAAAGCCGAAGAGCCAGCGCTTGTCCGAGGACATCTCTGTGGTCATGTGGCCAGCATGACTAGACGCCAAAGGCGCACGGAACGCTGTTACCTTCCCACTGTAGTGGTCCCTATTTTTCTACTTGCAATTTTACGTGCTTTCGAACTGCTAGGTTGGCAGAAGCTGGGACGAGTAACAGGCACTCATTCTGTTACGCGGCACTTGGGATTCGACCCGCCAAATTGCTGACCTTCTGATCAACAAGCTCAGCATCCTAACCCACTGAGCCACCGCGTCCCTTATTGGTTATAATATAGAACTAGAAAAATGGCAAAAATTATGGCAGAGAAATTATAAACTGACAATGTCAACTGCGTATAAAGAAAATTTATATAAAATGTTTTATAGATGGTGCCTGCCACCAGCAAGATTAGCAAAATTGTTTAAAAATTTGTCAGATAGATGTTGGAAAGGTAAACATAATTCAGGCACTTATTATCATATCTGGTGGACATGTGATAAAGCAAAGGCTTATTGGAAAAAAAATACATGCTTGGTTAGAAAAAATATTGGGAGAGCATGTAGTATTCAATCCTGAATTTTTTTTCTATTAGGTATAATACCAGAAAAGATTAATAAGCAAAGTTTATATTTGATTCTACATATTACAACAGCAGCAAGAATAACTTTCGTGCAATACTGGAAAAATGAAGGAATACCACCAGAGGAAGAAGTAATTAAAAAAATATTGGAATGCGCTGAGATGCACAGGTTATGAGACTGAAAGATAAAGAAGAAACAGAATACTACTAAAGCTGGAAGTTATTCTACAAATGGCTAGAGGAAAGAACCAAAGAGTAGGATTTGACTATGTATTAGTGTTTTTGAACCCAGACTGCATGCTGGTTGAAAAATTAACAGATGTATGTAAGCAAAAAAGAACTAATAAATAGCTTAAAAAAAAGTTCAGTCAGACCTTCCAACTTTGGCAGGAAACAGGGCTGTCATTTTGAGAACAGAGAAGGGAGATGTGAGGCGATGCAGGGCAGCAAGCAAATGCTCTTCTCTGCTCTGCATTGCTGTGCAGAGCCGTTCCCATCCCTGTTCTCCGTTCTCTCCAATGGCAACAACGGAGGGCTGGCAGAAGGAGGCAGCGGTCATGGTGTAAGTCATGGAAGAGTTGGTAGAGGAGAAGGAGTTAGCGGCTGCCGCCAGGCAGGAGATCTGTGGGGTGGAGCTTACTGTTTTCTTGGGAACATTTACAGAAGTGGTTTGCCAGTGCCTTCTTCCTATACTCGAGAGACAAGGGCTTGCCAAAAGTCACCTAGCTGGCTTCCTGCCTCTGGGAAAACTGGAATTGTGTTTCCCCACTCCTGGGTTTGGCACTTTAACCACTACACCGAATGGCCGCTGAAGGAGAGATGCCATAGTCTGTTAAAACAAAAATTACCCTTGCATTTACTCAGCTATATCCTTCAGTTAACTCGTTCAGTGACAAAGAACAGTAAACTTGCTGAACACTGAAGAAGACACTAGTACAGAGAAGAGAGAGAATAGCCATCTTTCCTCCTTGGATATAAAAGTTTCAGGCAGGCAGTCTCTTTATTATGTAAGCTTAGTTTTCTCATCCTAGTGCCCACACAAATGCAGGAATCATGCTGGCTAAGAAACAGAGATTTGTAAGTATGCTATAAATTTTCTAAATGCATGCCATCCTCCACTGGGCAAATGCTATCAGAGTCCTTCTGTTTTGAAAGGCTGGATGTTTCTTATAATGCAAGTGGAGCCAGGAACTATTTCAACAACTCTGGGGTAACCAGAAACTCAGATTTAACCATCCAGGAGTGATTACTTTCTGCTGCTCTGTAGCAAGCTAGGCTGTTTCACACACTTCTTTGAGAAGTGGGCAGAATACTCATCAAAACTAGGGTGTTATGAAACATCAGTTGTCAGCGTATTCAGAGCCAATTTCTTCTCCCAAATCAAATTTCTAGTCCAGTGAATACCAGATCGTTCATATCTATCTGAGTATGCGCATCAGATAATGAATCAGGAGAATAAAATTCAGTTGGCTCGGTGCTACATCTCAAGGTGGATACATCTGACTCAGTTACGAATCACTATCTTCTTTCAAAGGCTGACTTTATATCCTACCTTTTATATTCCATGAGATTTTCATCACGCGTATAGCATTCATCAGCACCTGCTGCAAAAAAATCCCAGATAGGCTTGGGAAGATGCTTTTTAGCGTAAGCTTCAAAATCCGACAAACAGACAAGAGTCATTTCAAAGCAAAGTGAGAGGAACCTAGTAGGAAGAGAGAGAAACTGAATAAATATAACAGGTATAGAACTCCAGGTAAAAATCCTAAAGTAAAGATGAAAAAGAAATAGTGGTATAATCAAGAACCTACCATCTAAGGGATGAACAAGATCTCACAAAAGTATCTGGAGTTTATTTAGGTCATTTCAGAAATATAAGCCAAGCAAAATGTGTTGTAATTCCAAGTTATTCTTTTATTATATATTTATACTCACCTTCATCCAAAAAGGATTAAAAATGTGAAATCCACTTCCCTGCCTAGTCTACAGACTTGGTTTTCTTACCATCCTCTATTCAAGCAGTAGCCAGATCCAACATAATCTCCACCAAGATAAAACCCATTTTATTGGGCACAATGATACAGCTCACCATTGTTATCTTTTTTGCTTTTTTTCTTAAAAAAAACACAAAATGTTATGAACTTTTTCATTCTTGACAGAAACTGATTACTTGTGTAGGCATAGCTGCCTATTCTGTGGAAATAAAGCTAGCCAGAGATTGGAGAAATTATATATATAGACGACCTTGTGTGGGAAGCTTCTACAGCTTGGACTGGAGAGAAATGATTCATTCATTTTCCTGTCTGTGGCAGGCAGCTTCAATTAAAATGACAGAAATTGCTATAATGCCCTTTGGTAACAAATGCCCTATAACAGGGGTGTCAAACTCAATTTCATTGAGGGCCGCATCAGCATTGCGGTTGCCCTCAGGGGGCTGGGTGGGTGTGGCCTGGGTGGGTGTGGCCTACTGGGTGGGCATGGCTAGAGTGCGTATGGCCTACTGTGTGGGCGTGGCCAGCTCTACATCGTTCGCATCAAGGGTGCCTTTGGGGACATGGGCAGGAGTGGGACAGATCTGAGGGTCTCTGGCAGGAGGAGGGTCTCTGGGCCAGGGCCAAGGCAGTGGGGGCTGTTCCCTCACTGTTTCCAGGATGGCTTCGCGGGCTGCATGAAACCACTTCACGGGCCGGATCTGGCCCCTGGGCCTTGTGTTTGACATGTCTGTTCTAGGTGTATGTAATAATGGCTCTTTCAAAAACTTGCTTTTAGTAGTACTCTGTTTCTGGAATATATTATTTTGATGCATTTGTAGAATGTAGGACATTATAGCAGGAAGAACTGGCCTTCTCTATTATAACATCCAATATCCCATTTTATTATGTTTCTTTAAGCAATCCTGTGAAGTAGGTCATTCTTAGAGCGGGAGACTGGCTAGAGGCGAAAGTAGTGTTTGTGTGGAACTAATGGCAAAATTCATTGCTTAGATTTCCCTGTGTAACATTTCTCCCTATCAAACAAAGTTATTTCCAGAATAGCTACAATTGATTCCAAGAAGTGAAAACAAAAAACGCTGAGTTGAATGAGAGTAATTAAACATTTCATGATAAGAATCACCCATAAAACTTTGCAAAGATTCTGTGTGAGTTCTGCACCTTACATTTGTATTTGAAGTGATAACATTCATAACATTGCAGATAGCATCAGTCTTTGAAGAAACACTCTTAAGCGCATGCTTAAAACTAAAGAAAAAACAGCCCCTAAACTCTTCTCTTTCCAATGGCATAAATAAGCACCACGAAGCTAGTGTTTAATCACAGTCCTGCCCCTGCATTTTTCCAACCCAATTAGGCCAATAGCAGAATTAAATGAGGCATAGAGCCTCCAAAAGTCACACCGTTGTCCCGGAGATGGAACGTGTACTGTGGTGGACCTGGCAGGGAGCTGAGCTGCTGATGCTGCTTACTGGAGGGTGACTCCAGGTGTTTGTACATTCCAACCTGGGCAGAAAGATCACCTTCACAGAGATGTAGCAGAGTAGATATTTCCCTTCCTTTCAAGCTTGCTTGGGTTTTTTTAAAAAAAATATACTTACCAAAATCAGTCTTCAAATTATTCCCACAACACACCTAATTGGATCAGCAAGCTGTTGTGGGTGTACCGAAACAAAAATAAAGGTCAGTCGATTGAGTCGTCTAAGCCAGTGGGTTAAATTTAACCCCAAAGAGAGCCTGGTCAAGCATGGGTTGAACTAATTCCACCCAGTCAAATGGGTTGGAGGAGCAGCTAAACCTACGCAGTTGACCTCAGTCAGTCACTTTACATGAGTCTCCATGTAAAAGAACGGGAGGGGAAAAATGTGGCTGAAAAGCAGAGATCTCCATGTCTGAACTCAGTGCCAAGGCGTGAAAGCACAGAACCGAAATACAGGTCAGCCACAATTGTCTAGCCATGACTATTCTACCTATATGACCAATGGAGAAAGGCTTGGTGATGTTGTGGCATATTGTGTTTCCTTTGGTGGGATGCCATGCACCTTTTAAAGAAAGTAAAGGAGATGGCAGTAATTTTTAAACTGCTGACGTCTGACCCAGGTAGGGTGATTGTGTGTTGACAGAACATGAGGTAAAGGGATTTCACTGGGACAGTGGCTGACTAGGTTACGTATGCCATGAAAAAATCAGACTACTGGGTTAATAGGACTGAAATTATTATCATCCTTTAGGGAGTATGCCAGGGAAATCACATATTACTTATTCATCATAACGACTTGTACAGGCTGCAATAAGGTTAGATTATTACAGCCCCATGTTGCATAGTTTTCTACATTTAGGCAGAAGACTTTCTTCATAGACCTACCTTGGAGTGTTATGGGGGACATATAGTATTATTGGGTCGCCACAAGTCTTCCCCCCCCCCGGTACAAACTCATTCCTAGTGTATGTTTAAAGCATATCTTGGCATGTGAGATGCATTACTATTGCGTTTGGTCTTTCTGATGGAGTGGGTGGTACAAAAAAACATTGGGGGCACATGCATTCCCTATTTCTGCACTTGGCAAAGGAACTATTCCAGACTCATTAGCTGCCACTTACTTCTTAGTCGCTTCGTTTGTGCTGTCTTCTATAGTTCGTTATCTCAGTGGATTTTTCCCCCCTGAAGTTACAGAAAGAGCGCACCCTTTGGTGAGGCTTAAAGACAGGTATTCTGCTAAAAGCAGGAGATGCAGTCCTTTTATATGACTAATGTAGGTAATAAGTAATGCTTATAAGTGAAGGAACCATTGGTACCCTCAATTTTCTTCTTTCCCCCCTTATCTCAGATTTTTGGAGACCGGTTAAAGGTATGGAGACAATAGACTCTTGTTGGGGTTGGCCTTATTCCTATTTTCTTCTTTTGTGTGATTGCCAGATCTGACAATGGGAGAATGAGGATGATTTGTCCTTCAGATCAAGGAAACCCAAGGAATCAGTTTTCCACCTTTGTTGTCTGAGCTATTTAAAATATTCAGAAATCTGTCTGACTATGGTTCTACCATTTTTTCCTGTACCACTTCATCCAACATACAAATACTAAGTGCTAACATGATGGTTTGTGTGAGTTGGAAACACAAGATAGGAGTAACATTTTAGAGTAACTTATGTTTTGCATTTGTATTCCTTCATTTAATTTTGCATAATGTGGGGATGAGAAATTAAACTGAAAAATATATTGGAATTGCAAGGAATGGAAAGTTATGCATTTGAGTTTATATTGAGTAAAAACTTCTGTAGGGGACTTCCTTCCTTCCTTCCTTCCTTCCTTCCTTCCTTCCTTCCTTCCTTCCTTCCTTCCTTCCTTCCTTCCTTCCCTTTTCAATATAAATATTAATTTACTACTCTTCCCCCTAATGGTAGTAAATGGAGGAAAAAAATCCATCCAGTTACTGTTTTATAGCATAGAGGAAGCTTCTTTGTCAAACATGAAATATGCAATTAGTTATGGATCTATGTGGGTGTTAAAACCTATTTTTCTTTGTGTATTTTGGTATGGATTTCTTTATATAAACTCACTGTCCTATAATAAGTTCACAATTCATCACTCAGTTTCTTTAAATGGCTATAATTTATCTAAATGACCATCTTCCTTGAACTTGAGGCACATTTGGAATTTATCATTGATTATTTTTAAACGGAATATTTTAGCTTGTTTTTCACTTGGGGAAAATAGATACTGAAACTAAGACACCATTTTTAGGGGTATCATGCCTGAATTTATTTGTTTGCTATAGGTAAATGTAAAAAGACCAATATGTTGGTCATTTATGGTTATTTCTATATATAAAGCAAATGTGATGTTTTATAAAATAATTATAAGAAAAAAAACTTAAAACAGCTTTAGAACAAGGATGCGATTTGTGACTTCGTGATTTGAAGGTGTCTTCAGATGTATTTGTGCAAATATATGCCATGAACTTTATTACAGCAATTTTGACGTTTTACTAACAGCAAGAAAGAAGACACCATGTAAATTTTCAAGCTACATGTGTCTTTTGTATTCCTGGAGCAGCTGCTATTTGGGAGGGATTGATTCTATGGATTCTTTGTATACATGAATTTTTTACATTTCAATATTGTTTTAGGAATTCTTGAAGATGACTTCTACATGATCTGCTAGTGATACTGAAGAAGCAAGGAATTGCTGGATCAGATAAATTGCAATGGAGAAGTCCACTGAAGAGACATCAGAGCTATCATTATTGTCCTGTGGTTTATTGGACTTCAAGCCTGCCCATCACAGCCATAGTGTACGGTGTTTCAAACAGAAAAAATATGTTAAATTTTATTAGACTTATGTTGCTTCTTAGGTACCTGGTCTGAAATTTGCAACATAATTCCTTTTGTATGAAGGAGGAACGATGACTTTTTATAGTTTATGTTTGATCCTCTTTGCATTTACTTGGAATAGTTCTGCCTATGGACCAAATCAAAAGGCACAGAAGAAAGGAGATATTATTCTTGGAGGATTGTTTCCCATTCATTTTGGAGTGGCTGCTAAACACCAGGATCTGAAATCTAGGCCAGAATCAGTCGAATGCATAAGGTAAGTCCACATCAAATCCCCCAAACTCACTCATCCTCCAGACTCACATGACAGAGACCTTAAAGGTTTTGTGATTTCTACCAGGTAATAGTTCTTTGGTGTTTTTTTTTAAAAAAGCCACTTCCAGGCTTTTAGGGAAGGAACTGAAGTCTTATTATGTCTCCTACACCTTGTATATGGGCTTTGCTGAAGTATTTATTTGATCCCTTTCGACGTAGCGGTTTCAGTCAGCTCTGGCTTTTATTTATTGAATTTTACTATATATGCAGACTTTCAAAACAGTATGTGGCTTACAAGATAAAATATAATTGCATTTGATATAAAATATTCAATTCAACACAAAAGAATCTCCAATGGGGTTTGGTTACCCTTACAAAGCAGCTACATGAAACCTCTCATTGGAGGGCATTCTATGTTTTGCGGGTGACTAGTAGGAAGCCTGCTTCATGTGTAATTTGAGCCTTGCATCTCTAACCATTGGAATAAAGAGCAAAGCTTCTTAATAGTGATTTCAGCCAGTTCGCACCACTTTGGCAGAACCGATAGCTAATTTTTTGTTGCCCAGGCCCAGAATGGACTTCTGGAAGCAGCATCCACAGAGAACCGGTTGTTCACATATTTGAATCCCACCACTGAGTGGTTTGTTATATTCTTCATTCTTATCCCAGAAGGCACTTCTATTGCTTTGATTGTAGGCAGGAGTAGTTATGAAGTAGATTGAAAAGAAGAGGCATCTGACCTCATACACTTGTTTTTGTTTTGGTTCTTTTCAACCATTCCTGGCTTTTTTATCACTTTGCCTTTGGTTGATGTTGAATACCAGACTGGATCACAACAAAGACCCTCTCATTTATTTTTAACTATCTGTTTTACACGGGGTAAAACAGTGTAATCTTAGCATGGCTGGAGGAACAAGTAGAACTGAATCTCTCATTGCTGAGGAGAATGCTGAACTGCCCTTGCAGGATCAGGTGTACGATTTGGGATTACTTACAGATTCCTTACCATCACTAGAACAATTAATGATCTTCATGTCTGACAGTCTGCTTCTGGCTTCCATTTCCCCCCCCCCCCAATTAGTCTGTAACTCTAAATCTTGACTAAGTTACCTAAATGATCCCTCCACATTTGCTTCTCTGGATCATCATGGTGGCCTCACTTGTGGCTCTTCTCTACCAAATGAGGCAAGGGAGCCAATCAGAGAAGAGAGGATCTTTTCATGAGTGGCATCTTGTTTGTGGAAAGCCTCTCCAGAGATGTTCATCTGACACTTCCATTATGGCCTTGTAGGTGCTGTGTGAAGACCTCTTCATTTTCATAGACAAAAGAACTTGTGCTATTTTCTTGGTTTTTTTAAAAATATGCTTTAATTTATAAACTGTCTAGAAACATTTAACTACTGGAAAACCTCCAAATATTATAAAAACAAAACCACAGTAAATTGTACAGCAATCTGTCATGCAACCAGAGGTAACGATAATAAGTTTTTTAGGTTTATAAAAATAAAAAAGGATTGTAAAGAGCACCTTAATGGCATTTCCTGGCTAAAGGAATGAATTTTGTAATAGGGAATACAGTTCAATGTAAACAAATGCAAAGTTGTGTAAATTGGATTAAAACCCTAATCTCTACATGTGAGCTAATGAAGTCCAAGCCGTCAGTGACTAAGATAATTTCTGCAATAGAGATTTGCAAAATCTTATAATTACTTAGCTGCGGTTGAAATGAAATAGCTTGTTTGCTTAAGTTCTTAAGTTTGGCACAATAATTAGGTGACACTAGAAGATATTATAAATAGAAATCACCTAAAAAAAAGTTGTCGGTGTTACAGTGTATAAATATGCTGCTACAATAAGATTTTTATTTTAAACACTGATGTGGAGAAATACAGGGCAAATTTTAAACAGGAAGCAATTTTTCAGTCTCCGTCGTTGGCACAAGGCTGTGTTCGAAGCAGAGACGGCAGAAGAGCTTTAAACATGGGTTACTGTATGACACTTGTCCTTCCTGGGAAGAAGAGGTCAACCTCTTTGGAAATTCTAGCAAGAGGAAGGGGCCAGGCTGAGACACACAATCCATGGAATAGGCGGTGTAAATTCGGTCGTCTTCTCCTCCAAAGCAGTTGCAGGGTGCTCCCCTGAAGCTTTGGGGCCTCATTTAAAGTACCTCTTCAGACAGGAAAGACAGGGGAAAGGAGCTAGCCCAAACCCTGTTCGATGCCACGGATCCGTCGAGCTAACTGGATGTCCCTGGGATGGAGAGTGACCCGCTTGGCATGGAAGGTACACAGGTAGCCATCTTCCATAAGATGCACCAAAAAGGCTTCAGCTGCCTCCTGCAAGGCAAGAAGTGCCATGGACTGCCACATCATGTCAACCCCGCGGGTATATTCCAGGCAGACCTCCCGCACCACACGAGCAAAGGGTAGCTTGGGAATAAGTAGATCAGTACTTTTTTGATACTTTCTGATCTCCTGCAAAGCTCGGAAGCCGGGCTGGTATCTCCGCCTTCTCCGCTGCCCTGCTGGTGCTTCTTGTGGGGGGCTGCTCGGTCCAGAGCGACGGGGAGAGGCTTGGCTCCTGCGTGGAGATCCTCCAGATCGACCGCGACGGAGAGGAGTCGAAGGGGTTCTCCTGGAACCGGTGCCAGCCGTCGGCCGCATGGTGCCTGTGAGATGGGAGCTGGAGAGGAGCGGGCGGCGGTGGTGGCGGCGGGTCCACGGACGAGCTCCTTCCGTTACATTCGCATTTCGCGCCACGCTTTGAGCCCCGCCCCTCGTTTGAGACGGCTAGCCAATCCAACTCTTGAACAGGCTTTCGAATCTTCACTGGGAAGTAGGCGAGCCAGTACGGATCAAATCATCCAATCGGGAGGCAGGACCGGGATCTCACAGGGTTGTTGTGAAGATATAACGGAGAAAAGTCCTGTAGAGTCAACCCCTTTGAATTAAGGATGGGATTAAAGGAGCTCCTTTCCCAAAAGCAGAGTGCTGAGTGTAGCCACTTCCTCCAGTGATGGTCCCCTCCCAGCTGCTGCTTCAATCTGGGAAGAGCACAAAATCCTCCCTGCACACCATCTTCCTCCTATGAGTCCTGATACAATAAAAGTGTCAACCCAATGTGTTGCTTGTTTAAAATTATGAATTCCATGCTAGGAATCCTAAGGATTGAAAATAAAACTACTAATATTGTAATGAAGGATCTTCAGTGATTTGGCTTCAGTTTTCCAATGTTTCATAGCAATCACGCGGTCCTAGGAAAAGCTACAGACAGTTACTTTTTTATTGAAAAGTTTTACAATACATTTTTTAAATAGAAAAAACTCCCTCTTCCCCCTCCCCTCTCCCCAACCCTACCCTACCCTACCCTCCCCCCTCCCCGACTTTCCAGAGCTGAATACAGGGTATAGACTTACAAACAAAAGCTAAAATATGCTAACAACAAAAATAAAACATTAAATTCTATCGCGCTTTAACTCTCCATAGTCATAATTATATTAATAACAAATAACTAATAATACATCATACAAAACCAGTACTTATTCAAATGCTAAATGAAACTTTTTAGTCCCATATTTATTCTGAATATATTCAATCCATCTTCTCCATTCCACAATATATCTCTGTTGTGATTGTTCTTTCAAATATGCTGAAATCTTTGCCATTTCCGCCAAATTAGAAACTTTCAAAGTCCACTCTTCTATAGTCGGCAGTTCCTCCTTCTTCCAATATTGCGGTACTAAAAGTCTTGTAGCCGTAATTAAATTCAACATCAATTTAGTGTCTATAACAGTAAAGTCTGTAATAATACCCAACAAAAACAACTGTGGAGAAAACCTTATCTTTTTCTTAAATATCTTTTGCATATTCCACCAAATTTTAATCCAAAAAGCTTTAACCTTTTTACAAGTCCACCATATATGAAAATACGTTGCATCCTCACAACCACACCTCCAACATTTGGGCTGACAGTTCGGATACATACTTGCTAGTTTTTTAGGATCTAAATGCCACCTATAAAACATTTTATAAAAATTCTCTCTTAGATTTTGGGCCTGTGTAAATTTTACGTTTCTAACCCAAATCTTTTCCCAAGTATCCATTGTTATAACCTCCTGAAAGTTCTGAGCCCACTTTATCATACAATCTTTAACAAGTTCTGTTTCTGAATCAATTTCTATCAATGCATTATATATCCTTCTTATATGTGCTTGACCTTGATCTCTAATTTGTTTTACCAAATTTTCATCAGTTATCGAAAAACCAACTTTCTGATCCTCTTGCCTGTAACTGCCCATACTGGAACCAAGTTTGTACAATCTTTTCTTCTTTTAAAATATTATATGGCCTTAATTGCCATACATTCCTTTCTAGACTTAAAATTTCCTTATATGTAGTCTCATCATGTTTAAATCCAATGTTTATATTTTCTATTGCATGTTTAGGTATTGCCCAAATTGGTATCTTATAATTCAACTTATGTCTATATTTTTTCCATACTCGCAACAGAGCATACCTTAATATATGTATCTTAAACACATTATCCACCTTCTTATCATACAATAAATATGCATGCCAACCAAATAACAAATCATAACCCTCAAGATTTAATAATCTCCCTTGTGTTAAATTAAACCAGTCACTTATCGCTGATAAAGCAGCAGCCTCATAATATAATTTAAGATTAGGCATTTTAAGACCACCTCTTTCACGTGTGTCTTGCATTATCTTAAATTTAACTCGTGGCTTTTTCCCTGCCCAAACAAATTATTAATTCCTTTCTGCCATTCCTCCAAATTTAAATCCTTTTTAAGTATAGGTATCATTTGAAACAAAAATAAAAATTTTGGCAAAACATTCATTTTCACTGCTGCAATTCTTCCCAATAAGGATAATTGTAGTTTTTTCTAACTATCTAGGTCTTTTTGTGTTTTTACCCATAACAATTCATAATTATTCTTGTATAACTTCACATTTGAAGCTGACAAATAAACCCCCAAATATTTAGTCTTTTTAACTATTTCAAATCCTGTTAACTCTTCTAAAACAACCTTTTGTTCTGTAGTCATATTTTAGACAATATTTTAGTTTTTTGTGTATTTAACTTAAATCCAGAAACTTTCCCATATAACATTATTATCTCCATCAGCTCTACAACTGAGTAAGTCGGTTGACTTACTATAATAACCAGGTCATCTGCAAACGCTCTCAGTCTATAATCCTGATCTCTTATTTTAATTCCCTTAATTTTATTTGTATCTCGTATTTTAATCAGTAATATTTCCAATGTTAAAACAAACAGTAAAGGTGACAACGGACACCCCTGTCTTGTGCCCTTTTCAATATTACATGTTTCTGTCAAACTACTATTGACTATTATACGAGCTGTTTGCTTCTGATATATTGCTCTAATAGGTTGTAAAAAATTTTTCCCCAAACTCCATTTTCTCCAATACTTTCACCAAAAATTGCCAATCCAATTGATCAAAAGCTTTTTCAGCATCCAAAAAGATCAGCGCTGCAGAGACCTGATTATTTCTTTCCAAAAATTCCAATAAATCTACAATAGGTCTCACATTATTCTTCATTTATCTACCACTTATGAATCCAGTTTGATCACTATGAATCACTTTCTGCATTACCTTCATTAATCTATTTGCTACAATTTTTGCAAATATCTTATAATCAGTATTTAAAAGCGATATTGGTCTATAGTTTTTGGCTTGGGTAGCATCTTGATCTTCCTTCGGAATCAGCAAAATAAAAGCTGTTTTCCACGATGGAGGCACTTCTCCCAGTTGAATTGTCCTAAACAATTCTCTTAAAGGTTCCACCATTTCTGACTGTAAACTTTTATAGTAGATAGCAGTCAATCCGTCAGTTCCTGGTGTTTTACCCACCTTTAATTGCTTAATTGCTAAAAGAATTTCTTCATCATTTATCAATTGATTCATCCCTTCCCTTTGTTCTTGTGTAAGAACAGGAATGTTAGCTTCCTGCAAGTATCTATTTATATCTGTATCTCGAATCATATCTCTAACATACAACTTAGAATAGAAATCAACAAAAGCCTTTTTAATAAGATTCTGCTGATACACCACTTTACCCTTGTACTCTATTCTATCTATATTACATGCCCTTTGTTTCTTCCTTAACAAGTAAGCTAACCACCTACCCGGTTTATTGGCATTACAAAAAGTGTTATGTTTAGCATACCGTAAGTTAGTTGCCACTTGATCTGCCATCAACATATCAAACTGACCTCTTAGTAAAGTAATTACCTCTTTGATCTTCCCATCAGATGGATTCAAAATTAAAGCCTTTTCTTTTCTCTTAATTTCCTCCTCTAATTCTTTCCGCCTGAATTCCAATTTATGTCTATATTTATTATTCAAATATATTAACACTCCTCTCATATAAGCTTTACTTGCATCCCAAACCATCTCAATAGGAGTACCCTTATGCATATTAATTTTAAAAAATTCTTTCATCTGTTTTTTACACTCTTCCACATTTTCCTGATATCTAAACAAATTCTCATTTAGTCACCAAGACCGTCTGTCTCCATTATCTTTTTCTATCTCCAACCATACTGGACTGTGATCAGATATAGTTCTTGGACATATCTTGATCTTCTTAATCCTAGAAAAAAAATCATTAGTAATTAATACAAAATCAATCCTGGATAAAAATTGATGCCTATCAGAGAAAAAAGTAAAGTCTTTTTCTTGCAAGTTCCTTTCTCTCAAAACATCTCTCAATTCCAAGTCAACCTTCATCTCAAAAAATGATTTAGGCAGTCTAGCATGACTTGGAGTACTTCTAAAAAGGCCTCTTTTGTCCATTTGTACATCCAAAATGCCATTCCAATCTCCCATAAAAATATAAGATTTGTAATCCCACTGAATAATCTTGCTGTGTAATAGTTTATAAAATTCTCCTTGTTGTTGGTTAGGAGCATATAATCCAACCAGAAGTATTTTCTTGCCTTCTATTAATAGTTCAATTATAACATATCTTCCTTGTTTATCTTTTTCAATTAAACTAGCTGTTAAAGTATTCTTGACATAAATAACAACTCCATTTTTCTTGTCAGGAGCAGAAGCAATAAACTGTGTACCCAGCCTAAAGTTTATCAAATACTTTTGATCAGCTGCTCGAATATGCATTTCCTGTAAGCAAATAACATCGTTTTAAAATTGTTTTAGATATTGAAATACTTTCTTTCTTTTATGCGGAGAATTTAATCCATTAACATTCCAAGTTAGAAGCTTTGTCACCATCTTTTGCGACCTGAAGCTTTTGGAGCGCCTCTTCCAGAATTACCTGCACTCTCTTCGGTTTTGCTCCTCCCACTGCTTCACTATAAGTAAGTTTTTGAGATGTGGTCATGGCTTTCTGTTGTTCTTGCTCTTGTCTCATTCGTCTGGTTGCAGCCCGTGTCATCCTTTGATCTCTAACCTCTTCCATTGGTACTAGAATCTGATCCACTCCTGCAGTGGCGTAGCGTGGGTTGTCAGCACCCGGGGCAATTTGCGCCCCCTAACCCGGTGACGTCATGGCACCGCCGAAAAGACGCGCCCCGCAGCGGCGTAGACTTTCCAAGAAGAGTCGCGCGCATGCGGGATGCTTCCGGGTCCCTCTCGAGGGCGGCTGGGCGGGGCTCCGACCTGCAAGAGCCGCTGCATTCAAGCTCGCACGTGAGCCCCGCTAAATAAAGCCACGCATGCGCACGAAGCTAGGCCAGCCGGCCGGCGGGTCCATCTTCGCTCGGCCAAGCCTGCCGGGGCGCCTGCGGGGCGCTTGCGGTTGGCCTGAGCCTGGGCAGAGAGTTGGGCGCTTCTATTTATTTTATTCAGTTTATGTGGCCGCCCATCTCACCTGCCGGACTCGTTTCGCTTTGCAAGAAAGAGCAGCTCGAGAGCGGAGCCAAGCCGACTCTGTGCAGCCCTTGGAGCTCCCTGAGCAGCTCAGTGCGAGCGCGCCCCCCCCAGATGTTGCGCCCGGTGTGGCCCGCCCCCCCTGCACCCCCCACGCTACGCCACTGCACTCCTGTAGTTTGCTGGGATTCTCCATCTTTCAGCTGAATAACTCCTTCAGCTCCTTGTGTACTCTCCCTTTGTGGCTGACGCTCTCCTTCACCATTCCTCCTTTTAAATTCTGTGGATGGTGGGGAGCCTGCCTTCAAAATATTAGCATAAAAATCTTGTTCCTGTAAAACTGTGTTAAGATGATATCTTGTGCCTGCGTGCATCACCACCATGCCTACTGGGATCTCCCATCTAAACTGGATGTCCCGTTTCCTTAATTCTTCTGCCAGAAAAGCAAATTCTTTCCTTTTCCTTAAAATTCTTGGAGGAATCTCTTTCAGAATTAAAACTTCTTGCTCTGCAACTTTAAATTTTTTGTTGTAGAGGGCTTGAATAACCTCATTTCTAATTACTCTTTTCGTAAAATAAACCACCACATCTCTAGGTAGCTTTCTTTGTCTTGCAATCCAAGAATTAACATGAAATATTTTATCTATATTCACCATAACATCTTCTGCAGAAAGCTCCAAAACCTGCTCAAGAGCCTGTGCCAATATTTCTTTCAAATTCTCCTTAGGATCTTCTTTCAAACCCCTAATTCTCACAGCAAACTCCATTTCTCGATACTGTAGCAAAACCACATCATCATCAATCTTTTCCATCACAGTTTCAGCATCCATCATTTTAGCATCTAATCTCATGTTATTTTGGCTAATCTCTTCCACTCTCTCATCCAGACGCTCAATACAAACAGCAAGCCCTTGAAATGCAGCCAAAATGTCTGCTCTTATTTCTGTATTCTTCTCCTCAATAAGTTCAACTATTTGTTGAGATTGTTTTTTCAAAGCCTCTTGCAAAGCATCCTGCAAATCTTTTATTGTTAAAGCTGGTGGGGGTGCGGGTGCCGCAGTAGGAGGCATCAGAGCCTGTAATGAAGACTGCTGAACTGGCGAGGCACCAGCACTTCTAGGAACTTTAGTTGGTTTGGAAGCCATTTTAAGACCACTTAATTCTATTGCGCACTTTCACTTTCCGCACCGCTTGCAACTTTTTCCACAAAGTATTCTGAGTTAAAGTTCAAATACTTGCTTTACAGCATTCTCCTGCACAGCTCTGCCTGCATCCAAGTAATCCACAATTAACTATCAATGGCAGGGATGGTTGCAGCGTCCTGCTCTGCTCCAAAGCCTTGGAGCAGAGGCATCCCGGAGTCCGGAGCAAACTCAGGCTTCGGGGGGGGGCTCACACCCTTCAACCACCAGAGTTTAACTCTGGCGATCTAGGGGAGCTCTACCCCTGCCTAAGCGCTCACCCCCTCCTCTTCTCCCGAGGAGCGGGTTTCCAAGCCGCCAAACAGCTGATCGTCGCTGTTTTTGGCAGCTCTACGGAAAACAGTGGGGCTGACAGCCAAAATGGCCGCCATCAATGGAGCCTTGCCACCTGGAAGTCAAGCTACAGACAGTTATTATGTTCACGCTTCTATAAGCACCTTTTGGAGACTGAATCTAAAGGATTATTCAACCCTAACTGTAATTCCCTGAAATAAATATATAGTGGAAGACAGCATATATTTTTGGTCATCATGCCTCAAGGGATGGGTGGCTCAGTGGTTAAGACGCTGGGCTTGTCAGCTGGAAAGCTGGCAGCCTAGGTTTGAGACCCAAGCATCATGTGACAGGATGAGTTCCCATCCTTGACCCAGCTCCTGCTAACCTAGCAGTTCGAAAGCATACAAATGTGAGTAGATAAATAGGTACCACTTTGGTGGGAAGGTAACAGTGCTCTGTGACATCATGCTGGCCAAACGATCGCTGAAATGTCTTCAGAAGTGCTGGTTCAATGACCTTAAAACAGAGATGAGTGCTGCTTCCTATAGTCGGCGATGACTAGTGGAGTAAAATCTGCAAGGACTCCTTTGCCTCAAGGGAATACTTTGAAAACAGTCACATTTTTGCTTAGAAGTTTTTAAAAGAAAATTAGATAAATTTATGTTAGTTACTAATTTTGATGGTCATATATTACCTCCTAAATTACAGGCAGGTTGCCATATAATGTCAATTCTGTGGGCAACCCTGGATGAAATTCCTCTATTATGCTTATGAGCTTCCTGCATCATTTGGCTGGTCGTTAGGTGACACAGAATTTTTGACAAAATGGGCCTTAATATTCCAATAATATCTCATGTAATACCTCATGGATTGCCCAGAAAGTGGGCTGTCATATAAATATTAAATACTTATTTCTGAAAAATTTCATATGAATAAGAACAGTTTCTTGGCACAACATTCTAGACTGTGAAGTGCAATATCTGGTTTACCTTTTAGTTAATAAGAATATGCTGTTAAATTGTGTCAGTGGGAAAAGAGGGAAAGAGGGAGAGAGGGAGGGAGAGAGCGAGAGAGCGAGAGAGAGAGAGAGAGCACCTGCCACTATCCAAAATGCCCATTGTTCTGATCCAGCAGGGCTTTGTTGTGTAATGTATGTGGTACAGCTCCTTGGTTGTCCATGGGAGGACCAAGGGTTCAAATTATGTTTGGTGCATTATTACCTCATTGCTCAAATGACATGCACTCTGTAATTTATATCATTTTATTGACATAATGCAACTGATGTAAATTGCATCATTTGCACAATATCACAACAATTGTCACTGTGATTTGTAATGGATGCCTATGTGAACTGGCCCTATTTTTGGTTAATTATTTTGAAATATGTAGTTACATTTCTCTTTGGAAGTGCTCTTCCATTTACTTAGAAACAACATATTTTCCCGTTTCTCTCCTCTGCCTCTATAGAAAAGGACAGGTACACACACACACACACACAACTTTGCATTATTGTATTGTTGAAGCTGATTTGTAGGTCAGAAATAAGTGCCAAAGTGTTCATTTTCCCCAAATTCTCCATGTGTGGTCACATGAATTGCAACCTGTAAAATATTCTAGAATAGGAAGGGATATAATCTGATCAATATGTAGAAAGTTGTAACTTCAACAAGTAAATTTTTTGTAAAGGAAACCATAACAAAATCATGGAATGCCAAGTATGTTCTACAACATTTTATTGGTCTCCAAGAATGCCTGCACTGATGAATGTCGGGAGATGGACTGGAGTGAGGGACTTCTAATGAAGTGAGCTATTGCCCACATCTTTCTCCACTGCACATGGATTGCAGGCCATTATAACAAAAAGGCAGCTGTAAGTGAAACTCTAATTGCCAAAATTATCTCTGGAATAAAGAGAACTCTGGTAATTGCCAACATGTACTTTACCACAGTTGATTTTTCAGAAATCAACATTTTTGTAACCATAAGATCAACTGGAAGTCACATGTTTTATTGTGTTCTGAGTCATAAATGCTGCCTTTCATGGACTCAAGGTTTGACAAAAACCTCACCTTTTAAATCACTTTGGAGTTTTTATTTTTTGCTTATTTAAAATTGGCAATAGGAAAACCTTCAGAACTGCAAGCCTACAAATCACTGGGTGAATTTCTCTTCAATCCATTTTTTTAAAAATTACATCTTTTCAGCTTTGTAAGATTATTTTTTGTATACTTGTATATTTTTGCAATATACAGCAAAGGAGTGACTTTAGAATTGTTTTTAAAAAGTTTAAATGCTTTGTGAAACTGATTTAATGAAAGACTTGAAACTAATTAGACAGATTCCTCCTCTGGGAAAAATAATCTATCTATTTTACATTTCAATGCAAAATAAGATTGTGAAGGTCAATTGCTAAAACGCATGATGGCTACTTTGAAAGAAACATTTGATTTGTGAGCTGGTGAAGTCCTTGAGTTTTTAACTCTACTGGAATGAAAAGTTGATGCTGAAGATGAACAAACTCCCTTGAAGACAACTGAAATGAACTTTAAGGTGGATTTAAAAATTATAAGAAAGAGATGTCAATACTAGACGTAGAAATGGAGTTGAATGATCACTTAAAAATCAAAAAGGACATACAAATAATATATCTAGAGAATGATGTGGACTATCCTTTTAAACAGAAATATTTACTGATATTATTTCATGGAAATTACAAATGGATTTGAATACAGATGATAAGAACTTCAAGAAAAGAAACAACAGATTGGAAGAAAAGAGGAGTTTAAATTTTATCTATGGAACTAAAGGATGGTTTGGAGGAGAAGAAAAAAAATGGTTTATTTGACTGTGGTTAAATAATGAGTTATTATCTTTGATGATGTTGATGAAGATTTTCAGTCATCCAGATAGAATTGTCTGGAAGCTGAATGATGGCAACTGGACTTATTTTCTTGTTGGTTTGAGATCTTTCACTGGTCATCCAAACAGTTTCTTCAGTCTGAACAAGTTGGTTAGGGGAATCTGAGCAGACAAAGAGTTATTGGGATATGCCAATTCCTAAAATTCTTATGAGTATTCCCAAACGTTTCTTCCCCAAAGTGCCTGGCAATATGTCAATGAAGATTGTCAGTCATCCAGATAGCAGTCTCGAAGCTGCTTGGATGAGCAGTGAAATGTTTCAAACCAACAAGAAAATAAGTCCAATTGCGATGACTGAACTTCCAGATATCTTTGGTGATGCTTAATGGTTACCTGGATTGAATCCTTCCTTCCTTCCTTCCTTCCTTCCTTCCTTCCTTCCTTCCTTCCTTCCTTCCTTCCTCCCTCCCTCCCTCCCTCCCTCCCTCCCTCCCTCCCTCCTTCCTTCCTTCCTTCCTTCCTTCCTTCCTTCCTTCCTTCCTTCCTTTCTTTCTTTCTTTCTTTCTTTCTTTCTTTCTTTCTTTCTTTCTTTCTTTCTTTCTTTCTTTCTTGATGCTATGGATTAGTTTATAATAGCTACGTCATTAATTTTGAATGTCTAAATAAATGTTATTATTTCAGGTAACATTTAATAGTCCTTCAATTTTATTTTATTTTATTTGTAATGTTTAATTGTTATGAGAGCATTGAGGGGATTTAGATTAAATAAAAAGGGGGATCGTATACTTATATTGTTAGGTATTTTTGTTAATTAATAAGGAGAGTTGAAGATATAGCGATTAGTTTGTAGAAAATGGGATGAGGTATGGAATGACGAGGCATCTGGTTGTATTTCAAAATAAAATAAAATAAATAAATTCATTTAAATTAAATTAAATTAATTAAGATTTAATTTAAGGTTGTATTAAAAGATTTCAGGATCTTTTAAAGTCCTAGACTTTAAAAGAGCTAATTTCAACAAAAATTAGAGAAAGCTTGGGAAAGATTCCATGGATGAAAATCTTAAAGGGGAAAACAACCCAAGAAGCTTGAGAAACTCTAAAAAAATATTATTATAAAAGCCCAGTCCAGTACAATATCACTGAAAAAGAAAAATAAGAAATCCAAGAAGAAACCAGCATCGTTGCACAAAGTATTAAAAAATAGAAAGAGGAACATATAACTAGGGCAGAATACCAGCATACAGTTCAAATCTGCAAAGGAAAGCAAAGGCTCAGAATGAACAAAGACTTGCAACTAAAGTCAGAATGGTACCCACAAGTGTTTATCACAAGATGCCTATGCAATATCCTGGGGAGAGAAAGGAAGAAAGAAGGTACAAGACCAATTGTGTGGCACACCCTACCATATATCAAAAACATTTCAGAAGCAAGTAAAATGCAACTTCCCAGATCTGCAAGTGGGCATTACCCACCACCCAGAGGCTACCATACGAGGACAAATCATGCACTACAAAGATTGTTTGGAAATGGGAAAAACTTCAAATATAATTTACTGGATTATCTGCATGGATTGCTACTGTGACTATGTGGTATAGACAGGGAGGAAGCTAACCACCAGATTGTGAAAACATGAGTGAGCAGCTAGACAAGGATGGGAGTCTCATACTGCAGTCAATACAGACATGCATTCCATTTTGCAGCTGCTACCATGTTTTCCCAAAATTAAGACCCACCCCGAAATAAACACTAGCTTAATTTTCGGGGGTGGGCCAATATAAGCCCTACTCCAAAAATAAGCCCTAGTTTGGGGGTAAGGCACACACCTAAAAATCAAACTAGGGTGGGGGTGGGGTGTGTGGAACTGCCCCATGTGCCTTGCAGCCAGGTCTCTCCTCGCAGGCCCACTTCTTCTATGGCATCCCCAGGCCTGCATTTGGCAATCAAGTCTTTCCAGAAGGCCACTGCAGCTGACAACCGAGTTATGGATTCAATCCATAGCTTGGTTCTGCAGGGCCTCTGCAGTTCTCAGCTACAGTGGCCTTCCAGAAAGGACTTTGATTGTGAAATGCAGGCTGGAGCTCCATTCTCATCTGCATAATGAAGCTGCTCCTTTGGCCACAGAAGAAGTGGGTCAGCTGGGTGGGACTGTTGATGCCGGAGAGGAGTGGAAAAGACCCCCCCCCCAAAAAAGATCTGGTGCCTCTTTTGGAAGCAAAAAGAAAAAAAATAAGACCGGGTCTTATTTTGGGGGAAACATGGTATGATTGTTGGCCAAACAGGGACAAAAATAGCCAGAAAAATGATTGAGGCTTGGGAAACAGGTCCATTATCAGTCAACAGTAGTGCTGATTTACTATCAACTTATGAAGTACTTAGGAGCCAAGGACACCAGCACAAGGAAACAACCTCCTCTGGGGAAAAATATTTATCTATTTTACATTTCAATGCAAAATAAGATTGTGAAGGTCAATTGCTAAAATGCATGATGGCTACTTTGAAAGAAACATTTGATTTGTGAGCTGGTGAAGTCCTTGAGTTTTTAACTCTACTGGAATGAAAAGTTGATGCTGAAAAAAAGTTGACTGAAGACAACTGAAATGAACTTTAAGGTGGATTTAAAAATTATAAGAAAGAGATGTCAATACTAGACGTAGAAATGGAGTTGAATGATCACTTAAAAATCAAAAAGGACATACAAATAATATCTAGAGAATGATGTGGACTATCCTTTTAAACAGAAATATTTACTGATATTATTTCATGGAAATTACAAATGGATTTGAATACAGATGATAAGAACTTCAAGAAAAGAAACAACAGATTGGAAGAAAAGAGGAGTTTAAATTTTATCTATGGAACTAAAGGATGGTTTGGAGGAGAAGAAAAAAAATAAAATTGGTTTATTTGACTGTGGTTAAATAATGAGTTACATCAATGACTTAATAGCAAACTATCAACACCCTAATTAACAACTAAAAGCTACACAAAATCAGGCACCATAGGACAGCCTAATGCATATATTCTAGAGAGAGAGAGAAAGAAGGTCCCTGATGATGGGCTCCAGTAGGAGCCCCATAGCTGGAAGAATAAACCTTTGGTCCTGGTGACTGATTCAGATGGGATCCTTCAACATTATCCTGGGATATGTATATTTGCCTTCATTTGCAAAGTAAGCAGGACCTGCCAGTAATATTTAAGATTGAATTTTCTGGCTGAGCTCCAGGGCTCTACAATCTCAGGAGCTCCACAATCTGAGCCTTTGAAATGTCTGGCAGATCATATAAGGAGAAAAGGATCACCATGGAAGGGCGCCACAGGTTAAAAAGCCCTATGGGCATAAAGCTTTTTCTGAACTTAGTGTCCTCCCTTATTAAGTCACTTTAGCTGTAATTGGAAAGATACAAGGCTCTTTTATTCTTATATTCTTTTCTTCTCTTTCAGATAATTTGTATTAGATTTTGCTATAATAACACATTATAATAAGCACATGTTTATTTATTTATTATTGGGACTTATATGCCACCCTATCTCCCGAAGGACTCAGGGTGGCTAACAACAATAAAATACAATAATACAAAAGTTAAAAAGAAATTAAATTAATAGCCCCAGTAGAATAAATTAAAATTAAATTAAGAATTAAAAACATAATTACAGTAAAATCCCTGTCAGTCCAGGTCAGCCTGATGGAAAAGGAGTGTTTTGAGGCCGCGGCGAAAGGACCAGAGATCCGGGGCCATCCGAAGCTCAGGGGGGAGCTGGTTCCATAGGGCTGGTGCTCCCACAGAGAAGGCCCTCCCCCTGGGGGTTGCCAGCCGACATTGTCTAGCCGACAGCACCCCGAGGAGGCCCTCTCTGTGTGAGCGCACTGGGCGATGGGAAGTCGTTCCCGGCAGCAGACGGTCCTGCAAGTATCCCGGGCCTAAGCCATGTAGGGCTTTAAAGGTAAGTACCAGCACCTTAAATCTCACTCGGAGGACAACCGGTAACCAATGCAGCTCACGCAGGAGGGGTGTAATATGGGAGTATCGGGATGCTCCCATCACTACCCGCGCGGCCGCATTCTGCACCAGTTGAAGCCTCCGGGAGGTCTTCAAGGGCAGCCCCATGTAGAGAGCATTGCAGTAATCTATACGGGAGGTAACGAGTGTGTGAGTGACTGTACGTAGGGCATCTCGGTCCAGAAAGGGGCGCAATTGGCGTACCAGGCGCCAGTTTACATATAGGTAAAGGTAAAGTTTCCCCCGCACATGCGTGCTAGTCGTTTCTGACTCTAGGGGCCGGTGCTCATCTCTGTTTCAAAGCCGAAGAGCCACCGCTTGTCCGAGGACGTCTCCATGGTCATGTGGCCAGCATGACTAGATGCCAAAGGCGCACGGAACACTGTTACCTTCCCACCGTAGTGGTCCCTATTTTTCTACTTGCATTTTTACGTGCTTTCAAACTGCTAGGTTGGCAGAAGCTGGGACGAGTAACAGGCGCTCACTCTGTTACGCGGCACTCGGAATTCGACCCGCCAAACTGCCGACCTTCTGATCAACAAGTTCAGCATCCTAACCCACTGAGCCACCGCGTTCCCATGCACATATACATACGCATATTAAAATGGAAGCAATCTTTTTCATTATTTCAACCAGATTAGTGAAAGACTTGTCATTACACAAACCAAATTACAAATTGTTCAGCTGCATCCCTTGCCTCTATCATCCATTTTCCTCCCGTACCCTTCCAAAAACTTACCTTTAACACCAGAACAGCTGCAGGTAAAAGACTTTACTCCAGCAGTGATTTTAAGAGAATCTGGAATGTATATAAGTACTTTGTAAGAACAGGAGTTCCTTAGTTTATGGAGAATAAATGCCAGAAATTTAATAAAGTACTACAAGAGATTAAAGCTTAACTTCTGCAATAAACTTTGTACTGTTTGCCCTGTTCTGAAAATGCTGTGCAATGTTAGTTGTATATCTAAAACCCTGGAAGTTTTACAGAAGCAAGGATGATGAAATCATTATGCAGTGTGGAAAAAATGTGGGCAGTGCTTATTGTGTAGTGGGTCCGACGCAAGAGAGACGCCAGCCGGTGTGTGAGTTCAGCTCTTTATTGGAAGGGGAAGTGAACTAAGGAATGAGGGCTACCTGGCCTCCTTATATACCTGGCCAGGTAAGCTAACAGCCAATGGGGTTGGCCCTAGGTTTCCCGCCGAAACTGTCCAGGCCACGCCCCCTGATGGCTGTTGCTATGCAGATGCCTGCATACATAACACCCCTCCCCCCTTAGAGAAGACCCACATAACAACAACAACATGCAACTACTATAACTATGAGTATATATATAAAAAAACAGTGGTGTCCTTGTGTGAGGGTCACTTGCACACATAGTCCGACAGGTAGGCTGGTGTCCTGCGTGGACGGGTGGATCGTCTGGGTGTGCTTGGCCCCTGGGCTTGGACCGTGGGTTCCTGAGGCCTTTGTACAGGGCTGCAAGGAGCCGGCATCAGGAAGTCCTCCTCCTCTGGTCCCTGCCCTGTGACGTCCTCAGCTGGGTTGACCCCTCCTGGAGTGTGGTCCTCCTGTTGATCGTGTGCGTTGAGTTCAGGGGCGTGTGTGACGCGCTCAGGGGCGTGTGTGACGTGCTCAGGGACTCTTCCTCTGAGCTGATCGATGTGTCGCCTTATGCGTCTGTCCCCCTCCACCCCTACAATGTACGAAAGGGGTCCTGTTTTTCCGACCACTGTCCCCGGAACCCAAGGATGTCCAGCCCCATAGTTCCTTGCCCAGACCAGGTCCCCCAGGTTGAGGACCCTGTGTGTGGGTGATGATGGCAATGGTGATGGTAGTGATGCTGGTGGTGATGGTGATGATGGTGATGATGGTGATGTTGCCCTACCGGTTTCGGCTGCTACCCGGTCTGGGTGTAGGCGGTCCAGCTTGGTGATGAGGCGCCGTCCCCATCGCAGTTCTGCTGGGCTCTTGCCGGTAGCCACGCATGGTGTTGTGTGTTGGGCTAGTAAAAATTTGGCCAGTCTGTGGTGCCAGTCCCCGCTGATGATGTGCCGGAGTGCGTCTTTGGTCGTCCTTACCATCCGTTCGGCCTGCCCGTTGGTAGATGGATGGAAAGGCGCAGAGGTGGCGTGCCTAATCCAGTTCGCCTTCAAGAACGCCTGGAAATCAGCAGCAGTAAACTGAGGCCAATTATCAGACACAATTACGTCGGGGAGGCCGTGTGTGGCAAAGAGAGCTCTGAGCACCTGGATTGTCCTCCCCGAGGTCATGTTGGGGACAGGGACTACCTCTAACCACTTGGAGTGACTGTCCACCACTACTAAAAATAGTTGACCCTGGAATGGCCCCGCATAGTCAATGTGAATGCGGGACCATGGCGTGTGTGTGGCCTCCCACCGGTGTACTGGTGCATGTGGCACTTCTGGCCTGGATCTCTGGCATGTATAACAGGCCTTGACCCGATCCTCAACCTCCTTGTCCAACCCGGGCCACCAGAGGTAGCTCCTAGCCAGTGCCTTCATCCTGACCACCCCCGGGTGCCCTTCGTGTAAGGAGTCCAATACCCTGGCGCGTAGTGCGGGTGGAATGATGACCCTGCTACCCCAAAGGAGGCACCCTTTGTGTGTGGAGATTTCATCGTGTCTAATGAAATAGGCCTGAAACTCTGGTCCCGGGGATTTGTCCTGCCACCCTGTGCAAACCCATGAGTGCACCCTGCCCATGATGTTGTCTGTGGCTGTGTGGCTGGCAATGTCCTTGGCAAGAACTGGGCACTCGGGTAGTTCCTGCAGGGCTAGGATCTGTGTGGCTGGTGCTGGGTCTGGGTCGTGTGTGTCTAGGGGGAGCCTACTTAGACCGTCTGCGTGGCCCATCTCCTTCCCTGGCTTGTGTACCAGCTTGCAATTGTATGCTGCAAGGAAGATGGACCACCGGAGCATCCTGGGGGACAGAATCTGGGGGGTTTGCCTGTCTGTGGTGAACAGGCCCAGGAGTGGTTTGTGGTCCGTGAAGACAGTGAACTCCCTGCCATATAAGTAATCGTGGAATTTCTTGATTCCTGCCATGATTGCCAGGGCTTCTTTGTCTATTTGGGCGTAGTTTCTTTCTGCTCCAGACAGTGTCCTAGAATAGTATGCTATGGGGACTTGTGCCCCGTTGGGCTCAAGGTGGCTTAGGACAACGCCCACACCATAAGGGGATGCATCGCAGGCGATACAAATGGGCTTGGACTCGATGAAATGGGTTACTGTGGACTTGTCCGACAGCAATGCCTTCAGGGCCTTGAAGCTCTGATCATGGGTGGCCGTCCAGGCCCATGTTGCCTGTTTGTCTAGCAGCCTGTGGAGCGGTTCAGCGATGGCTGCCTTGTGTGGGAGGAATGTATGGTAGAAATTCAGCAGACCCAGGAATGCCTGAAGCTCTGCTTTGTTCTTGGGTGTGGGTGCTAGTTTGATGGCCCTCACCTTGGATTCTGTGGGGTGGATTCCCCTGGCGTCTACTCTGAACCCCAAAAATTCTGTGGAAGGAACGCCTATGCTGCATTTTTCCTTTTTGAGTTTGAGGCCAGCTGTGCGCAGCCTTGCCAGCACTTCCCTAAGCCTCCCTGCCAGTTCCTCTGCTGATGCTCCTGCGATCAGGATGTCATCAAAATAGGGGCAGACTCCTGGAATGCCCTTGAGTGTCTTTTCCATAACCTCCTGGAAAATGCCGGGAGCAACGCTGACTCCAAACTGCAGCCTGTTCACCCGGAACGCCCCCCTATGGGTTACTATGGTTTGGATGTCAGCTGTTTCCCTAGTGACCGTGAGTTGCTGGTACGCCTGTGCAAGATCGAGCCTTGCAAAAATGGCGCCGCCTTGGAGGGAAGCGAGAACGTGGCTGACCGCGGGAACCGGGTAAGCGTGCGGGTTTAGGGCGCGGTTCACCGAGCACTTATAGTCGGCGCAGATCCTTATTTCCCCGTTGGATTTGAGGGGGGTCACGATGGGGGTTTCCCACTCCCCTCCATCTACAGGCTCTAAGATTCCCTGGGCCACCAACTTGTCTAGTTCGCGCTCGATTTTGTGTTTGAGCGCAAACGGGACTCGCCGCGGCCGGACCCTAACGGGGGAGACGTTCAAGTTAAGCTTGAACGATATGGGGGCCCCGGTGTACTTGCCTAATGACCCGTCGAAGACGTCGGCGAACTCCCGGCAAACGGCCTCAACGGAGTCCCCCTGGATCCGATGGATCCCGGATACTGAGATTCCCAGGGCCTCAAACAAGTCCAGCCCGACCAGGCTGGCTCTGCGGCCCTCTACCACTACAACATCCAGGTGCCCTTCGCGACCCTTAAACCCCACTGAAATGGTGGCCTCCCCCTTCACCTTGACCGGCGAATTCTGAAAATCGGTCAGGGTTAATTTAGTAGGCCGTAATTTAATCCGTTGCTTGCTCCGGCTAATTATGTGGTTAAGGGTCTCGTCCGAAATAATTGAGACTGCTGATCCGGAGTCAAGCTCCATGCTGCAAGGGACACCTTGCAAACGGATTGTTAATCTAATTTTGGGTTTGAGCAGCCGGCGGCTACCCGTGTGGTTAATGGCCAGCCGGCTCTCGACGTAGCCAATTTTTGTTTTGGTGGGGGCCCCAGTACCTTCGAACGGCGGTTCCTCCGGCTGCAGCTCGTAGATCTCCTCTCGGGGGCGGCGGCTACGGCAGACGGCGGCTATGTGGCCTGTTTTCTTGCAGGCCCGGCACGTGGCGGACCGGAACTTGCAGAGGCTGCGCATGTGGTTCCCACCACACCCTGCGCACCTCTGGGGAACGGCAGTGTTGCTGGGAGGCCTGGGCCTGTCTGGGCGTCTGGCTCGCTGGTCGGGGGTCGACTTCCGCTGGAGGAGGTCGATGCTCAGGTCGTCCTCCTCTGTGGCCCCTTGCCGGTGGACGCTGGTTGCCTGGTTGCCGGGCCGGGTTCCCTGGCAGGCTTGGACGGCCCCGCAGGCTGCTTCGTGGGCTAGGATGGCGTCCTCGGCTTCCTGGAGAGAGACCTCCTCTCTTTCGAACAGGTGCTCCTGCAACCGCCTGTCGCGTAGGCCGCAAATCAGCCGGTCCCGTAGTCGCTCCTCCAAATTTGTGAACCTGCAAGCGACAGCAGCTTCCCGTAGCGCGGCGAGGAAGTCGGCGCCGGTCTCGTCGGGGCGCTGGTCCCTTTTCTCGAATTGTGACTGTGCGGCCACCTTGGAGCGCCGGGGCCTGAAATGTGCGTTGAGCCTGGCCACGAGGTCTCAGTACGCGACGGTGTTGATGGCCTCCTGGGGGAACAGGTTCGCGGCGACTTCCAGCAGCGCTGGTCCCCCAAGGCAGAGCAGGGCGGCCGCCTTTGCACCATCCTCCGATATCTGATTGAACCGCATGTACAGTTCAACGTGAGCCAGGTAACGGGTCCAGGTTTCGGGGCGGCGGGTCTCGAATTCGCGGGGTTGTCCGGCTCTAGCCATGGCGGCAGTTGGTCGTGGATGTGGCGCTTGGCATTGCCGGTTCGGCTGGCGGTCGTGGGAGCGTTTCCCCAGTGACTTCAGCTCTTGGTCGGCAGCAATCCCATCCTCGTCGCCACTATTGTGTAGTGGGTCCGACGCAAGAGAGACGCCAGCCGGTGTGTGAGTTCAGCTCTTTATTGGAAGGGGAAGTGAACTAAGGAATGAAGGCTACCTGGCCTCCTTATATACCTGGCCAGGTAAGCTAACAGCCAATGGGGTTGGCCCTAGGTTTCCCGCCGAAACTGTCCAGGCCACGCCCCCTGATGGCTGTTGCTATGCAGATGCCTGCATACATAACAGTGCTCTTCCATCTTACAATGGGGAAGGCCTGCATATTTTCAGAGCATTTATGATTGGCAGATTTCTTCAGAATCTATTAATCAATTCCTGATATTCAGACTTTTATGATTTAGTTAGCATAGGTAAAGGTAAAGGTTCCCCCCCACATGCGTGCTAGTCGTTTCCAACTCTAGGGGCCGGTGCTCATCTCCATTTCAAAGCCGAAGAGCCAGCACTTGTCCGAGGACATCTCCGTGGTCATGTGGCCGGCATGACTAGATGCCAAAGGCGCATGGAACGCTGTTACCTTCCCACCATAGTGGTCCCTATTTTTCTACTTGCATTTTTATGTGCTTTTGAACTGCTAGGTTGGCAGAAGCTGGGACGAGTAACAGGTGCTCACTCTGTTACGCGGCACTTGGGATTCGACCCGCCAAACTGCCGACCATCTGATCGACAAGCTCAGCATCCTAACCCACTGAGCCATCACATCCTTTTAGTTAGCATATATATACCAATAGAGGACAGGAAGGCCTGGAGGAACGTTGTCCATAGGGTCGCGATGAGTCGGACACGACTTCGCAGCTAACAACAACATACCAATTAAATGGTTCCGCCTATCATTTGTTCTCCCCCACAGAAGCTTGCTTGTTAGGACAAGAGGAGCTTTTTACAGGCAGAACTGCTAGAGAAAAAAAATGCCATTATAGATAGAAGAAATCATGTACCTTTCCAAGCAAAAGCAGGCAAGGAAGCAAATAATGCAGTTCTAAAATTGTATTTTAACTCTTGTTAGATCATTCATCTGCTATTAGTACATGCAGAGAAAATGCTACCAATTTCACCCCTTACATTCTGCCTACATTCCTGGACACTGAGCACTCCTCCCCAACTCTATCCCCACTCAACCTGATATCAGAGCCTTTATTTACCTTTTATTTATTTATCTATTTGCAAGAACTCTGTTTCCCGGAAAGGGCAGAAGGTCAATGCGCCATTGCAGGGGGATTGACCATATTTTCCTTTCTGTTTTAAAATTTCACCTCTTAACAATAATAAGCCAGCTGTTAAACTCTGTACACTTTTTTTTAAAGCCCGGTTCTGTTATGGAAATGAATGAATCCATCTTTAGAAGATGGATGAGTTTTAGATGCAGAGTGTGATTTTTAAGAACTTTTTATACGACAGAGTAAACCTTTTGGCAAATAGGAATGAGACAAGGCTGTATTTGTTGTTGTTGTTAGTTGCGAAGTCGTGTCCGATCCATCGTGACTCCATGGACAACGTTCTTCCAGGCCTTCTTGTTCTCTACCGTCTTCTGGAGTTCATTAAAGCTCATGCCTACTGCTTCAGTGACTCCATCCAGCCACCTCATTCTCTGTCGTCCCCTTCTTCTCTTGCCCTCAATCTTTCCCAGTATTAAGCTCTTCTCCAGTGAGTCCTTCCTTCTCATTAGGTGGCCAAAGTATTTGAGTTTCAACTTCAGGATCTGGCCCTCTAAAGAGCAGTCAGGCTTGATCCTTCATGGATTACTGCCTTGTCGTGGCGAAGGGGCTTTGTGCAACTCAATGAAGCTATGAGCTATGCTGTGCAGGGCCACCCAAGACAGACAGGTCATAGCAGAGAGTTCTGACAAAATATGATCCACTGGAGAAGGAAATGGCAACCCACTCCAGTATCTTTGCCATGAAAACGCCATGGACTGTACCAAAAGGCAAAAAGGCTGTATACTCTCCCTTATTTTTATTTTTTTGTTCAACCTATACGTTAATATGTATTGAGGGAACCTGGATTGGAAGAAGATGAATGTGACTTTACAATTGGAGGAAGAAAGATCAATAATCTGGACTATATTGATGACAATACTTTGATATCTGAAAATAGAAAAGATCTGCAAATACTAGTACAAGTAATCCTCAAATTACAACTATTCGTTTAGTTATAGTGGCACTGAAAAAATTATTTATGACCATTTTTCACACTTATAACTGTTGCAGGAACCCCATGATCACATGATTAAAATTTGGGCACTTTGCAACTGCCATATATTTATGACGGTTGCATTGTCCTGGGTTCATGTGACCACCATATGTACTCTTCCCAGCTGGCTTCCAACAAATAAAGTCAATGGGGGAAGCCAGATTTGTTTAGTGACTGCATGATTCACTTAACAACTATGGCAAAAAGGTTGCAAAATGGGGCAAAACTCACCTAACAGTTGCCTTGCTTAACAATGGAAAGTTTGGGCTCTGTTGTGATTGTAAGTCAAGGACTGCCTGTAATGAAAGTCAAGGAACATAGTGAAAAATGGGACTAAGATTAAATGGAAAGAATTCCAAATACGGACAGTAGCAACCAGACTTAGAATTGACAGTGAAGTGGTGGATAGCTTCTGCCTTTTAAGTCTGTCTAGAATTAAGGGACCAGTAGTCAGGAAAAATGCCACAGAGATTAATATTTGGTAAAAGGCCTTGGAAAATTATTCAGATGCTGGGTTGGGTCTATATCAGTGATGGCGAACCTTTTAGACACTGAGTGCCCCAAAACCGCCCCGCTCCTGCCCCTCTACCCCTGCCTGCTCTGCCCTGACCCCGCCCACCCACAGGACCACCTACTGCCTCCACGGTCCACCGCAGCAGACCACCCATGTGACCCTGTAGTGCCATGGTGACCATGCCCTCTGCCCGCACCCTGCAGCATCATCTGCGCACGATGGGGCATGAGGGCGGAGTCTTGTCCCTGCTGCCCGGTTGCCATGTCCTTGGCTGTGTTGCTCTGTGTGGACTGTGCCCTGGGGCGACTCTCCTCCAGGGGTCTGCTGGTGAGGAGGGGGCCGTGAGGGGAGGCAGGGTGGGGCAACAGTGCGTGTGCTCAGAGAGAGGGTTCTGAGTGCCACCTCTGGCATGCATGCCATAGATTCGCTACCACTGGTCTATATCTACAAAGATCAGAATTGTGCAGGCAATGGTGTTCCTTGTGATACTCTGTCAAAACAAAAGTTGAATTTTGAAGAAGCAGATTCGGAAGACTACTGACACTTGGACGAAGGCTTCTGAGAATATTATGGATAGCCAAGAAAATAAAAAGTGGACAATTTAATAAATCCAGAACTCTTATGCATGGCATAAATGGGCACATTATGTGAAGACCTGCATCCTGTTCTGTGGGGCATTTACTGTTATTTTATGTTTGTGCTTAGCATCTCTCCTGTGAAGAGAAGGGCTTCTTGTAAGTGACTTGACTGTGGACTTTGGACACATGGAGTGAGCTATGGGGAGCTATTAGGCAGGGCTGGGTTACAACGGTGCATGGTGCCTGAACAGAATGAACTCTAAATAGGTTTTGCTTTCAGCTCCTGGCCTTTTCATGACAGAAGAAATGCTGTACGGAATTGGTCTAAATAGCTTCAGGCCTTTCCACAGTGTTTGATTACTAGCAGGCCAAGCAGAGAGAAAGCACTTTCTTGAAAATTTTGCTGGTAAAGAGACTCGGGAGATTTGCAACATATTTCAGTTTCCAGAGAAAAAGATAACCAAAAATTGCAAATGCCCAATAGAAAAGTGCTTGTATTTTGTCCTTAGGAGAAACATTACTTTTGCCAGGCAGATTTTTTTTAAATAAAACTCAAGGAGTAGAGGAAAGTGAGGGCTGACTGGCATGTTCTGGAATCAAACTCTTTCAACAATATAAATTTAGGAAATTTTGTGAGTCTCTGATAAAGGATAGGGTGATATGTTAAATACAAAAAAGAGGCTGCTGAAATAGCATCACTTGACCCTGGATAAAGAAGTAGATCTAAGCAGATCAATGTAGCCTTGATATTTCAAAAACAAATATAGCCTGCTTCTCAGAATGAGAGATTTATGGACAGTTGCCATGACTGCAGAAATCTATAGATATGTTCGCTAAGTTAATAAGTTTCCAGTTGCAGTATAGGCAGTACTTTTATGTGGAAAACTTCACATCACAAACTAGCCAGCATTTCCTATAAATGCTCTGGCAAATGTGTATGATTTGAATACACTGCACAGAAGGCATGCCAAAAAAATGATTTAGATTTGTATGTTATTAGAACAGGAAGGGAATTTTTGTTAGTGATCAGGCACAACCATGGGGAAGGGTGATTGGGGTCCATTTGGTATGTTTATGGGTATGGGTGCTCTTAGCTGGACGAGCCTTCTGTTCTTGTTTGTTATTCCCTTTCTTATTCCTTTGTTCTTAAATTGTATACTTTATATTTAGTTACTGTGCACTGCCCAGAGTCAGTTTGGGGTTGGGTGGTGCCTAAAGTGAGTTTTATTGACCAAAAGAGAGAGGGAGAAGAACCTTCAGACTCCAGGCTAAAATGCAGCCACCGCTCACCTTGCCAGGCAGCTGCCTTGAAACTCTAGCTTTGAATAGGCTAAGAATTCTTCCAATTCTTCCCTTGCAAAGCACCTCTCCAAACTCTGGGAACAGCGCTTTCCAAGAGCTCTGCTCACTCCCTTGTTTTCTCCTAAATCAGAGCCAGGTGCAGTCTCCTACTTCACCTGTGAAAGGTGATTCTTTATTCAGGAAGCACAAAGCAACGGTTCAGCAATTATGGTGTCTGCCAGGACATTCTAGTTCAAAGATCTGCCTCAGGTTTGCCAGCCTGTTCTTTTCTTATATGTGAGACTATGGCTGACAGACAGCCATAGAAGGAAAACAGGATGTTTCTTCAGTCACTGAAGTTATCTTTCAGCCCCAAAACGTGTACATCTCCCCTGCAGTCTTGTGGGACTCCTGTTAGCTTTTCTTGACCTACTCTTTAAGGAGGAGAACAAATCTTAATACTTCAGCCAATTAAGGGCATATAACTTGCCACTCAAGGGCAGAGATCGAAGATCTAGAAGTCTCCAATTTTGGTCTGCTCAAGCACAGAATAACCCCTCTGGGTAACTGCACCAAGCATGACGCAAATAACTACATGTGTGTCCTCTTTTGTGTTATTGTTCATTCTTGCCCTGGTTTAGACCCACAGAAGCATTTGAGTTTGTTCAATTTTCCATATTGTTGAAGATATTTGGGGAATAAATGAACCACTAGATGTCAGCATAACTCCACAGATCTGTCTTGGTAGCCCACTACCATGTCTGGTTGTTGGGACCAATTTGTGTAAATAAATCCTCTAAGCAGGGATTTACTTAGTTTTCCTGACTCTATTCTTTTGAACTCATCTGTTGCATTTGATTATATGTCCTTTTCCCCCTTTTCTAAGAATGTTCTTTTTAAATCACATCTCATCAAAATGTTTCCTTTGTAGGTCATATTTCTTTCTTTGCTTTCTTTTCCCATGGAAGCTTACAATTATGCTGGTAATATTTCTGTTTTAGGATTTCTCTTGAACATTCTTTCTTTCAGAAAGTTTGGCAAATTCCCCATAAGTACAAAGGTAAATTTCATGAGATTACAAAATGACAAGCCCAGTATATGGTTATGTAATATATAAATAAAAATAAAAACTTCAACAAATATATCATTGTTGGGCAAAATGCTTGAAAGTGTTTTATTGTCTAAAGTTTCTGCTTCAAATGTCTACTAAGAACACGTATCATTTGCTGCAAATCAGGATTTGTTATTCAGTGCAATTTAACAGTCCCCTTACTTGCATTTCATATTTAAATTAAAACTTTCTTGTATGTGCAATGAATACAAAATTAAAATTTCTGTTGTATTAATCTAATTTTAAAACTAAATGGAGTCAATTTTACTATTTTAGACCAATATTCTCAGAATAAAAGGTTTTCAGCATATTCATTTCCATGGATGTTGGTTATTTTTCTTGTTGTTGGGTCTATTTTTTTCAGCAAGTTATACTATTCATTTCTGTATGCCAATTATGAACTGTACGCTATTCTTGAATAGGTACATACAGAGATATACAATCTTTCCTGTATTAAGATTTCATGTCCATATTGTGCATAATATATAGACATTGGAACCTATGAATAATGCCACATGTCTGCACTATTTACACTGTGTCCCAACATGCAATTCACAGCAGCGCAATAATGTTCTGGCATGCCAATTTATCTTCTTGATCACACAGGTTTTCCCTCATCTGGTCCCCTGCCCATAATTTAAATTGTCATTTAGGATAGAAGAATAAACTTATCCTCCTTCGCCTCCTCCTCTACTCTCCTTTAACTGGATTTTATCTGACCATAATATAAAGCGATGATTCTCAAATTTGGTAACTTTAAGATGTATAGAATAGAATTAGAATAGAATAGAGCTGGAAGGGACCTTGGAGGTCTTCTAGTCCAGCCCCCTGCTCTAGCAGGAGGACCTATACCATTTCAGACAAGTGACTGTCTAGCCTCTTCTTAAAAATCTCCACTGATGAAGCACCCATGATTTCTGGGGGCAAGCTATTCCCCTGATTAATTGTTCTCACTGTCAGGAAGTTTCTCCTTACTTTCAGGTTGCTTCTCTCTTTGGCAGTTTCCAACCATTGTTTCTTGTCTTGCGCTCTAGTGCTTTGGAGAATAATGTGACCCCCCCTCTTCCTTGTGGCAGCCCCTCAAATACTGGAACACTGCTATCATATTGCCTGTTTCTTCTTTTCTTTAGACTAGCCAAACCCAGGTCCTGCAGCCATTCTTTATATGTTTTAGTCTCCAGTCCTTTGATCATTTTAGTTGCTCTTCTCTGAACTTTTTCCAAAATCTCAACATCTTTTTTGTAGTATGGTGACCAAAATTGGCTGTGGTCTTACTAGGGTTTTATAAAGCAGTACTAATACTTTACGTGATCTTGATTCTATCCCTCTTTTTATATAATCTAGGATTCCATTAGCTTTTTTGGCTGCTGCTCCACACTGCTGGGTCACAGTCAAGTGATCATCCACTAGGACTCCAAGGTCCCTCTCACAGTTACTGTTTTTGAGCCAGGTCTCACCTAATCTGTACTTATACCATTGATTTTTCCTGCCTAAGTGTAAAACTTTGCTTTTGTCTACATCAAAATTCATTTTGTTGGATAGGGCCCATTGTTCAAGATCCTGAGCCTGTCTTCTGGGGTGTTGGCTATTCCTGTCAGTTTAGTGTCATCTGCAAATTTGATGAGTTCCCCTCCTGTTCCCTCACCTAAGTCATTTATGAAGATATTAAAGAGTACTGGGCCTAAGACGGAGCCTTGTGGTACCCCACTGTTTACTTCTCTCCATGTAGATGTCGTACCATTAAGGAATACTCATTGAATAACAGTTTGCCAGCCAATTACAAAGCCATCTGGTGGTGATGCTATCTATCCCACATATAGTTATATATGTATATATAACTAAAGTTTCTGATTTTGAATGAACCTGGCCCAGTCAAGTAGTAATATATACTTGCATTTTAGAGTTTTCATATATCTCATTAAAATATCAGTATATGTGTTAACTCTACAAACGAGCATGGCTGCAGCCATTTTCCTTTTCATTCTAGGTTGCCACATAAAACAGAGGGTGGGGTGGGTTGCCCAGGTACTTCGCTAGTCAAAATAATCTTTTGTCCCATGGGAACCAAGGTCATCGGCTGCTCCGAAGACTAGAGACTGGGTATTTCATAAAATGCCTACCAAATAATCATATTGGGGAGTGTAGTTGGTTACATAGCTTTTGTGGGTGGGAAATTTAACTTTGTATTGGGACATTGTTGCTTGTATATCTAGACATGGTTTCACTCTTGACCATGCCGATACTTTGTAACTAATAAACATGTTCTTTGAGGAACTTGCAAGCTTTGGAGTTCTGCTTTATTCGTCTCTGCCTGTCAGAACCATGACAACCTGTTTTGAATCAAGGGGTAGGTCGGTAATCACAGTAGTTACAGGGCTGTTCTTCACCATTCTTCTCACATCTGCCAACTGGGAAGAAACTATCCAGACATGACATTTGCTGTCCCCATTTCCAATCTGTATCCTGCCTCTACTGCTTCTGTTACAGACCACTGCAATCTGACTTCTCTCCAAGATAATGAGTGACAAATCCAACAGATTGTAAGCATGTTAAGACTGCCTTTGGATGGTGTTTGAACAGAGGAGGAAGCATAGCTAAGGATCACTTAAGATGGTCTCATTCCTGAAGACAACTATCATAAGGACAGAGCAAAATGAAAAAGAAAGAAAATTTTGTGCCAGTCCATATTTGTGTCAAAGCTAAGTGTCAGGGTGAGGAGAGAAACAGAACTAATGTCCCTCTCTCTCTCTGAGATGTCCACTCTAGCAAATTGCAGGTTCTTCCAGCTATTGATGTGGCAATAGACCACTCTTGCAGAAAAGTCACCACTACTATAGCTAGTGCTCCTTATGTTGGGAACCTTCCTATCCTAACATTTTAATGTACAGTGCTTACTCATATTCTGAACTGACTAAAAGCCATTTAGTTTCAGATTACACATAATGTGTGAGATTCTGTAACAGAGTCAAATCTTTCATATTTTGTTTATTCACATTTACCATATCATAATGGTTGCTCAACAATTTATGTTTAGTATGTGGCTTACAGACCCAACAATAAAATGTAATATTAATAGTACCCATGGCTTCTAAAACAGAGCACAGGAGTTTCCTACAACTGTTTTCTCTCCTTAGTTCTGCTGAGGGAACATAAAAGTCAGCAGAACAATCAATAATTCATATTCAGAATATGGATGTTACCTACTCCTGTTCTTTTATTGACTTTTCCTTTAGATTATTCCCTGCCTTCACAAATCTCCAATCTATTTTTAATCCTTCTTCCTCCACACCAATGTCTAAGTCAAGTGAAATCATGAGCTTTAGCAAAACAATATTTTTAATTCCTCTAAGAATATCTCTTGGTGGTCCATCACTCTGAAAGCGTACTGATGCCCACATCTCTCCACATGTGCAGATATCAGAGCCATTGGCAGACTCAGAAGGACACCTTGCAAGCAGAAAACAAGGTTTCTATAAGAATAAGCAATGTTCACAGACACTATCCCTATTATGTTCCAATCCAAGGGACAGTGATCCCCATAAGACGCAGTTAGGTTACCACATGCCAAAATAAGACTTCTGGCTCAGAGACATTGAGCTGGTAAACGTCTGTGGATTATTTGGCCTCAGGACCTCTTTTATAGCCTGAGGCCCATTCATAGAATTACAACTCTCATTTGGGACTACACTGAAGTGTTTGATCCAATACCTTTCCTTAGATCTCAGGGGCAAGAATAGAGAAAGCCAAATGAAACAGGCTTTTAACTGGTCTGCCAATGAGACAAATAAAGCCTGAGAGAAGCTGGCTGATTTGAAGCCATCCCTTCAGCATGTAGGTAGTGTTGAATGTTACAGCAATAAGGGGACTGTAATGGGGAAAGATAGGTCCTCTGTGATCTTTTCCTCATGCTGCCCAGTCTGCATAAAAGTGGTCAGAATAGGGTATGTGAATATCTTTGTATCTACATCTGTGTCTGAATAGACTACATAAGTAAAACATCCAAATGGGTAAGGATGTGGTACATGTTTAATTTTGCTTGAATGCTGTCTTGATAGTTTTACTGAAAATACCCATAGGTTTAAATAATTTTATAAATACATTGCTCCAAAGTTTCTTCTTTGGGGATGTTTTTTTCTTCCTTTTAGCAGAGAATAAGTGCATAAAATTATTTTGCCCCAGGAAGAAAATTCCTTTTAATTTTATATGGAAACTTCTTTTAAGAACTACTGTGACCTTTCTTACATTCAGGTTGATGGCTCCATAACAAGAGTTATATCTCTGTCTTATCTATTATATCTCGCTGTCTCCTATATACCTTTCTCCGTGATGGTGAACCTTTTAGAGACTGAGTGCCCAAACCGCAATCCAAAACCCACTTATTTATCGCAAAGTGCCAGGGGCACATCAGCATTGTGGTGCCCTCAGGGCGGCAGGGAGGCACCTCTGAGTGCTACCTCTGGCAAGCAAAAACCAGGGGTGCAAAAATGGGCCACTGTGCTGCAAGGCGTAAAAATGGCTGCCGTTGCGCTGCAGGGTGCAGATACAAGGCACTGCACTACGCAAGAACGGGGTAGGGCTAGTGAGTATCAAGCAGGCACTAGCCTTGCCCCATTTGCAGCGCATGCATATTCGCGGCCCATGTGCGCACACATGCATGTAAAATGGTTTCCCCTCCTTTTTCTTCCAGTCTGCCAATCGACAATGGTTGGTGACCTCTGCTCTACCACCTCTACTCAAGCTTGCTAGTCGGCCGCTTCGTCTTCTTTGTGCTGGGCAAGACTCCTGCTCCGGGCAGAGGTGGTGGCCTGATGGCTCTGAGTGCCGCCTCTGGCACACGTGCCATAGGTTCACCACCACTGACCTATCTCATCTCTCTCTCTCTCTCTCTCTCTCTCTCTCTCTCTCTCTCTCTCTCTCTCTCTCTCTCTCTCTCTCTGTCGTTTTTTTCTCTCTCATCTATCTATCTATCTATCTATCTATCTATCTATCTATCTATCTATCTATCTATCTATCTATCTATCTATCTATCTATCTAATCATCTAATCATCTCTATCATCTCTATTTCATGCCAGAATAAACTTTTCAGCCAGGCTTCATTTATTTTCTTCTTGAATTTCAGAGAACTGTCCCACAATCCAGACCCTTCCCCATTCCCCCTAGCTCCAACATGATCTGAAAGAAATATGCAGGTTGCATCCAGCCAAGTTTTCTTCTGGGGTCTTGTGTACTAATGACATGCAGCCAGGGGTGGGGAGGAAGGTTAAAAACTCCCTCTGTTGCACCTCCAAATTAATCATGTTTACATCTGGCTTGAGACAATGTCAAGCAAAGATATGTTTCTTGTTAAAGCTTTAAACTGTATCACAAAAGCAGAATGTCTATTTTGCTAATAGCCAGTATCAATTTTCATGCCTTTTAAAGCCATAAATATTTTAAATATCAAAGCATTTCTCTTTGGTATATGTTGGTATCTTTTTCTCCTAAGAGCTTTCCTGTAATGGATTTTCTTTTTTCTTCTGCTTTCTTCTGTTAAGCAAAATTGATGCATGATATAGTCTGTAAATGGCCGATTAGCTTTTACCTAGGCAAAATTTTTATGCATACCGGGCCCCCACTGCACTGCTGCAATGTGTTTGATTATTATGGCTCTTATTTCTAAATTGTAGGTCTTTAGAAGATTATACCTGCAGATTAAATAGTTGTATCAGCAAGCTAAATTTACATACTCTGGAAATAACTCCCACTGTATTCAGTTAAGCTTATTTCTAACTCAATAACTACATATGGATAGCAGCCCTAGTCTTCAAGAATTAAAACTTTTTGGGGACTTTTTAATGCTTCCCAAATGCTGTGATTTGCTTTCTTGCTAAGGAGAGGCTTTCCTTTACCTTTCTATGAGGCTGGAGTGTTTCCTACAGTCTGCTCCTTAAAACACATTATAATTATTGACTATTACAGAAGTGTAGCAATAGTTAAAGATTCTCCAAAAATCTCTTGATCCATTAGTGCAAAATGTGAAGAATTAAGGTACGAAATATTCAAATACTACATACTGTAGTACCCTCTGAAGATTAAAAAAGGAGAATTTTTCTTTTATCTTTTAGCTGAACTAATCATAGTCACAATACAAATAATGACTTTTGAACAAGTTAAAACATGTGGATATAATGTTGATACATCAGGTTAAAGCTAAAAGCTAAGAAACAAAGTAGATCATAGAAAAATTGAAACAAAACAATGCACACTAGTAGTTTTCAAACAATTCTAAGTGTTTTCCATAAGATCAAATGACAATTTAAATCTGTTTTTTACCTGGGTGATATATGTATATTGCTTCAGCCATCAACAGTCAAAGATAAGCCACATTTATACACCATTCAAAAGACAATAAAAAAGCTACAAAAAAAACACACATGAGAACACATTTTCTCCAGCAGCTAGCACCCAAATAAGCAGGGATTAACACCAGAAAAACAATGAGGTAGAAAAAAGAACACCCTAATCAAGGAATACTAAGGAGAAAACCATATTCCCAGAAACAGTAGCAGGGTAAGGTACAAGGAAGCAAACCCCATACTCATTAGCACTAATAATGTTACCTAATCCCACCTTTGTCTGTTTGATTTTTATTGGTGATTATTGTAAATATTGAACTTGATGGGTGCTGAGAAATCTTTCCTCAATACAGTTTTATGTCAATATACAACATACACACAGATCTTTTTGTTATTTGGGCCACTGATTAAGATGTAATAAAGAAAAATCCTCAAATATTTGTGATTTTAATTAGGTATGCATTATGTTTGGGTATATGAGAGAAAAACAAATAATTTTGTAGACAGTGAGATGATAACTATTATAAGCCAAATGAATGCTAAGACACAATCATGATTATTTAAATCCACCCCCACCCCCCAAAAAAAGCAGAGAACAAGGAGGAAGAGGAAAAATGGAGTTGGTGTTTAAGCCATGTCTGACGATTTAAAATATTTGCTGGAGTGAGGGAACAGTCTGAGGGAAGAACATCCCCAGCTGCCAACATTTCAGAATCTGAACTAGAGACATATTTTTTCCCCAATGTGTCTCTCCTCTCACTGTCTATAACCTGCTTTGGTCATCCTCTCAACAAATTCTTTTTCTCAAGCTTTGAAGTGCTCTGCCACACTATCAAGGCTCCACCAAGAGCCTTGGTGGAGCAGTGGGCTGATGCCTCCTTAAGTAACACCAGCTGCCTGCAATTAGTGCAGGTTCGCATCCCACCAGGCTCAAGGTTGACTCAGCCTTCCATCCTTCCGAGGTAGGTAAAATGAGGACCCAGATTGTTGGGGGCAATTAAGCTGACTTTGTAAAAATGCCGCTTGGGGTGTGTGTGTGAAAGCCCTAATAAGCAGGCATATACATAGAATGAAGGCTACTGCTAAGCTTGTAAGCCGCCCTGAGTCTTCGGAGAAGGGCGGGATATAAATGGAATTAAAATAAATAAATCATAAATTCCATTAATAAACCGTGTTCTTCTTCTTCTGAAAAGGTTAGCAAACAAACCTTCAGTTCACTGTGGCAAAGTCTGTGAAGTATGTTACCCCAGTAAATCCTGGGGTAACACCATAACTATCTGACATCATGTTCCTGTGACTTTCATAGCTTTATTTAACAGGAAATTAAAAACATGTATAAATGATCTCTAGAAGTTCTTCATCAAATGATAAAAAGTTTGTCAGACTTGTCCCAAGACAATCATTTAGGACAGGGCTTTTCAACCTTTTCACCCATTGTACCACTTTTAGGATATGGCAACATCCAAGTACCACCAGTCGCCTAGCAAGGTTAAAAACTTGATAACCAAAAAAAAGAGGAAAAAAGTGATGAAGTACTTACAACAGTTTGCTTAGTGACTGTTTAAAGTTAAATGGCACTGAAAAAAGGGCTCCCCAAGCCATAGCCGAGCAAGACACCTGCCCGCCCGGCAGCGCTCTTCCTCCTGTCTGAGGTTTTCATTGTTGTGAGCATTTCTGTTGAGGATTGGCAGCGGGGGTGGGAGGGGGGGTGTTTAGTTTTTATTTCCCTCCCTGTGGTTGCAGCAGGTTTTGGTCACTTCACATGACCCTGGGACACTTTGACTATCATAAATATGAATCACAAGACCCTGGAGATGCTGCATCATTCCAGCTGATCAGTGCTTCTTCTGGGCTCAGCAAGCTGGAGCCTGGCACTGATCCTGGCGCTTCTGCTGAGCCCTGACAGCCCTGAAGAAGCACTGATCCTGGCGCTTCCACTGAGCCTTGACAGCCCTGCAGCTCCAGCCATCTCTTGTTCAGGCTTGTGCGGTGCTGCTACTGGTTCAGCTCATTCCCCTCCCCCACTACCACTTTTCTAGGATGGTCGCGTACCACCTGCCAGGTGCCAAAGTACCACAGGTGGTACCCGTACCACTGGTTGAAAAGCCCTGATTTAGGAGAGCAGACTCTCAACTCGTTGATTGAAGTGAAAAGAACTTTTACTAAAGATGTAGTTTGCAAGAAGGTGAGGCAGAAACTGAAGCTCCCGCTCACTGATACAAAGAGTCAAACCCAACGGTCCCCATCCCGCTCCCCAATCTCTGGTCTGTTACCATCCAATCCGGGATTGCTTCACTGTTGTGGGAAACTGGATTATTTAGGCTGCTGGAATTTCACACCCAGGGCAAGCGGCCTTGAAGATGCCCGGAGTGACCAGTACAAACAGTCCTGGTCTTCCTCACATGTCAGCTACCCCTCCCCATTTCCCACCATTAGATGCGCAGGTCTGGATTGTCCCAAATGCCTCACCCCTCCCTTCCTCTTTGATGGTAGGATGCCAGCAAGGCATCAGGCCAATAGTGGAGATACTGACAAACTTTATGAAGCAGATAGAACAGGAAATGGCAGATATTTTTTGTATTAACAGGGATCTGAGTGCTTTATTGCCTTGGACATGGAACACTGTAAACATTGTATGATCACATATGTGTCCTATAAAAATAAGCAACAACTACTGAAAGTTGAATCCCAAGCAGACATTTTAGAACAGTTGCCTCTTTACATATAACCCCCATCACTTAAACATGGAACTAAACAAGCTATAGCCTTCAAATATTCAATTTTTGAAAATACAGTATAGCATTCTAGACAGCAGTAGAACAAAAAGTAAAGCCACTGTTTTTCAGACTTGAATTAAATTATATAATCCTCTTTCTTTGATTCCTGGTACTTTGGGGAAAGTTGAATAGTGATTCTAGGACCATTAATCAACACTTTTACGTTTTTATTTTTAATAACTAGTTCTGGTTTCTTATATGTTGATAGACAGCACATGGTAGATAACATATGACCAGCAATTAACATTACTTCCCTTTTTTCTCTTCAAGAAGTTGAATTTACATTTATATTCATGAACTTTATTTGATTTGTAAAAAAAGATTGGGTGTTTTATTTCCTAATTTATTTGCAGTATATATAGAAGTTTCTTGAAATAGCTTACTCCTTCTAGTTTTAATGAGGGCAATATTATAATGCTTGCTAAGCTTGCCAAAGGACTTAGCATATGCTCCAATTGTTAATTTATTGCTTTGATTCTAAGAGCTTCTTTGGACAAAGGATGCATAGTATCTTGCTTCCAGCAATTTTGCATGCAAGTCAGAATGGATTTTTAAGTGGTGCCAAGATTCTGCAATTAGATTCTTAATTGTATTCTGATTTGAACATTTTAAATGATGAATGATTGCAGGAACTGGATATTTCTAGTCTAATGAAAAGAAGGGCGAGGGGTGACATAATAACAGTCTTCCAATATCTCAGGGGTTGCTACAAAAAAGAGGGGAACAACCTACTCTCTGTAGCACCTGAGGGCAGGACAAGAAGCAACAGATGGAAGCTAATCAAACAGAGAAGAACCTAAAACTAAGAAGAAATTTCCTGACAGTGAGAAGAATCAATAGAATGGCTTGCCTCCAGAAGTTGTGGATACTCCATGACTGGAAGTTTTTAAAGAAAAGATTGGACAGCCATTTGTCCTGCTTTATAGAAAAAAATGAATGAACCTTTATTGTCAAGGTACAACCATGTATAAATTGAGATGGGCTGAGCCTCCCTGTCTGAGCAAGGGATTGGGCTGGAAGACCTCCAATGTTATCTCCAACTCTGTTATTCTGATATTCTGATTGATTGATAACTGATGCCATTGCTTTAACTTAAAATAAATACTTGAACAGCTATCACTCCTTGGGACACTTAGCAGGCTTTGGGCATGGTTTCTTGGGTATTTACACACTTTGGTTTCCCCCACCAGTTTATACAGTTTTGTTTTATTCCTGTTTCTAAATCTTAAATTGTATTTAAGAGGGGTAGCTATATAAATCAATCCTGAATCGTTAGATTTTACTTTATCAGGCGTCTATGTGGAACATGTCAAGGAGACTTCTTTTTCTTTTTGGAGAAATTTGGTTAGCCCATGAGAAATTCTGAAAATATTAGATGAATTGCAGTAGAGGATGTATGGATGATACGTATTAATTTCTAATCTCCTTTTATTGGTGCTTTGCTTACTCTACAAATTGGAATAATTCAAATTTGTTTCCACTAGAACTCATTTTGATAATTTTGAAAGGTCAAGTGACTTGGATTTTAGGTTCTAACCTGAATCTTGTCTTTGATATAAAGATTCCTGGGAAGCTTTCTCCTCTAGTATTTCTGAATTTATGCTGTAATTTAATACAAATTTAAAAAATCTGGACAAATGGCATATAGTTCATATGCGTATATAGTGTAAAATGAATTTAATTTCAAGTCTGATTTATATTTTGACTGGTCTTTTATTTATATCGTTTTATATTACTTAGCAATCTTTAAACAGCTGAAAGACTGTCACACAGAAGATTAAGTCCTGTCCTTTGACTATCCAAAATTGAAGGCATGTACCATAGTAAGAACAGGAAGTGAGATCCTGGTTGAATTTTAGGGGCGGAAATCTTCCTAGCATGAAGAACAGTTTGACAATGGAACCAATTATTTAAACAAGTTGTAGACTCCCTTACATGTGTTCAGGCAGAGGCAGGATGGGCATCTGTCAGAAACACTTTAATTTTTATTTTTGCAGAACATATGAAGTCAGACAATAGCAGAAATGGCCCTTTCCAGTCAGTGACTCTGCAATTCTATTCCATGCTATTAAATAATTTTATTTGGGGGAAGTATCCTTAAATATTTTTACAGCATAAATTACTTATTATCTGCACTAATGCCAAGCATTTCATTAGCTATTAAAGTAAATAGCCTAATAACCTAACGTAACCATGGTGGCTGAATGGAAAAATTCTCTCTGGATTCATCTTGAAAGTTATTATTTTGGCACACTAAAATCCCAGCAAGTATTGTGATGTTTATTTGTTTGGGCATTGATCCACTAATTGCATATAATGCAAAATACACTTGAAAAATTCTTTTATACATGCATTGGTCACATTATAGGTTAAACCCAATTAAAATAAGCTGTGAAATCTGCGTTGATGCAAACTCGGATAAACTGATCCACTCAGAAGGTTATTTTGGACTAATTTACTATACTGAAATAATTTTAAAACTGTTGTAAAACTTAAAACAGCTTTTTTTTAATCTCAAGAGTTCTTCTTGGCTCTGTTCAGCAGCTGAATTACATGAAACTGATATTAATAATTTTTGTCACTTTCCAAGTTTGAATATCCTATTCTTTTAAATTAGTTGAAGGTTTTTTCCTGCTTTGATTTTAAAATGACGTTAATGCAGAAAAAGCAGTTTCATCTATATTAGCCATCTCAGGGACTGTTTATTAAGTATTGGCTGCTATTCATGTGTTGGATCATAAAATTCTCTGGCTTGGGCTGTCCTATAATTATGTATTTTAAACTGAAATCCATAGGATTGTTAATAGGATCTTACACCAATTATTGTGTCTCAAAGATGTATGTGCTCATTTTGGGTATGTCTCCAGTATATGGAATGGATCAAAAACTGTGAACATGGAACTGGACAAAAGGATGCAGCAATAGAAAAATAAATCTAAATACAATTTATAAGAGTGGATTGTTGAGCTATGTTGTTTGTCCACCTCTGAGTTACTTTGTATTGAAGTACGAGGGCAATTTGAAAATAAACCTCCGTTTGAGCATGTGCTCGAATTGCATTGATAACCAAAGGGAGATTTATTTCCAAATCATGTATGATGGTGATTTATCATTTAAATTAACATAAATTTGACTGCTTTACCTGGACTGTTTACATGCAGTAGGTTTCTTTGTTACCTGGAAGATATTTGGATAGAAAATTGGTCTATTACAGCCAACAGGCGTAATTAAATTGATGTTTTATGTAATATTTCAATAATGGTACAAAAATGAGAACTTTCAATCCATTTGGTCAAACTTTGTGAAGTTCTTTTATTTTTCCAGATCTCTTTCATCTTTCATGTTACATCAGAGAGATACTGTCCCTATTGGAAAGAATGGTCAAGCAGGGAATCAGTCTGGAATTGATAATGTACACACGAGAGGGCAAGGTCCAACTCCACCTTGAATGCCATTGAACGTTATCTGGTCTTTCCCAAGGGCAACTTCCCAGTCTGAGAAGATTGCTGTGAAATAGGCATTGAGCAATAGTTTATAGTCTACACATGTGGGTCACATTGTTCGTGCCTGATATATTAATATTTATTAAACAATATGAATGTCTATCTCCTTTTTGATTCTATTAATTTGATTTAAAAAAAGATTACAGCCAGTCCTTGACTTACAACCACAACTGAGCCAAACTTTTCTGTTGCTAAGTGAGACAGTTATTTTGTGAGTTTTGCCTCATTTTAAGACCTTTCTTGGCATGGTTCTTAAATGAATCGCTGCAGGTGTAGGAAAAAAGTTGAGATTTTGTATCTATTTGTATAGAACTGTCACAATGTGTTAAAATTGTATTGAATCTAATAGGTCCAGGGAGCCATTTTAAATTCTGAAACTTAGCACAATAGTTTTGTTGACTCATCTGCAAATCAAAACTACCCCCCCATTCCATTTAATATGTAGTAATAAACCTATGCCATATGCCTGCTATTTGAGGAATATTACCTTGCATTCCTTTTCCACCACTGGTGGTAGAAATTGAATCACAATTTCTACCACAGGTTGGTCCAAGTTTAAGATGAGTTAATATTGTGTAAAGATATATTTTTATATAAATGTAAGGTTATTAATGTATTAATTATAATTTTGTTTAAGAATAAAAGATGGTCTTTGCTGTAACTAGAAGTATTGAAGTTCAACATGTGAGAATGACAGATTAGATAGATGAAGGAAAGACAGTCTGTCTTGGCGACTGCGATTCTGCCAAAAGATGATCAGATTATCTGAGTAAGAGAATTGCAAACAATCTGGCACTGATAATCAAAAACACGATTGGGAAACAGATGTGGAATGCTTCAGAGAATCTCCTTGAACACTGAACACAATGGAAAAGGTCTCAAGTAATAAAATGGGAAGGATCCTGGCAAGAAATATAGGGTGCTGACACTTTTATGACCTGAGATGCTTACAATATACAGAAACAGCGTTTTGTTTGCTTTCCATACGCAGCTTGAGATCACATGCTCGGCAATCCATGCTGCCACTTGGAGTCAGGAAGGACAATATATTTCCCTTTCCAAATAGACCTAGTGATTCTAGTCAGGTGTAGAAAGGAAATAAATTACAGGATACATTTTATGTCTATTAATCAATTGGTTTGTCATTTTCCAAACCTTGATCCTTATGAAAGAAAGTGGCAATGGGTAAGGGGGAATGTAGGGAACAAGCAACAGAACAGACATAAGTTTGTCTTACAGGAAAATAGAGTTCTGTTGCTTGAGAGATTGGGCTCCAGGATAAATATGTGTATTACAGGTGAGGGAGCTTCACTGACACAAAAAGAAGCATGATCTTATTCTGCATATCTCACACAAATGGAACGTTAAATAATTATTTACTAGGAGCTCCAGATTTAAAATGCAGAAGATCCCCTGCCCTACTTGCTGACCCAGTGTGTGTAGACAGGCCAAGATCAGGCTATGTTCCTGCACCGCTTTGTAGAACGCGTTCCAAACCATTCTTATCAGGAATATACAACACTGCAAGTTTGGCATGTATATTCCGCCTAGTAGCACAGGGATGTTGCAATTACAAATGAAAGAAAAAGAGAAAGAATGGGGAGAAAGTTACATTGACAAAATATTGTATAATTCCCAAGTAAAAGGGTGGTCATATAAACTGAGTGAGAGAGATGCTAAAACTTTTATATAAAATAGGTATTCCTGATGAATCCTATGCTAAGCTTTTCCTATATGTGCCAATTCAGATTGGATCAGGATTCAGGCAATGATATGAAAAATGAATGATTGAGTAGTTATGGGAATATGAAAAAAACCCATAAATTTGCTACACAAAATGCAAAATTGCCTTAGTACGTTTTGCTCCTCCGTCATTCCAATTAGCATAATATTCAAAATAATAACAATGAAGGTATTACTAGATAAATTGTACTAGATTTTATTGTCTTTAGCAATTTGCTTAATTTAGAGACGGCATTGGTCGCGCTGGTGAATGATCTCTGGCGGGCCCGAGATAGAGGTTATTCTTCTGTCCTGGTCCTATTAGATCTATCAGCGGCTTTTGATACCATCGACCATGGTATCTTACTGCGTCGTCTTGAGGGGCTGGGAGTGGGAGGCACCGTTCTGCGTTGGTTCTCCTCCTACCTCTCGGACCGTTCGCAGACGGTGTTGGCAGGAGGGCAGAGGTCAAGCCCTAGGCCTCTTAATTGTGGAGTGCCTCAGGGTTCGGTGCTCTCGCCCCTCCTGTTCAACATCTATATGAAGCCGCTGGGAGAGATCATCCGTAGCTTCGGGGTGAAATATCATCAATATGCTGATGATACCCAGCTATTCATCTCCACCCCGAACCAACCCAGTGATGCCCTCGATGTGATGTCCCGTTGTCTGGAAGCGGTACAGATTTGGATGGGAGAAAACAGGCTTCGACTCAACCCGGCCAAGACTGAGTGGCTGTACATACCGTCATCTCGTTTAGTCCAAGAGGTTCCATCTCTGACTATAGGAGGAGAGATGTTACCTCCCATTGATAAAGCACGCAATCTGGGCGTCCTCCTAGATTCACGACTCAGTTTTGAAGATCACATGGGAACCGTGGCTAGGGGGGCATTTGCCCAGATTCGTCTTATATACCAATTACGCCCCTTTTTGGACCGAGATGCCCTACGTACAGTCACCCACGCACTCGTTACCTCCCGTATTGATTACTGTAATGCTCTCTACATGGGGCTGCCCTTAAAGACCACCCGGAGGCTTCAGCTGGTGCAGAATGCAGCTGCGCGGGTTGTGATGGGAGCTTCCCGATACTCCCATATTACACCCCTCCTGCGGGAGCTGCATTGGCTACCAGTTGCCCTCCGGGTGAGATTTAAGGTGCTGGTACTTACCTTTAAAGCCCTACATGGCTTAGGTCCGGGATACTTGCAGGACCATCTGCTGCCGGGAACAAATTCCCATCGTCCAGTACGCTCACACAGAGAAGGCCTCCTCAGGGTACCGTCAGCTAGGCAATGTCGGCTGGCGACCCCCAGGGGGAGGGCCTTCTCTGTGGGAGCACCAACCCTATGGAATCAGCTCCCCCCTGAGCTTCGGATAGCCCAAAACCTCCAATCCTTTCGCCGCGGCCTCAAAACACACCTGTTCCACCAAGCTGACCTAGACTGACAGGCATCTTAATTAATTTATATTTAGTATTTTTAATTCATTTTTAAATTCTCTAATTTTTTATTGCACTGATGTTCTCAATTTCATTTATCTTGATTTATGCACTTATTATATGTTTTATTGTGAGCCGCCCTGAGTCCTTCAGGAGATAGGGCGGGATATAAATCCCATCAATAAATAAATAAATAAATAATGCAAATCACTAGTTTACATATAATAGATTGTATTCAGTGTTTATAATCTTGCTAAATATCCTATAATTATATGACATTTTCCCAAATTAGTATTAGTCTTACTTAATATGAAGAGCCATTAATGTTATTTTAAAAGCCTCTGGATCATCCTTTGGGGATACTGAAGAAATTTTACATGGCAACTAGATCCATTCGTTCATCATATTTGCCAGGCCAGATATTTCCCTGCTGGAAAAAGTATGAAACATTACTCTATAGAATATACCACTTTTTCATCTAATAAGTTGTGACAGCAGCAGCCATACATAAAAAAAGCTTATGGATTGATCACCACAAGATATTTTTACAAGTGTTATAAGGATTTTATGAAAGGGGAATGGGCTGGAGAATTTTCTCCATTAAAATATTGAGACTTGCTCTGACACATGCTGGCTCATTCCCTGAGGAATGGAAAACTTGAAAAGAAAACCAAACTACTGACATGTCTGTTTCAAGAATCACAAAATAGTGCAAGAAAACTGGCCTGTTTTAAAAATATTTTGGCAATAGGATAATTAGTTTTGTAAGCTTTCCTTTATAACCATGCCTTATACAGTAAATAGCAATAGCACAGCAATAGAATTTAGAGGTATACATCTCCCCGTAGTGCTTTACATTTACTACACTTTCTGGGCAGTTTACAGAGTCAGCATATTGCTCCCAACAATCTGGATCCTCATGTTCTCAGAAGGATGAAAGGCTGAGTTAACCTCGAGTCAGTCAGGATCAAACTCCAGGCTGTGGGTAGAGTCTGCCTGCAATACTGCACTTTAACCACTATGCCACCAGGGCTTCTATGCATGATAATGATCTACTGCTTTCCTCTAATTTTTTTCTAGTGTGTGCTCAAAACTTATATCAGCTTTTAAAAGTTAAGTAAATAGCTTATTCCTGATATCAGGGTTTTTAACTTTTGGCATGACCTAAATCCCTAATTTGATAAACAAACATCTGGGGCTTTCCCTTCAAACATAACCAGTTCCTTTATTGGGGCTTGAGTTGGGCAAGAAAGAAGCATATCTTTCACAACAATCAAATTTTATTCTATACAGTTATATTATAAAAGCAATAGTCTCAGGTTTTAAAAAATGGTTGGTTCAATAAGTATACTCTCTCTCTCTCTCTCTCTCTCTCTCTCTCTCTCTCTCTCTCTCTCTCTCTCTCTCTCTCTCTCTGTGTGTGTGTGTGTGTGTGTGTGTACATATTTATTTAATATTGGACTCTTCCAAGTACGTTCAAAAAATATTGGTTACATTTCTTCCTGTATTACAGATGCAATCAATTTAAGGGAACATTGATGCGAATGTTTTAGTCATGCCCAATGTAATTCCTTGTTTGTGGGATATTGCTTAAGTGCTGAATCAGGTTGTGGGCAATAATTATACTTTAAATGTCTTTTTCTACCTTTGAAAAACTTACGTTATATCAAGTTTGGGCTATGATGAAAAGGGTGATACTATATTCTTAAAAGGATGAGTGCATACCAGACCATAAAATAATCTGAATTAATTTTGTCCACTTGTAGCCTTTCTACTGGGTTTATATTCCCAGAGAAGCAAGATTAGAGAATATGATTCTGTATCTTCTTAGTTTAATTTGCTGTTCAAAAATTAGATAGTTATTATATGTATAAACGTGGTTTTATTATTTTTGGTCTTCCAAAAAAATAGAGAAATTGTAAGATAATTGCCCTTATATTGTTCTTTTTGTTCTTTATTTTCTCTTCCCTATTTTTCTTTTTAGTTTGTATTGTTTAGTTTATTTTCCAAAGTATTTTAAATCTTTGGAATGAAATTTATAAATTTTATAGATAGTTGCTACTATAAGTACTGTTCAAAAATTCAGTAATAAAAATTATGAATTATTCAGTCCAAATACCAAACCAAACAAGAATAGAATTCTGCAACTAAGCAAAACAAAGTTTTTCATTGGAAAAAAAAATACTTAATTCAAACCCACACCATTAAATGGAAAGGTGGGTCTGGTCACTTCCATTACCATACTTGAAATCCTGGCTACCTTTGGGATAGTCTCTTTTACTCCCTACCTCACATTCACCATGGATCCACAAGTGCTCTCTGTAGCAGCAAACAGCAAAAGTCTTACACCTGTCCAGACAAAGAGAATTTTCCAACAGCTATATCTTCAAACCCTCACCAAATTCATGAATGTCCCTCAAATTAGCTCACATGGTTAATGACCCATTGAGAATTTCTGCTAGATGAGTTACAAACCTGATGCTTGACTGTTCATAAATAAATGCCAAGCTGCAGATCAAAAAGTCTCCTGTTCAATCCCAGTTCAGCTATGAAATCACTTACTGAGATTAAGGAGTTATAACAGAAACAGATGTTCTAGTAAAATGGATACAAAGAAGGATCCCAGTTTCAGCTAAAGGTATGATTTTGGTCTTAAGACATGAATTTATGCTCTGCTTCCACCCTGAGGTAGATATAAGGGCTTGTTCTTCCATGACACAAAGCATTATCCAGCAACAGAAAAGTGATCTCAACATGGCAGTAAGAACAGGAACGTAGATTCTATAAAGCGTAAATGGGCCGTGGATGAGTTCAATTATGAGTTAATTGTTGCAGGTTCTGAACCAGACATAGGAGCTGAAAAAATCTGCATAGTTCATGAACCCCTAGAGTCTAGACCAGGGGTAGGCAACCTTGGCCCTTTTATGACTCGTGGACTTCAATTCCCAGAATTCCTGAGCCAGCCACGAGTCATAAAAGAGCCAAGGTTGCCTAGCCCTGGTCTACACCATCCCAAAATAGCAATTTATGAAAAGAGTAAATTGCCAGTGGGAACTATTCCCTGAGGACAAGAAGTAATCTGATTTTTTTTTGTCATAGTTTGAAGCAAATTGCATAAGAAAATTGCTTCTAGAAGCTCTTCTACGAACTAAAGCAAAGACAGAGAAAATCCATTGAACAATGGCTAATTCTGCTATGCTTAAAAACAAGTAATTGTGTTTTTCATGATCTGACAAAGGATTAAGGGAGGATTTATTTTAGTCAAATTGATTTAACTCACCTATCAGGAAGAATGAATTTTAATATATTCTGTTATGTACTGGGCTCTTGAGGAATACCACGTGGGTTGCTGGAGCAGCTAACCCAGACTACAAACCTCCTGTGCTGCAATTGGCTATCTCCAGGCGGCAATGGTTGATTCAAACCTATTGACTGCCACCTAGGGGCTAGACTATATATTGCGGCTAGTTGCAGCCATTTCCCCAGTACAGTTTCTGCACAAAATAAACTATGAGTTACCCTGTACTCAGTTACGCGTCTTCATTCCTGCGCCAAAGAACCCGCTATTTAACAGTGGCGATGAGGATGGGATCCTGCTTCACTGAATAAAGAGTTGAAGTCTACAAGGGAAAGGCAGCGCACACCAGAGGGAAAAGGCATTTCTCCCCCCCTCTCTCAATGTCGGCTAGCAAGCTACGCTAGCGACCTCGTGCTCAGTGGACTTATTCCCTGAGCCTGGAAGCAGGATACAGAAGAACGCAGGAACCAGCAAGAAAGAATGCTGAAAGTCGGAAAACTGCGAGAATTCGACGTGAAACACCTGGAGGAATGGCCATCATATTTATCACAAGTAGAAAACTACCTCAGGGCCAATCAGATCGCGGAAGAAGGACTGAAGGCCGCAACACTACTCTGCGTGTGCAGCCCAGCAACCTTTGATTTGGCCAAGAACCTTTTCGCGCCGACACCGATTGAAGCGGTCTCTTACGCAGATCTCAAAAAGAAGCTAACCGGGCATTTCCAGCCCAAGATGTCTGAAATGGTGGTTCAAATTCGACCAAAGAGTGCAGCTACCCAGTGAATCAGCTTCGGAATTCATAGCGGGCCTAAGGCAGGCCACAAGCCTATGTAAATTTTCAAATTTAGAAGAGCGACTCTTTGCTAGGCCAAACTTAACATTTTTTGAAGCACAAGACGAAGTGATGGCTGACGAAGCCACCGGGGGCGCAGTTCAAACAGTACAGCCTGCCAAATCGACAAAGTTTGAAGAAACGGTCCACCTTGAGTATGCCAAATGCACCGAAGAATCTTCCAAAGAAGAAGAACTTGAAATCAACTGACTCCAAAAGCAACCCAACGCGCAACATTGCAACAGCCAGCAGCGAGAGGACAGCTACAAGGGAGTTCTCTTACCGAGATTTAAGGGGTGCGGCGGCAACCATTTTCGTGCCAATTGCAGATTTTGATCAGCCACGTGCAGAGCTTGTAGAAGGACAGGCTACATCGCAGTGGTTTGCAGAGCCCACCAGAGAGACCGGCCACCCAAACACCAGTCAGAACAACTGACTAGGAGAGGTACTAGGGCCCAGGGTCCAGTGTGTGGGGTTTTTTTCAGAAGCCGTAGAAGCGAATGCTGCACCGGGGCTTGATGCCTCCTCAAACCCAAACTTAAGCTCATGGTAGAGCTACAAGGAGTTCCATGTAAGATGGAATTGGACTCTGGCTCTGCAGTCTTGATTATTTCTCAAGACACTTTTAACTTTGTGTGTAGGCACAGTAACAATTGGGCCAAACTAAGACCCTCAGATATAATCCTAATGGACTTTCAAAATGCTCACATTAAAGTTAAGGGAGAAGCCACTTTGTTGGTAAAGTTTAAACTGGTGCACCAGTTGCGGCCCTATCTGGACCGAGATGCCTTGCGCACAGTCACTCATGCGCTTGTGACCTCCCGGTTAGACTACTGCAATGCTCTCTACCTGGGGCTGCCCTTGAGGACCACTCAGAGGCTTCAACTGGTGCAGAATGCAGCCACACGAGTTGTGATGGGGGCTTCCCGATACTCCCATATAACACCTCTGCTCCGTGAGCTGCATTGGCTTCCGGTTGCCCTCCGGGTGAGATTCAAGGTGCTGGTGATGACCTATAAAGTCCAGGGTGCCGCCGGCAAAGGATTGCCAGTGGGCAACACCCAGGGGGAGGGCCTTCTCTGTGGGCGAGCCTGCCCTCTGGAACCAGTTACCCGTAGAGCTTAGGACTGCCCCTGATTTTCGTTCGTTCTGCCGGGACCTGAAGACCTGGCTCTTTGAGCTTTCCGGCCAGGACTGAGGATTTTTTAATTTTTTAACTTATTGTAATTGGGTTTTTAATCAGAGTTATAGGGGTTTTAGATTTTAATTAAGGAAAATTTAATCTATTTTAATTGCTATTAATTTTTGTATTGTAATGTTGTTTTAATTGCCTTGTGAACCGCCCTGGGTCCTACGGGAGAAGGGCGGTATATAAGTTTAATAAATATATAAATATAAATATAAATATAAAGGGTTTTTGGGGCACCTGGATATAATAGTAGTAGGGGGCCAGAGAACGAGTCTCATTGGACTTGATTGGTTTGATGCCTTAGGTATTCAGATTACTGGCATAAACTGGACACAAACTACAGACCTTGCGTCAGTATGTGAGGACTATGTGGATGTTTTTGATTCAACCTTAGGATCATACACAGGCCTGCCTATCTCATTTAAGCTAGATCCCAATGTAGTTCCAATCAGGGTTAAGCCTCGTAGGGTCCCCTTTGCCTTAAAACATAAAATTGATTCCAAAATCGATAAGCTTGTAGAACAGGGCGTGTTGCAGCCTGTTGATGGTGGGGAGTGGGAAACTCCTATAGTCACTCCACTTAAAGCCAATGGGGAAATTCGCATTTGTGCTGACTATAAATGCACTCTAAATAAAGCCCTCAAGCAACATGCTTACCCGGTCCCAGTGGTCAACCATATTTTAGCCTCCTTGCAAGGGGGTACTATTTTTGCTAAACTTGATTTAGCACAGGCCTATCAGCAATTGCCGGTTGATGAGGCCACAGCCACAGCTTGAATGATCGTGACCCACAGGGGGGCTTTCAAAGTTAAACGCTTACAGTTTGGAGTCAATGTTGCACTGAGTATTTTTCAGGGAATCATGGAGCATACACTCAAGGGTATTCAGGGCATCTGCCCTTATTTTGATGATGTTCTTATTGCAGCGGAATCCCCAGAAGTGTTGGCCAGTAGGCTCAGGGCTGTCTTGCAGAGGCTTCACAAAGCAGGCCTCAAATTAAAAAAGAACAAGTGTAGTATTGGGGTTTCTTCAACAGAATTCCTGGGTTTCCAAATTGATGCTAAGGGCATTCACCCCGCTGATTCTAAAGTGAAGGCCATTAAAATGGTTCCTAGGCCCAAATCAAAAGGAGAGCTACAAGCATTCTTGGGCCTCCTAAACTTCTATCACACATTTCTACCTCATAAGGCCGCAATAGCAGAGCCCCTCCACAGGCTTCTAGATAAGAAAGCTCCATGGAAATGGACTAACTTACATGAAAAAAGTTTCCAGGACTTAAAAGCACTATTGTCAGAAAAGTCCACTGTAACTCACTACGAAGAGTCTAAACCTGTATGTCTTGCATGTGATGCATCTCCCTATGGGATGGGGACAGTTTTAAGTCACATAGAAAAAATGGGAAACAGGTTCCTATAGCATTTTACTCAAGGACATTGTCCTCTGCTGAGCGCAACTATGCTCAGATTGACAAAGAGGCCCTAACCATTGTTGTTGGAATAAAAAAATTCCATGAATATTTATACGGCAGGGATTTCACGGTCTACACTGACCACAAACCTCTGTTGGGACTTTTCACAACAGACAAACAAACCCCCCACATACTATCTCCAAGAATGCTGAGATTGTCTATTTTCCTATCTGCATACAATTTTAAATTAATTCACAAACTGGGCAAGGAAATGGGCCATGCTGATGGCCTCAGCAGACTACCATTACCACTAATGGATCCAGATCTGGCTCCAGCTGCTAGAATATTGTCCATACAGGACATACCTGAATTTCCCCTCCATGCAGGGGACATTGCTGCTGAAACTGCCACCGATAAAATACTTAGTAGAGTGTTGTCATGGGTATACACGGGCTGGTTGGATAAAAGTCCAAGCTCAGAATTTCAGAGCTATTTTGTCAGGAGGCATGAGTTATCTGCCCATAAAGGGTGCATTTTATGGGGAAACAGAGTCATAATTCCCACTTCCCTAAGAGACAGGGTTTTACAATCATTACATGAAGGCCATCCAGGCATTGTCAGAATGAAAGCTTTAGCTAGAAGCTACCTCTGGTGGCCTGGCCTTGATAAGGACATTGAGGCTCAAGTCCATGGTTGTTATACTGTACATGCCAGCAATCTAGGCCTGAAATGCCACAGGCTCCAGTTCACAGGTGGGAGGAAATGCACACTCCCTGGTCTAGGATTCACATAGACTACGCTGGGCCCTTTCAGGGACAGCTCTTCCTTATAGTAGTGGATAGCCACTACAAATGGCTGGAAGTAATTCCATTTCCTAATATGACTACTGCTAGGACCATCCAGGTGCTGAGAAAACTCTTTGCCACACATGGGTTGCCAGATGTCTTAGTTTCAGTCAATGGGGCCCAATTCACTGCTGCTGAATTTCAGGCCTTCCTGAGAGCTAATCTCATCAGACATGCAATGTCTGCGCCTTTTCATCCATCTTCTAATGGTCAAGCTGAACGCATGGTGAGGACAATGAAGGAATCACTCAAGCACATTGTCACAGGTGACTGGCATCACAGATTGGCAGATTTTTTTTACTATGCCAGCATTCTATGCCCTGTACTGCTACGGGCAAAAGTCCTGCAGAAGGATGTTGGGAGAGGCATTTGATCACTAAACTGGACAGGTTTCATCCAGATAGAGTGGCAGCAGAAACCTCTCGACCAAAACCCCTGAGGGGGCTGCACATGGCCGATTGGGTTCAGGCCAGGAACTATGGTCATGGGAATCTGTGGGTTCCTGGTCAAATTACCAAGGCATCTGGACCCCTATCTTATGAAGTGGGGTTGGAGGGAGGGCGAGTTGTCAGACGACACATTGATCAGCTCAGGAAATGGTTTCCAGAATGGCCACTAAGTGAGGACTGTGTCATAAGTCCCTCCCAAGGTCCTCAAACTTGCGGCCAAGCCAGTCCTCACATGGACTACCAGGACTTTTCCTTCTTAACTGAGGTGGAACCGGAGGGAGAACTGGGGAGCCCTGGAATGCAACATGGATCCTCTGAAGGAGCAAGCCAACCGAACTTCAGCAACCACTGTGCCTACTCTGCCTAACAGTCTGACTCTGGGGTGGGTCAACCTGGAGAGGCCAGCCAGAGTGCATCGAATCCCCTTGACTCAGGAGCACAAAGGGACACAAGTCTACCCAGCCCACTGGGTAAGCTGGTAGACCACAAAGTGATGGGAACTCTGACACATTCCTCTAGGGCACACAAGCCTCCTTCATATCTTGCAGATTACGTTGTAAAATAAAGAGCTATATATTGTTGTAATTCCTGTTTGCCACTATACTACAGAAACTAGTGCTATGATGTAACTGTCTAAAAGTGCCATCTTTGAAGCCTATTCATTCAGACGTTGTTTAATAACATTGTAACCTACATTGTTTTTTATTTTATTATTATCACTTTTACTTAAGTGTGTTTGGATAATGGGTCTTGATAACTGTTGAGACTAACTGGTGTTATTATGGTCTGTTTTAAAAGGGGAGGGGTGTTATGTACTGGGCTCTTGAGGAGTACCACGTGGGTTGCTGGAGCAGCTAACGGCTCTTCAGCAACCCAGACTACAAGTCTCCTGTGCTGCAATTGGCTATCTCCAGGTGGCAATGGTTGATTCAAACCTATTGGCTGCCGCCTAGGGGCTAGACTATATATTGCGGCTAGTTGCAGCCATTTCCCCAGTACAGTTTCTGCACAAAATAAACTATGAGTTACCCTGTACTCAGTTACGCGTCTTCATTCCTGCGCCAAAGAACCCGCTATTTAACATATTCATTAACAATCCTTTCTAGTAAAAGTGCAGTCTTGTTCTATGTAACATGAATAAAAAATTTTCTGGATTTAAAATTGAAATTTTTCAGTTTTATAAAGTACCTACACATAAAGCAATATTTAGTTAGCAGTTTTCAGATTAATTTTCATCACCTAGTGATCTTAGTATTAAGTTAGCAGAAACGTATTTTGATGTCATTAGGAGCTAACTTCAGTTCAGTTCATTGAACAGAAGAGGTATTTTGCCACAATGAGCTAGGTCTGCTAGGAGAATGTTGACAGATTTTAAAATATACAAATAATCTTGTTTGTCCTGGCTAGCTTTCTCATCAAACAATATTCTCAGACTAGGAAAGTTCAGCCAAGTCAGCAGAAGAAACTAAAAATATTGGCTGAGTGGTGAATTCAGACTCCACAAGACATGCAAGTCACTAGTGGGGAAAAGCCCATTAGTCTGTTCCACCTATTAAGTTCTTATTTTTTCTTCTTATGTCCTTTAACAATGTTCTTGCAATACTTTTTCTGTTTTTCTTGGCTAAAGTGTTGGAACCAAGTTATTGGTGCTGGACTCGCAATCATATGAATGATGTTGTATAAACAAATTAAGGCATTTTCCATCCGCAACCTCTTGCTGAAAGCTATGGGTGTCACTTCAAAGTTATCTTTGCCTATTTCTGCAGCTATGACTATTGATAAAATATGTGCCTTTTCTTCTTCTTTACGGGATTATGTTCATTTATTTTCGGAATATTGGATCACCAGTTCCATAACTGTACAGGAACAGGGAGAAGACATCCGTAGGTTTCGCGTGGATCTCAATGACCCTTCTGCAGCCTCTAGAATACCCTAGATGCCTTTGACCAGCTCTTAATGGGGTAGGATCAACCTTTTTTTAACCCTTTTTATTTTTTTTAATGGAGAAGATGTTATGGCACCTATTTCACTTCTTAAAAACACCTCAACTGGGCCAACATTAAATAAACCAAACAAATGAAATTGTGAATACTTATTTCACAGGAAACCACATAAGCCAAGAGACATACAAGTTAACCAGGGTCTTGACTGAAAGACTGAGTACCCAACAGGCAAAAATGCAAGGCCCCCTCATAAGAAATGGGCACGATTCCAGAACTTACAATTTTTATCTAACATATGTGAAACTGGAGGAAATAGCTCAATGTGTTTTCTTTTTCTTCCAAACAAGAGTATTCAGTTGGGTTACAGATATTTTAAAATAAATATGGAGGGTATAGAATAAACTGTACCACTGTGGACCTATCCACATTCTCATTACTGACAAGTCTAAAAAGTTTCCAGCCTCAGGAGAGAAAATATTGTGAAAGGAGCATTTTCATAAGCCTCATGGTGGAATATTACTGGCAATAACAGGATGAAAGAGTTCGTGCATTGAACTTGTCAGGCTATATTCTAATTTGCCATTTATATGTGACTGGATATTTTATTTAGAAATGACAAAATATTGCCAAGAAAACTGCATGATGCATTCACCACCAACTAAGCTGATCGTAGGATTTTTAAAAATTCAGAAATTTTGTCAATATAAAAAAAATGAGAAAGGAACTTTTTAAGAACTGTAGTTTTACAGAAATTCCATTAAAAAAAGAAAAACAAGAGTTGAAATTTATAGATTGTTCAATAATTTAATTGGGTCATTTCCCCCCCTCCTAACAAATCAGTAAGCAGTTGAATTTCTCACTGCCTCACAGTTACTTGTCAGCTTTCAGCTAATCTCTGGAGTTATAAGTAAGTGGGCATATACACAATTTCCACATAATCAAAAAAGCAGTACTTTGTCTGGAAGGAAGCTAATAAATCAGGATATATAGAAACTATTTATATTTAATGTAAATAGTATAACACAATACACAATAATTTAATGTTTCAGCACACTAATGTTAATTTTTTAAAGGGATGTACATAATTAAAATCAAAGAGATATTAAATTACAATAATTTAATAATGCAATAATTATAGTAAATTAAAAATCACTTTACTTGAAAGAAATTAGAAGTGTTGAAAAGTTTAGCCCATTTTTATACAGTGCATTCACCTAAGGAATTATATTCAACCTCTTGATTCCAAATGGTACTTCAAAGCAAATTCCCTCTTCAATCCACAAGTTGGCTCAGGGGCACAGAATCAGCATTGAATAGTTTTTGCCTTCAACTGCCTTGAAAGTTTTGCATAGTCCTATTCATTTGGGCAACTGATTTCTAAATAATATGTATATTTTTTAATCCCATTTATATCCCGCCCTTCTCCAAAGACTCAGGGCGGCTTACAATCTAAGAAGCACAAATCGATGTGCTTAGCAATAGCCTTCATTCTCTGTATATGCCTGCTTATTAGGGCTTTCGGCCGCCCCCAAGCGGCATTTGTACAAAGTCAGCTTATTGCCCCCAACAATCTGGGTCCTCATTTTACCTACCTCGGAAGGATGGAAGGCTGAGTCAACCTTGAGCCTGGTGGGATGTGAACCTGCACTAATTGCAGGCAGCGGGTGTTACTTAAGGAGGCATTAGCCCACTGCTCCACCAAGGCTCTTGCAATCCCCAAAGCTGTAAATGATAAGTAAGGGCTAAACCGTATAAGACATGATATAATACCAGAATTATATCATAACAATATTATATTTTATATTATTATATAAATTATATTTTGCTCCTAGGCAAAAAGGTGATGGGGCACTTTTTTTAAAAAAGAATTTTGAGATAAGTCAGGCACATGACTGCCAAATTCTGTTGTTTTAGAACTCAGTAAAATTAGTTTTCTCCTTCCTGTAGAGTTGATTTCATGATCTGGTCTACCTAGTGGGGCTGACAATATTCAGCTTGCATGTGACGTGATTGATATAACTGATTTTCTTCCTCAGATTTCACATCACCCCTCATGGTTGTATGAATGCCGAGTGTCAGGCATGAAAGACCAGGTCCACACGTGAAGGTTCAATTAAACTAATTTATGGCCCATGCGCAGGAATCTTCTCAAAGAACTGTCTACACCTGCTTAGAGAGTCAGATAAGCATCAATGGGGGGGGGGGGTTGGGCTTAGTTGTCTTCTGGCTACATTGGAACTGTAGGCTTTTCACTCCACCTCCTGGTTCTGCCATCCCTTATCCTACACCTAATTAGAATTATACTTCACTGCAGAAAAGGTTTTCTTGGAGAAAAGGTTTAATAAAGCTCATCAATTATTGCTTACTAATAAAGCTCAACATATACTGTATTACTTTAGTTACCAAGTATCCTTTTATATGTTTTAGACATTTTATTCTGGAAGCTATAAATCTCCATGCATATTAGTTGTTGCCCTATTTAAACATTGATATGTTGCTAAAAGATTTCCCACATATATATAAACCCATTTAAAACATGTACAGTACTATGCTGTAAACATGAATATCTAAATGTTGAAAGTAAGAATTCTTTAAATTTTGTGAAAAATAAAAGCTAAGAGAACAGAACTAACATATCATTAAATAGTGTAATTTTGTAAATAATTCAAAGTGAATTGTAACCATTGCTTTTGTCTTAAAAGAAATAATTAAATGAATAATAATTATAACACCTCCTTATCCCAGGTCCTTGGGAAGGTGGATAAAAATGGCAAATAATTAAAATTAATCCAAGCTATAATAGTTTGATTTTTTTTAAAAAAATGCACATACAGAGGCTATAAGAAAAAAATGGACTGGATAAATATAGTTGCACACCGGACTCACTGCTGGGAGCAATGCAATCTGCATTTCAGTGAGGGATTGTGGTGGGGGTTTCTTTGTGGTGGCTACAATTTGGGGTAGAAGGAAATACTAATGTTCACTCACTGGAAACACACGTGCACATGCAGAGTAAGGTATTGGAACCATAAAAAGACCTTGGTATATATGCAAACATAAGATAAGGGCTAAGCCAGAGTTCCTTTGTTAATGTTAAGAACTTCTTTTGATATGCATTTTTATTTCCATTAATAATACTTATACCATGAACTAAATATATATTTCCCCCACCAACCATTATATTTCTAATAAAATAAAACTGTATGGTACTATAAAAATTATTCCTCTTTAGAGAGGAAGGAATAGATTTGCAGCAATTCTTCCACTTCCCTCTAATTGCTGTTTCCTTTCAGAATCTGCTTCAGCAATTTGGGGGGTGTCTTTGAAGCACATTTTAAGAGGGGAAGGTGAAGTGGAAAGGGAATCACCAAGAATCGCCATTTCAACGATGAATTACTTCTATTAGCAGAGAGACAAACCAGCTGGATACCATCTAATAGCATAGTGTCAGGATCATCCAAGCCCTCTATTTGTTACAATTTTATTATATATTTCCTCATTTAAACCATTTGCATAATGTACAGTATAAGTAGAAATATGCTAAATTTAAGAAAATAAGTGCTATCTTTAACACTTATTGTTTAGATGTGTTTCTGGATTTGGGGCAGGGGAGGAGCACTCCAACAGTGCCAAACACTGCTTCAACCCATTCCTGTATCCTTATTTTAAATCAACAATAACATCACCATCATCACCATCATCAGAAAAAACCCCAAGAATTTACATGAATATTTATCACTTGTGGATTAGAATTACACTTCTAAATAAGTGTAAGATTCATGTCAGTAGGACATTTTTTTCCAACTATGGGACTTCAAACTATTGTAGAATTCACAAGAAATGGGTATGCTTCCAAAGTATATTTTATAATCAAAATAGCACATTACTGTATATTCTTTGGCAGCTAAACAAAAAAAAAGTTACAGATCAAAATCTGGCCCCAAAGAAACCGCATCATATTAAATATGATCTCTCTTCTTGTAAGATGAGTCCCTATATAAATTCGATTAAATAAATAAGTAAAATAAATGAACTTTGAGCACTTCTTCAGTAATTAGCTAAATGCTTGATTACATGAGTGGTATTGGTTTTGACTGTGGTTTATATTTGCTGTTTCACACCTTGTTTCAATCTGTTTTTGGGCTGATTCAGGACTGTCTGTAATAAACAATATAGTCTTTCTTGTCTTGAAGCCTAAGAAGGCAATATATTTAAAATAATACAAGTGGTGGTAGTGTTGTTGTTGTTGTTGGTGATGATGATGATGATAGCATTTTATTGAATGAACCATGATCTATCCATTGAATATAACTTATGGATGCCAGAACATTTTTCATTGGCATTGATTTATTGGACATTCCAATTTCATGCTCTTTTCAGTCCCAATTTCTAATGACATGTAGTCCATAGTACATGACATACTCATGTTACAAACGTCTGTTACTTATTCTCTATGCTCACACGGTATTAATACTTTGTGCGTGTATGATTCGTATTTGAATTCCCTTCTTTCTTTTTGGAAAATTCAAATATGATAACTTTGCCACAGTGCTATTCCTCTCTTATTCAGAATCTTGGCACCTGACAGGATGAGTATAGAAGGTTTTATTTGCAAAATGCCATGCAAATTGATCACAACAGGAATTCTGACAAGTAATTTCCTAAGGCTATATGGAAAAAAATTACCATTCAGAGAAGCTCAATAGGGCTGAGTTTTCAGATATGATTGATGGTGGCGAATTTTAACATTGATAATCTACAGATTTGGTAACTGAAAATTATATCCTCAATTTCTGTGCCCATCTCTTTGAATTTGCTTCCAAACATTGAATAAACACTGAGGTTTCTGTATGTGTGTTGTGTATGTGCTGATTTGTTCCTATTTTTCCACAGTATTAAGAGACACCTAACTTGTTGGCTACTTAGTAGTCAAACCGAATAACAGAGACTGACTTCTGACATTACACGTCATAATGTTTTGCACTTAATTGTTTCAATAGATTGTGTTCTTACTTTAATATTTAGCAGAGACATATAGAAATATACGGTAACTTTCAGGAAGCAAAATTAAATAAACAAGACAACTTCCATAAACCTACAAGCATATACAGTACAGAGTGGGGCTGTACATATCTAGAAAACTATTTGGAAGAAGTGCTTTGAATCTCATGTGAACACAGTGTTTTTCTCCTATTAGTTCAAGCAGCTCGAGTGTTTTTAGACCTTCACATACAGTAAGCCAGAAAAAGAAATCCACTCATTTACGTAAATGTGGTTCCTTAAAATACCTGTGTCTTTTCCTCTGTAATTGCCTTCTATCACTGCAGCATGAACCTAGGAAAAGTTACAGCTGTTTTAAAAAGATGTTGACAGATGTTACATATGGTCCTATGTACTGTATTCTCAAAAACACTCTTTTCCTTTCAGATACAAAACACTGCACAGTAAGTATTTTTGCTGATACCAACATACATTTATGTATTTCTGATTCTATTAGATAGCCATGAAGTTATTGGGATTGACAATATGAATACTATATCAGCAATGGCAATTGAATACCAACATTTAATAAATTTGGGCTCTATAATGTGGATACATAGATAGAATTGTGCTTTCAGAGCAATTGGTTTTTGATTTCTCAGTTTTTTTAAGGGGAGAAAGGGGGAGAAGAAAGCAGTTAGGTTGGCATGCTACATGCTTTTATGTTTTTATCAATACTGTAGGAGTTGATTTGTCAAGCTTTCCTCAACAACTTTACTGGGAATGTGGTGCTGACATTTAAAATCTGTTAGACATCTCACCTCAGTACCTCTATAGAGTTACAATTTTCAGAGCTGCTCTGATAGAAGAAATAATTCTTAAATTGCTATGTGTATAACATGGGAATCTCTAATAAAGAAAAAAGAAAATAGAGATTTGAAAGACATCATTAAAAAATGTTTTAAAATGTACCCAGTTGAAATGAAAGATGGATGCAATGTCAGAAAAGTATAAAATGGATGCCCTATGAGAAATTAGCTCCTATTTTCCTTCTCAGTTTGGCTCTACCAAAATCACTGTGGCAGCATCTGGAACATTACTAAATATGCTTTCCAAATGTAGTCACATTCAAATAATAATAATAATAATAATAATAATAATAATAATAATAATAATAATAATAATAATAATAATAATAATAATAATAATAATAATAATAATAATAATAATAATAATAATAATAAGAAGAAGAAGAAGAAGAAGAAGAAGAAGAAGAAGAATAAGTTGGAAGGGACCTTGGAGGTCATCTAGTCCAACCCCCTGCTAAGGCAGGAAACCCTATACCATTTCAGACAAATGGCTGTCCAGTCTCTTCTTAAAAACTTCCAGTGTTGGAGCATTCACTACTTCTGGAGGCAGGTTGTTCCACTGGTTAGTGGAACAACCTGCCTCCAGAAGGTTGTTCCACCCTTATGTTTACATTTGATGCTGGCCATCAGTATCCACAATCCAACTTTTATTGTGTAATTTTTTTGTTTGTATATGGAACCAATAGCTGAGTGCTATCCAAATAAAATTATTCTATATTATAATATTCAAGATGAAAGTACCAAAATACTACTTAACAGTACAGATCACAAAAGTTTGACCAGGAGGCAGCCTATGTGCAGAGCTGAGAAATTTTCTGGTGGCCAGTGTCTATATTAAATTTTAGTCTAAATGTGGCCCTCAGACAAATGTAATGGAAAAAATATTTCATATAAATGGTATTAAAAGGTAAAGGTTTCTCTCTCAGTTGTGTCTGACCCTAGGGTACAGTGCTCATCTCTGTATCTTGGCTAAGGGATCCAGGGTTGTCTGAAGACAATTTCCATGGTCATGTGGCCAACATGGCTATATGACAAAAGCACTCAAAACCCTGTTACCTTTCCACCTAAGTGGCACCTATTAAGCTACTTGCATTTCCATGCTTTCAAACTGCTAGGTGGGCAGGTAACGGGAACTCACCCTTGGTGCAGTGCTCTGGTCTTAAACCCAGACTGTCAGCTAACAAACTCAGTGTTATTAAAACAGTTGAGCCATCACATCCTTTATATAAGTGGTATGATCCTACCCATATTGTGAAAAGGAGAATATCCACTGCCAAACTGTTTCTAGGGGATCATATTCATCTTCTTCCTTCCCCCCTTCCTTCTTAATTTTATTTCTGAGAGCTAGTATGTTGTCTTTGTTAAAATCTTGTTCAAGTCTTTTTTTTTAAGACATAGAGGCTGCTTGAATGAGTTTAGGCAGGTTTCTCATTCTATCTCATAGTACTGTGCTTGGGAAAATACAAAAAAGAGAGCACTTACCATGACATTTGGGACTGTGAGAAACAAGATTAAATATAAATCTAACAAATAAATCAGTGCATATCCCAATTTCTTAGAAACTCCAGTTTAATCCTTACAGCAACCCTTTGGGGCAAAAGAGAGCGATTGGACCAATGTCTCCTTAATCCTAGTCTAGCACGTTAAACATGACAAACTCTACTAGTTCAGTCCTCTATCATTGTGCAATTTCATGTGGAATTTCCCCAACCTCTAGTAATGTGTATAGAATAGATTGGATCCTAAAATCACAAAGTTGGCCGTTCTTGGCCTAGATAGCACTACCACCTGTAATCGATGCTGTAAAGCTTGCTGTTGTTTGTTTCCTGATGGTAATTGGTCGATTGTGCTCTCTATTAGTGGTACCTTATTCTTAGCTACCATCCATCTTACTATTTCTTTTGGAAATTAAAACTGAGTCCCACTGGTTAGAGTATCCAATGGACCTTACTTGGAAATACCATGCCTGCAAGTGGTTGACACTTGTGATACTGTGGCTCTTGGGAAAATTTGTTAACCTTCGATAGAGGTCTCTGAGGCAGAAATACTTTCAAGTTTTATAAGATGGTGAACTCCCCTTTGGTTCTTTTAAAAAGTATTAGCAGAGGTCAGATTAACAAGTCAACACTGAAACTGGAGATGAGCAGGATTCCTCAAACTGGGGCTGAAAAGAAAAGAATGAGGGAGGGGATTTGGGTGTGAGGATGAAAAAGCTCCCAACACAACCTGATTCTGATCCTTCTCCTTGGTTGGGCCTGGGGCATACTAGATAAGGTGAAGGGAAATTGTAAAATTAGACCTGGCAACCTTCACAGAGAGGCCCAGCACAAGCCCCTTGGCCTGAGGGAAGCTGAGAAAGTTTGAGGAATTGTGGGGGGAAAAGATCTTGGCAGGCTAACTTCCTGTGGCGGCATCCAAGGCTAATTAGTTTTCAGTGTTCTGTGTGTGCTTGAATGGAAACGAGCCAGCACTGAGAGGCATTAGATGAGGAAATCAAAACCACATGGGCTAAAAAAGGAGGAGGAGATGAAGAAGAAGAAGAAGAAAAGAAAGAAGGGGTGTCATTTTTAGCTACATTTTCTTTTTTCCAAAGGGGGAGTCAGACCGTTTCTTTTCATGAACACTAAATCACCGCTGCTCCCCTGTCTATCACATCTCACATCTGCCTCAGAACTCATTAAACATCAAAAGGCAGCTCGATCAGTTCTGCTTAGTTAGAAGTCTAAGTTACTAGAAGTCTAACCAGAAAAGATTTTGAATGTTTTTAATAATAGCTTAAGGAACTTCTTAGCACTCTATAAATTACTTAATGCAACAAACTCTTCCTGTGGACCAGCAAATGTTTTATAGGGAGAATAAATACTGCCTTAACATGCTTGTGGTGAGCCCACAGCCATAGATAAGAAGTTTAAATGAAACTTTAATTCAAATTTCAATTCATATACAGTATTTTATGTAGAAGCATGCAGTTGTGTGGGCGGGTGTCATTGTATTCTCTTTAGAATTCTTGAGACTATTTATGCTTATTATTATTACTATTCCAAATGGGTTTTTTTCTTGCTGTGCTGCTTTATATCTTTTCTCTCTTCATTCTGCTAAATTTGTTAAGTAATCTGCAGATAATTCCTGAATTTACTGAACAGAAGACTAATATTTTCCCCCAATAATTCATATTTGAAATAGCAGAGTCATTTTATGTTTGTTGACAATATGGTAAATGAGGTAGATGAGTTTTCCTTCCTATTATTCTTAGAGGAAGGGCCTCTTGAATTTACTTCCTTTCAAATAAATATAATTCTTTTTGGCCGCAATACGTTTCTTCTATAACATATAATACCACATCATTAATTGGCTATAGAGTATGTGACAGTTTCAGTTATTCTCCATTGGGCAAGCAAGGACTGAAATATGTCATTTCTTGGGGAAACATTGTATAAAAGCTTGCCCAGTGCTATTTAAGAAACAAAATAAAAACTGCCATTGGATGTTCCAGACTTAAATGGAGAAGTTAGAAAGAGAGAAAGGTTGCTTAACATTTTTTCCTTGCGTCGCTTTCCAGTTGGATATTTCCTACTCCAAAGGAATATTGGATTCCAATTTCTAAGGAAAAATATAACTATCCCATTGGGAAGACAAGCAGCTGGGACATATGGACAGAAGACAAAGGATTATGCAGTTCTTGCAAGCCAATGGACTCACCTTAAGATTGTAACCAGTGCTTTTTTGTAAAAGAAAAAGGTGCCGGAACTCACACATGTCATACAACCCGCCTTGCCTACCCTACAAGGTTCCATCCAAAAAAGGTGCCGGAACTCCGTTCTGAGCGTTCTATGAGAAAAAAAGCCCTGATTGTAACTCACATAGTTTTGTTTTTCTTTAAAAAAATAGCAGTAGAAGACACACACACACACACACACACACACAAACACACACACACACACACACACACACACACACACACACAACTATAATTTTAATCAAAGAGAGTATATAAATGCAATTTATGATAACAAAACACAGTATATAAAGCAAAGGAGTTCTTTACTTGTGCCAATGCCATTAAATTCTATATAGACCAGATGCATACAGTATTTTCAAAAAGTGCCTTATTCAGACCATTTGTGATGAATTTTCATATTGCTGAATGATTCTTCTCTAATGGCTATTTTGCATGAGTAAATGCTGGTTTTCCAAACCACAGCATTCACGACAGAGGCACAAAATTCATACTATTATTTGCACTGACATCCGGCATGTGAAGATCAGGTCCAGCAAAAGGAAGTTTCTCTGAACACAAACTGAGATTTGAGAATCTAAAGACTTGCCAAAACAGAGTGTGCAACCAAATTATATAACTAAGCCCTCCAAGAAGAATTGTTAGAAGATTGGGGGTGACTCAATAATTTGTAGAGACTGTTGCCAGATGATTTTTTCATTAATCACGTGGAATAGGTTGTCACATACATACATGTACAACTGCACATTCCTCTGGATTTTTTCCAATTCTTTTTTCTCCCTTTATTTCATGCATGAATTAGGCTGGTATTCAGTTTAACAGGGAGAGAATCCTGGAAAAATTCAAGTCCACTGCATTCCTACTTCCTATGTAAAACAGAAACACGAGCCTGACAGAGGAGAAGGTGACAGCCTCTTTCTTAGTGGAGAGCAATTTAGGCACCATTCTTATTGGGGTAGTAAAGTTGTATTTAGGCCAAATCACTTTATATTATTAAATCTTCCATATGAAACTGTCTTTTGAGAAAATTGTTGTGTCAGGAGGACTTCTATATTATTTCCAACACAGAGGCACAGATTTAATTTTTTGCTGATATAGAAGAAGACTCATCACGCTAATCTTCACCTGATGTCTTACATGGCACAGATCAAGAAATCTGTAAAATAGAGGAAGACTGTAGTGCCCTGGTCAAAGAACAGAGACTGAGGAGAAAGTTGGCAAAGAAACAAGGATACAATCACCAACACTTGTCAGAAATCGTTGCTTATAGGACGAGCAGCTATGTAAATGTTTTAAATAAATACATAAATAAAATGCCAACAGAAGTAGGATTTTTTTTTTTGGGGGAAAGCAAAAGAAAGATGCAACCTGTCTGCAGAAGAGAACATTCTTGGTTAAGTCAATGATGATTCTCAGTCATCCAGATAGAATTGTCTGGAAGTTGAGTCATGGCAACTGGACCTCTTTTCTTTTTGGTCTGAAATGTTTCACTGTGTTTCAAACCAAAAGAAAAGACATGGCCATGATTCAACTTCTGAATTGCTGGTTAAGACTCCATAGCCATTCCTGGTCCATTCCACCTGCTATGCTACCTAATCTTTTCCTGTAAAGACAGAAAAGTCTGCTTCTGCGGATGTGTCCAATGCAACCCCTTCCTCCTTTCTGCCAAGTTCCATAAAATGCAGGCAGGTCTTTCCTGAAAGCAACTTGTTGCCTGAGACCTTCCTGTATCTTTTGTCGTGTATCCTCTGCAGTCTTCTGTATGGTCCTAGCTAGAAGAAAGGGACGCAGTGGCTCAGTGGGTTAGGACGCTGAGCTTGTTGATCAGAAGGTCGGCAGTTTGGCGGGTCGAATCCCAAGTGCCGCGTAACAGAGTGAGCACCTGTTACTCATCCCAGCTTCTGCCAACCTAGCAGTTCGAAAGCACGTAAAAATGCAAGTAGAAAAATAGGGACCACTACGGTGGGAAGGTAACAGCGTTCCATGCGCCTTTGGCGTCTAGTCACAGAGACGTCCTTGGACAAGCGCTGGCTCTTCGGCTTTGAAACGGAGATGAGCACCGGCCCCTAGAGTTGGAAACGACTAGCACGCATGTGCGGGGGAACCTTTACCTTTAACTAGAAGAAACCTAGAAAAGAAGCAGCAGCAGGGGGATTGTGGCTGTTCATGGGCTTTTAGCAAAGGATAAAGTAAAAAAAAGAATGAAATAAAAATGAGAAGAAAGAATAGTTCTCTCCAGGTGGATCTACTCCTGCTGAGGTACACCAATCCTTTCCCAGAAAATAAATAAATCCTGGGGATGATACATCAAAGTAACCAAAAATTGGCTCTTGCTGTAAACAAGTTTTGCAAATTATGAAAATGCAACTCAATTCAAGTGATAGTCCAGATGGCAGAAGAGATGAAGCTCTAGAATCTGGTTTCCTTATCCATCCTGTCCTTTGGTCTGAATAACAGATAGTACAAAGATAGAAAAGAATAGAGCCGGAAGGGACCTTGGTGGTCTTCTGGTCCAGCCCCCTTCTCAAACAGGAGAACCTATACCATCTCAGACAAGTGACTGTTCAGTCTCTTCTTAAAAATCTCCACAATGGAGCGCCCACAATTTCTGGAGGCAAGCTGTTCCACTGGTTAATTGTCCTATAGTTTCCTTGACTTTTTTCTTGTTAATACTTTGGAAGAAACTTTTTTTATTATCCTTGATTTCTGTTGCAAGATGCCAATGGAAGGTGCAGTTTGGCAGAGTAGGGTGTGAACCTGTGATTTGAAAATGCTGGAAGCCCCTGAAAACAAACAGTGAATAATTTGGGCACTTTAGGGGAGTGTGAAAGAGGAGATGATAGGCCTTCTGCTGGAATAAAGTGAGACATGGACCCAGATAGTTGGGGGCAATATGCTGACTCTGTTAATCACTTAGAGAGAGGGCTATGAAGCATGGTGAAGCTTTACAGTCTAAGTGCTATCGCTATGTCTCCTGCAAAAGTGAGGGCACCATACTCAAGTCCCCACTTGTCTTTGGGCCAGTCCCAGTTCTCAATCCAACCTCAAATTCACAGGACTCTAAGTGTGAAAATAAAATGAGGGGAGCTCAATAAATAGCCTGTGGTCTTTCAGGGCTTGAAGCAGGCTTGATCTGTGATGTGGCTACTTGTCAGCTCGTGTAGAAAGGTCAGAACACCGTATCCTCTTTAAAGAAGCTGGAACTGCTCCCTCTCTCAAAGAGACGTATGCCACCACCGTCTGGTCCCAGCTGTATAATCACTATAATGAGAGAGAGAGAAAAACCCTAGGCCATTATTCTAGAGGACTACTGGTGCCAGTAAGGACAGAGGCAGAATTCAGTTCTACAAAGTTGGCACAATATATGGAATAAATCATAATGGTGATCGGTATCACAATCCTTGCAGAATATAGAAGAATATTCTGGGAAGAATAAATGTAAATGTTCAACTTGTCGCCCCACCTTATTTTATCTAATGCATCCGGTGATGTGTCTTTCCCATCCTACTCTCTTTACAAATGGTAGGGAACGTCATAGAAAATGGCTCCTGTCACTCACAGTTTTTCTGCTGGGAGCCAGCCCTAGGACCTTTTCACTTCTCCAATGCTTTGTTTCACTTGTGCACAAAGTAAATAACAAGTGATTAACTCCATTCATGTCTTCCTTGGGCTTCTTCAGCTGTGCAGGTATCAGTCTGAGGTGTGAAATTCTACAGATTTGTTCCTAAAGGCCATATAATCAATAGAGGCATATAAACTTGAATAAAAATGAAAATGTGTTGTCTCACTTCATCTGTCACCAGCAGTAGAATTCTGCACAGTACCAAGATGGTGATGCTTTGTTTGACATAGGACTCATAAGGCAGTCTCTTCGATAATAAGCTAATTGCACCAAAGGCATGTTAGAGGTCATTTCACATGGTCAGTGTGTCCAAAGAAATGCTGCCCTTTTCACACATCATAAGGTAAGACAATAGCCCCTCAGAAGCAGGCCCACTGGAAGGAAAAACTGGCAGCACTTCAAAATGGTCTTATTTCACCTGTGAAAGGAACTTAAGAGGAAGCCAATGAGGGCCGTGTCTCAAGAGCCCTGGTCAGCAAAGTTTTTATAGATTGTCTGTGATGGAGATGGAGCCTGCAAGGAGGCAGGGTAAAACACACTGCAGGAAACCCATTCCTCTTCACAGCAACATTTAAGGGCAGTTATAGGAGTGGTTATAGAATGTCAGATGTGCCTAGTTGGCCATATTTTTTGCTTGCCAGAACATCGATACCCCCCAAAACACTGTAAGATGGGAGCGAAGGTGGGGTAGACCATGTAAAACTTGGCATCAGATGTTTAAAGAGGACATCAAATGGGAAGATGCGAAAGATGCTGCTGCGGATAGGATTCATTGGAAGAAGCTTGGTGCCTTATGCGTTTCACGCAAAAGGAACCGATAATGATGACAGGAGTGGCACTTTTTTTTACCCTAATAGGGAAAAATGGGTTTCCAGATATGCACGTGGGTCAAAGGTTGAAAATCAATATTGGGCTCAGATTGTGAGACCTCCTTTAAATAATAAACTGAGCTCAATATCTCAGTCTCTTTCACTTTCTGGAAACTCAGGAGGAGGGCAAGGCTACTTGTGCTTCCGAGAGTAGTAAATTACCCAGAACTAAATAGCCTGGATAAGTCCATGCAGCCACCCTGTGATGCAGCCATGCAGGACTTCTCAGCTTTGCTAACCAGTCCAGGGTTGTCCAATATGGTACGACACTCTGGTGATGCTACTCAATCCAATCCACAATAGAACTGTGACACTGCAGATGCAGCAAGCTAAAATGTCCAGTTGTACACCTTCCTTCTCAACGACAGTCCAACTTTCTCATTTCAAACACGTCAACTTCTTTTCACAGTTTCATGATCTGCAAACCCCCAATGTTGCTCAATCTCAAGTTCCCAAAATAATCATAATCATAATTAGATTACCTGGCAATAATTCACATAGAGTTAACAATTAAAAACCTAAGCAGTTATTTCCAGCACTAACTTGGAGCCAACAATTAATTTATTTAATATTTAAGCCAATAATTAATTCTCCTTTTTTTAACTGGAGCACTGAGATTTCTTTTTGAAAGTTTTAAATGAAATGAAATAAAATGAAATGCATTTTCTACTCTAATGTATTTCTACAATGCGCTGACTTAGCACTACTAGAGTCAATACATGCCTTACTTTGATCTCAGGACCATAGTGGCATTCAGTCTCCTCTCTGATCTCTGATCAAATGACTCCTTGCGGATCTGAAGAACTTAAGGCTAGAACCATGGTGGCGAACCTATGGCACACGTGCCAAAGGTGGCACACAGAGCCCTCTCTGTGGGCATGCGTGCCGTCACCCCAGTCCTAGGCCTTCTGCTGGGTTTTATAAAATCTTTTCACTTTAGGCCTCCGCTGCCCTGCGCAAAAAAAAAAAGGTTCAATCAATCAATCAATTTCAACTTCTCTGGGAAAAAAAAGATCTTGCAAAGTTGGAATTGATTGATTGAACTTTTTAATTCCCACCCAGTCTGCCTTTACCACTGCAGCCACACGCACCCAATGGGCCATGCCCACCCAATGGGCCATGCCCACCCGGCACCCAACAATATATAAGTGGGTTTTGGGTTGCAGTTTGGGCACTCAGTCTCTAAAAAGTTCGCCATCACTGGGCTAGAAGCTCATAGGAACTTCAGGGAGCATCAAGTCAGATCATGCAAGCTATAAGATCGAACCAACTAAGAGGTTGAGCAAGCTTCCCAGTTGCCCAAGATTTGGCTATGGGCATGCCAAGGTAATAAAATAAAACCTAACTCTCCTTCATTTCCTGGTGACTTCATGAAGTTGTTTATGATTATGTAACTTTTCTAGGAAGCAACAAGAAAGTGGTGTGCCATTTATTTGCTCTGGGAAGTTTTTATCAACTTGACAAGCTTATCTACAGCTCTTGAATTCCCCTGAGATCTCCCACATGCTAACTTTGAGCTTCTAAATACAGAGAAATTTGGTCAGAGGCTGCCACCTGCTGAGACTGCCAAGGTAATGCAGCCTGCTAAAGGCAGGCCAGACTGCAATGAAGAAGAGCATGGCATTTTTTCAGAGGTCCAACCCTTGCCAAGATGGAACTAAAAGTAGTTCTCCCTCTAAGATAGGGTGGGTAACCTATAAGGATGCTCATATACATTGTGTACTGACTATACTTGTGAGCAAAAGTGAGCTCAATCACAATAACTGCTGATACATCTCGCTTCCCGTATCCTCAAGAATGTACCTTTTTAGTAGATGAAAAAATGACTCTCTGGAATGATTTTTTTCTTGCCAAAAATGGGGTTCATGTCCTAGAAACTAATAATCAATGTGTTATTTTTGTTAATTTGTGGTGAAGATCCTTTTGCAAGGCGGGCAGTTGATATGTGTGACATATGTTTTGGCTTATATATGAACTTGGAAGGAGCCTTGTAGTTCATCTTGTCCAACCCCCTGCCCAAGAAGGAATCCCTACATCATTTCTGACAGATGGTGGTCCAGTCTCTTCTTGAAAGTGTCCAGTGATGAAGCACCAACAACATCTGAAGGCAGTCTGTTCCATTGGTTGATTGTTCTCACTGCCAGAAAATTTCTCCTTATTTCCAGGTTGAATCTCTCCTTGATCAGTTTCCTTCCATTATTCCTTGTCTGGCCTTCAGGGGCTTTGGAAAATAGGTTGCCCCCCTCCTCTCTGTGACAGCCCCTCAAATCCCTTGCATTGGGGGGAGTTGAGGCAACTGAATGGAGCTGAGCATTTACTGGCCGGATGCCATTCCTGATGCCTACAAGGAGCTCTCAGCAGATATTTTCTCTTTGTGCCCAGAGAGAGAGAAATATCTGCCGCTAACTGGGATTGAACTCGCAGCTTCCTGATTGTGAGGTAAGAGCTCCACCTCTAGGCCACCACACTGCTCCCTTGGTTGCTTTATTAATTCCTCTGTATTGTTCAAAAATGTGTTCTTACCAGGAACTAAGTTGACCTCTCTCTCATCCTAAAGACAAGTGAAAAGGGGGCATTTTCACAAACCCGCAGTCTATTGTCCATAATTTTCACAAATCAGCAGCCACCTAGTAAGTAAAAAAGAAGGGCAGCAAGTGGTAAAATAGGTTAAGTAAGTCCCTGCTCTGGAGTCTGTCCACAGAAGTAACAATCCTAATCTGAGTTTTTACACTACAATGTTGGCAAACATAAATTAAAAAATGAAGATGTGAAGGAGAGAAGTAGCAACTTCCCAGCCTCTTTAACAGCAACTAGGAGAATAAAACCGGCTGCCCTATCCCAGAGCCAGGCATCCTGTACTGAATACTGCTAGCTCACAAAGTTTATCTTAAAGATCAAGAAAGGGAATGATGGGCTAGTAGTGTTAAGGAAACACAGCCACTGAGAAGCACAGATCTATTTGGAAAACATAAAAATGGAGAAGAGAAGTCAAAGGTCCACATACCATATATTCTCATCATTAAGAGTTGAGGTTGACTTGAGAGAGTCTATCTTTTTACTCATGCATGATCCACAGTTTACCTCTTTTTTTTCTCCCTTCAATCTGAATTTGTTAAGTTCAGAACTTCCTGAATACATCTACATTTATAGTTAGCTTGTCCATCAAGCCATGTTGGATGTAACTATTAAAACAGTCTTCAAACAAGCCCTTCAAACAAGTGCATTTAGATCATACATCCAGAAGATCCAAATCTACCTTACAAAACCAATTTACCTAGCCACTATCAAAGAGAGCTTTGTAATTAATTTCAAATATTAAAATTAGTGGGTATCATTTACTCCTTAAACTATTAATATGTGCAGATGGTTTGTTTTAAGTTTGAGTTATATCATTCAGAATAAATGGTCCCAAAAATACCCAGGAGTTAAGACAGAGAGGTAACAATCAGATCTTGAATTGAGCACAGAAAGAATCTGGTAAGTAATTGAGTTCTTGAAGCAGAAGTGTTACAGGAGAAAAATAATTGGTGCCCAAACAACACTATTGTGGACTAGATGAAGTTTCCAAGAAGATCTTCAACTTCAGCCTATGTCCACTGCCTTGCAGTAGTCTAAATGAGAGGTCATTAAAGCATGAGTGGCAGTCAAAATGACCTTCTGATCCAGGAAATATTGCAACTCAGGCACAAGATGGTGCTGCCCTCCTAGTCCTATGAGCCCAGCATAAATCCCACATTACAAACCAGTTCTACTGAGGGAAGTGCAGCACCATCCAGTAGTAAAGGTGCCATGACTTGGAATGCTTTGAATGACTTGGAATATTGGAATGCTTCCACACCTGGAATCACTATTATACTGAGATGAAACCATGTCTGTTCATCCCCGTCTAGAAAATAACAGTCTCCAGGCATTGAGACCATATCAGCTGTTTGGCCCTAAGTTAAGATATACAATTGAAAATCAATGATACCTGACTCCATATTGGCAGATGAGGTCTTCCAGTGGTTTCATGCAAATATTAAAGAGGAAGGAAAAAATGTCACCGAAAAGGCAATCTGGTGTGAAGGTTAAGACATCAGGCAAGAAACTGGGAGATTATGAGTTCTAGACCTGCTTTAAGTATAAAGCCAGCTAGGTGATGTTCTCTCTCTCTCTCTCTCTCTCTCTCTCTCTCTCTCTCTCTCTCTCTCTCTCTCTCTCTCTCTCTCTCTCTCTCTCTCTCTCTCTCTCTCTCTCTCTCTCTCTCTCTCTCTCTCTCTCTCTCGTGAACAAAGGGCAAACCATCTGAAATTTTGCTTTAAAAAAAACCTAAAAGATTTCTCCAGTTGGACAAGACTGAGATGAAGGCACCAACTTGTCTCTTGACCTTATGCCCCATGGCACCCCACAATAGAGGGTACTAGGGATCAAACCTTTCCTCCTTTCCCTGGCTTGAATTGCACACAGAAGCAGAAGTGCCCTCTCTCCTACTCCCAGTCCTTGCAGGCAGTCCAGAAGGCAATCATGATTTACAGAACTGAAGGCCACTAGGAGATCAAACACAACAGGGAGGATTGTATCTCTGCTGTCCTGGTTGGTACCACAGATACACTCAAGAACACACAATTTCTGTACCTTGCAGGAACCCAGACTGAAAAAGTTCCAGATAATCCATTTTATCCGGGCTGTCCATAACTGTAAACCCATTATCAACACAACAATCTTTCCCCGCAAAGGGGAGTGAAGAGGCAATGGTTTTCCAAACTAGTCAGGTTGAATTATGGCTTCTAAAGGAGAAGGTGAATCATCTCCTCTTTCAAGGCACTCCCTCACTCAAAGAAGCATTCAGCGCTATCCAATTGCATTTTCTATTGTCTGCTTAAGGCTTTCATCAATCAGGAAAGAAAGGAATCAAAACATAACTGGCAAGGCTGATATCACAGAGAACCCTTTCCATACATTCAAATTCATCTCAGATAAATAAGTCACCCACTCAATTATTTCTATTGGCCCTCTTCAGTTAATATCTAACTCCAAATAAATCTGAGCTATTTTTTTCCTTCAGATTCCTGGCAACCTGACTTTACAATAATCTAATTTTCTTCCAATCAGTCCTTCTCACAAAGGGACAGATAATTTAGTGCCATTGGGCAGCACTCTCTGGATGTATTTAGAGCAAAGGAATATTGTAGCTTTGCAACTCTTGCCATTGTTGTGTTAAGATCAAAGCTAAGTTTTTTATCTGTGTTCACTTGGACTTACTCCATGTCTTTTGCAAGCATCTCCCAGAGCTCCTAAGCCAGGGGTCAGCAACCTGAAACAGTGAAAGAGCCACTCGGAACCGGTTCCCTCACAAAAGGAAAAACTGGGAGCCACAAAAATTGTGTGCGCATGCGCGTACATGCACACATGCGCAGAACAGGGTTTGACTGAAGAGTGGAGCCAAGGCGAGATATGCACCTACCCTGCATATTTGAATTGATTGGTTGAACTTTTTTAGTCCCACTTTTTTTTTGGGGGGGGGGGGACTACACATAGCAGAAGACTGGGAGCCGCAGGAGATGGCTGAAAGAGCCGCATGCGGCTCCGGAGCCACGGGTTGCAAACCAAGAAGTTTCTCTGGATCAGTGAATTGAGAGAGGTCCCTTAGGTGCAATCCTGTTCAAAGTCATCACCACTTACATGTTCCAGAATACATCTAAATCAGGGTTTTTCAACCAGTGATGCAGGTATCACCTGTGGTACATTGGCACCTGGTGGGTGGTACATGACCATCCTAGAAAAGTGGTAGCGGGGACGGGAATGAGCTGAACCTGGGCAGCACCACACAAGCCTGAGCATGAGATGGCTGGAGCTGCAGGGCTGTCAGGGCTCAGCGCTTCTTCGGGGCTGTCAGGGCTCAGCGGAAGCGCCAGGATCAACACTTCTTCGGCACTGTCAGGGCTAAGTGGAAGTGCCAGGATCAGCGCCAGGCTCTAGTTGGAGCTTGGCGCTGATCCTGGCATTTCTGCTGAGCCCAGAAGAAGGGCCAATCAGCTGGAATGTTGCAGCATTTCCAGGGTCTTGTGATTTACATTCAGATGCTTGGCAACTGATTCATATTTATGACAGTCACAATGTCCCAGGGTCATGTGAATTGACCAAAACCCCAGCAAACAGGGGCAATAAAAACCAAACACCTCCCCCACCCCACCCCCGCTGCCAATCCTCAACAGAAATGCTCAAAACAGTGAAGACCTCAGACAGGAGGAAGAGCGCTGCTGGGCTGGCAGGCAGGTATCTTGCTCAGCTGTGGCTTGGGAGGCACTTTTACAGTGGCATTGTAACTTTGAACAGTCACTAAGCGAAACTGTTGTAAGTTGAGGACTACCTGTACTTCATCACTTTTTTCCTTTTTTTTGTCATCAAGTTTTTGCCACCTTGCTAGGCGACTGGTGGTCCTCGGATGTTGCCATATCCTAAAAGTGGTACAATGGGTGAAAAGGTTGAAAAGCCCTGATCTAAATCCTCAGCAGAACTACCTTCTATGGCTCCAAGTACCTTCTGGAAACTGGGTGATTCCAGTTTACCAGTCTACCATGGGGTAAACTGATGAAATGGGTCCATGCTCCCTGCAAAGATTGGGGGCACTGTAAAATTCCATAGCAGCGAGTGATCTAATCATGACAATGGTCAAATCTTAATGTCTCCCACTTTCAGATCACATTATATCTGCTCTGAAACTTTAAAAAAACAAGCAAACAGATCTAATGTGTTGAATAGTATGTGAGAATGACCTTGGAAGATCGGAGGAGGAGCCACAAGAGAGAAAACAGTCGGACAAGAGAAAGCTTGGTCCACAAAAGGAATGTGGGCATGGCAGACCTCTGAGAAGAGAGCTGCCCTATTTGTTTGAACAAGGAGGCGATGGGGAGAAAGGTACTTTCAAACTTGCAATTTTCCGTTAATAAAGCAGAATTAGTTCATCTGGGCATGCTTCCTGTCTGGACTAGGCTGACAGTATCCTCTCATATTAAATCTCTAATAACCTAGGACAAGACCCATGGTTGCCATAGCAGCCATCAATTTCATTCATTCATTCATTCATTCATTCATTCAATCAATCAATCAATCAATCAATCAATCAATCAATTTCTTTAGCTGCCCATCTCAACTAGTGTCTCTGGGTGACTTACCATTTTAAAAGTATAAAAACAATTAAACTTTTAAAACAATAAAAATATCCAAAATAAATATATATAGCAGCAGAGAAAATCCACCAATTAATATTTTATTTATTTATCTAATTTATATAGCTGTCCATCTATAAGGCCTCTGATTCTCTTCCCCCTTACCCCCCCCCCCAAGAAGGCAAGTTGAAGCCTCCCATCACATAGGTCTGGGGAACCTTTCTACCAACCTTGAGTAAGTCTTAGGTACGAATGCCACCATGCCAGGTGTGGGCAACTACAGTATGGCCCCTTTATGACCTGTGGACTTCAATTCCCAGAATTCAAGCCCACAGGCTGTAGAGAAGCCATAGTTGCCCACCCCTGCACAGTGCAGTAGGGGGAATGGTATAACAGCTGCAGTGGAAAATCATACCTGGAGCCTAACTTAAAAAACGGCCCTACCACCAGTTAACTGCAGCACTGTCTCTGATTGCTTACACTTTCCCACAAGGTAGTTGCCACTCTACTTTTTCAGCCCTGGGCTTAAAGCTGATGCATGATTTAAAACCTGGATGGGCACAGCTCTAAGAAGGGTTGATCCCTCTCCTCACCTATCCAGATTTCAGTGATTCAAGCCATGTCTAGCCTTTCACCCACAATAAGATTATGGATAAGGAAAGGGCTATTTCAACAGCAGCAGCTGGAGCCCATGGTATTTGGAGCCAGGGAGCCAGGTTTAGGGACTGGTCTCAATTGCCCAATCCCACTTGGCACAACTGGCCTGCCCTTTTCCACCCATGATACCATCCTCTGCCTGTCACTAAATCATCTTATCTTCTCCAGCTCCTACCAAGGCAGGTTTCCTTAAACTCAGCAGAAACCTCCCTGACCATCCCATCACCATTAATATCCATTTCCATCTACTCATGTTCATTAGTGGTTGGCTGAACTTGACAAAACACTCAAAAGTCGCTCAGCAGCTATTTCAAGCCACCAACCAACTTCCAATTCACCCCCTCACTTCACATTGTCAACCCAGCCCAACTCTCCCACTTTTCCCCTGGCTCAATTCTGGTAAGAAGTGGAATTGTATGGAATCACCTTTAGTCTTTCACTCTGGGAATCTGTCATTGCAAGCCTTTTTGCTTCTCATATGGAAAAGGGTATCCTTCTTCCTTCTTCAAATCCAAACGTAACACTTCCCTTTTCCATTCTTTCACTTTCACGCTCCCATGTTCTCCCTTTTCCCTCCCTTCCAATGTCTCCCAAAGGATCAGAGCTGACAGGCAAATGCTGTTGTTTTCTCCACCAGGTTCCCAGGCCATTTCTTAACACTGTCTGATCTTTATCATAAAGCATGGCCATTTTCCAGATGTTGTCTTCTTCAGCGATCACTCATCACAGTGATCACTGGCAACCAAATGGCAGCTATTCCAATGGACAGTTGCCATCATGACAGGCCACTATAAGCTCTATCCAAAAAGTGTGATTGACTGCTCAGAATAAACTATGGTGACACAACACCACCCCAAACCACCCACCTCAGCTGCAAACCAGGTGATCTGCTGGCTTCTTCATTCTTGGCAGGCCAGGAGTATCCTCTCTCTTATCTTAAACTAATGCTACTAGATCGTCAGGTTCATCCACCATGGGAAATCTAGATGCTGCCTGCACAATACTTGGTACCATGTTGGTGTTTTTTTCCAGAATTCCTAACAATAGAGAAAATTCTTTTAATAATGTGCTGTGATCATGCTGGTGAGTTCCTAAGTACCTCTTCTGAATAATTTTTGAAGCTGTATTCTATAATACTACAAAGTATAATAGTCCAATAGGTTCTTTGTTGGTGACTAAAAGCCCCAAGGCCATTCCCACCCACCCACCCCCACACACATTAACCTGCTCATTACTTTTGTTTTTCAGGCTACTTAGACAACTCAGTGGTACTCCTTAAGAGCCTCCGTAGGGAGGCTGATCCTACATCAGGCAATGTTCTGGGAAAAGGAAAAGAAACAGGTTGAAGATGGCATAGCCATACTGTTATTACTGATATTATTTCATATTTTTTTCTTAACATAAAACAATATGATTAAATATTCCAGAATATTTTCTTTTTGTGATGATCGGATGGTAGATTCACTTTCTTATTTTTCCTCATTTGCCTACAGAATTCACCACTTAGTTACTGAAAGGTAACTCATTGACAAGAGCTTGTTTCCAGATTTTTCTTTTTTTAATTTCTTTTCTTTCTTTCACACAACTCACTCATTCAACTTGTGAGGGTTGTCTCCATGATATCATAATATGCATCATTTATTATGATATCCTTTATAACTCCTTTCATTTATTCTTTAGGCTTCATGTGTACACAGATGCTTTTTAATATGATCATTCTCTCCTTATTTTTCCTTTTTTGTTAAATAAACAATCAGGTTTCTACCACGCTAATGATACCGATAAAGTATGCATGATTATTTGTCTTGAGCAGAAACATCAACCTTTGCTAAACCTTATATATACATCATTCATAATGACCATCCATCATGAGTTCTTTATATGTGTGCATGTCATCAACTAATGATTATATCCATGTTTTTTACTTTATTATAAAAACTATGTGGACAGAGTCCAAAGTGAGATCATCCCACATATGTTGTCCCGCAGGTATGTCTAAAAAGGAAAGCCAGCTTCACTTGTAATTGTGAGTCTGAAGCAACAGGCTCTTTAATTGTAGCTTGACAATCAACTTGGATGATGTTCTCCCCAAATCATTGCCGACAAAAATATTTTGCTGAAATCCCTAAAGCCGGAGCCCAGCTACACAAATAAATACTGTAGCAGAGCCTGACAGAAAGACATCCAGGCCAATCTCTTCCAGATGGCACTGATGGATGAATTTGTGCTTCTATTTATTTGGTTTCCCAGGCAATAGCGTCTTGTCTTCTCTGTCCATCACTTGATTAGTTTTGATCTGCAGACTGACCTTGCTGTCTTTGCAACACTAGGTGGGCAATTTGGTAAGTTTATTTCATGGACTGAGTTAGGTACCAGAGGCCAGCATTTAAAGCTGCACAATTCATCCCCCTAAATTGGCACAGGGATGTGAAGTACAGGAAAGACAATGCCCTGTCACTTAGGCAGAGTCGCCAAGAAGACTTTCTATTGAAGCTTCATTGAAGTTAATCAGACAAAAGTACTTATTATGTCTGTCTAAAATGGTTTTACTATAAAGTGAAGATCTGATGAGAGTAAAAAGGGAATTCTATTTATAGCAATATTTGTAAGCAAAAAAGCATTCAGGTTTGTTTAAATTTTAAAATTATTTATTTTTAAAATCATCCCAAACATTATTTCAGGATATTAAATCTCGATACAGGTTTCCAGAAAACAGTACTTGAGTAAAATACATTTGCTTATCAACCCCTTGTAGTAGGATCTGGATCTTATAATCTACTCTCTCTATTGTTTCCTTAAGTAACATTTGTGAATGAGGTTCATAATTGCTCATATACTGCAGATTTATTTTTTTCATCATGAAGCTTAAGCACCCATAGAATCAACACCTCCGCTATTTTACATAATTTTAATTTGAGAGGGTTTCCCAGAAGACTTAGATAACTTAGAGTTAACTGACTCATGAAGCTATTCTTCCCAATAAAAAACTTGTGCCAAAACTTTTTTCATATCTGGCAATTAGATAATACTGACTTACGTTATCTTTTTACTTTTTCTGCTACTGTTTTAAAATCATTAGGAGTGCAGATCAGTGGATCAGTGTAGCTCTCAAAGTGCAATGCTAGAGTGAGAGATCACTTGTGGTATATTGTATATCATGCTACCATCTCTGAATTAACAGAAGGGATAACTACTGTTCCCCTTTTTACATTTGTGTTTGACAAGGTTTTCATTTTTTCCATTTTCAGTTAAAAGGCCCTAGATATCTGCATGAAATCCCTGGGAGAGGTCACCCACCAGTTTGGGATGTAGTCTCATCAATACGATGATAATGATGCCCAATTTTATCTGTTGATCCTGGCTAGAAAAGTGAGGTTATCGGGTTCTGCCCAAGCGGCTGGAGGCTATGCAGGTTTGGATGGGGACGAACAATTTCCAACTCATTCCTACCAAGTCAGAGTGGCTGAGGGTCTTTGAGCATCCCAGATCTGAGGATATTCCATTTTTGACTTTGGACAGGGTATCACTCCCTCTTTAAGGTGGGTATGAAATTTGGGGGTCTTCTTGGACTTACAGCTCCTGCTACAAACCAAGAAGATTAGCTATCACATACATTTTCAACAGTGAGTCATTTTTTTTGAAAGAAACATAAATACTAACCAGATTTATTCCAGTTAGTGTTTGTTGCACCATGGATTTGCTGAGATGCAAACCCCAAATTGCTCCCTTAGGAATTGTGGCAAGACTGTCATGCCCCTATCCACAACAGCCATGGGAGGGATGGCTTTGCTAACTTTCCTTGGCTAGATCAAAGTGCTGAGCTAACTTCATTTATCTGTGCCAGATACCAAATGGGAAATAAGGATAATGAAACAAATCATTTGACAGATGTGGTCTCTTAGGGATAACCAGTGCCTGGAACAGGCTGCGGTGCCTATGTGATATTAATCTGAATTGATGTATTATGGATTGGCTATCATGTTTGATATGTTTTCACCAGACTTTTGGTAGATCTTATTATACACTGTCTGGAGAGAAGGAAGCTCCAAAGTTCCATTTTAGGAATATTATGACGTTGGCAAATAACTGAGCCTTTGTGATGAAACAGACAAAAATCTTATTTCTCAATCAAAATTGAACCATCTATCCTTGTTTTTGGTACTGCTGACAATAAAAAGATCAGTTGGTAAAGTTATCTGGATTTGGGAAAGGAAGGGTTTATCAGTGACTGTACTAAGCTATTTAATTCAGATTAAACTAGATTTATGGGATTTTTCTTCTTAGCAGAAAATCCACATTTTCAAACAGTGGTGCTGCTTGTAGTATATCAGCCAGCACATCACTTTAAACTAACATCACAAAAGAGTAATAACCATCAAAGTATTTCTAATCCTCATGGATAAATAGGGATTGGCAAAATCCAATGTGGTGTAGCAGTTAAGATGTTGGATTAGAAGAAAGAAGAAGCCAGGTCTGAGTTCTTCCTTAGGCACGGAAGTGAGTGGAGCGACCTTGGCTGAAAGCCAGATTCCTTCATCAGATCATGCATTGATCAGCTTCACCATAGGAACCAGCAGAGCACATTGCCAAACGGGTGGATCCTGAAACTAAATGGCACAAATGCAAAAAATGACAGCAACAACAAATGGCTTGGTAAAAATGAAAAAAAGGGTCTACATCTGATTGATTCTTATTTCATGTAAAGGTAAAGGTAAAGGTAAAGGTTCCCCCGCACATGCGTGCTAGTCGTTTCCGACTCTAGGGGCCGGTGCTCATCTCCGTTTCAAAGCCGAAGAGCCAGAGCTTGTCCGAGGACGTCTCCGTGGTCATGTGGCCGGCATGACTAGACGCCAAAGGCGCACGGAACGCTGTTACCTTCCCACCGTAGTGGTCCCTATTTTTTTACTTGCATTTTTACGTGCTTTCGAACTGCTAGGTTGGCAGAAGCTGGGACGAGTAACAGGCGCTCACTCTGTTACGCGGCACTCGGGATTCGACCCGCCAAACTGCCGACCTTCCGATCGACAAGCTCAGCGTCCTAACCCACTGAGCCACCGCGTCCTTTCTTTATTTCATGTACGTTTCTCCTAATATTAATCTTTTTTTTAAATCCCATTTATATCCCGCCCTTCTCCGAAGACTCAGGGCGGCTTACAATTTAAAGCACAAATCAAATGTGCTTAGCAATAGCCTTCCTTCTATGTATATGCCTGCTTATTAGGGCTTTCCCCCCCCCAAGCGGCATTATTACAAAGTCAGCTTATTGCCCCCAACAATCTGGGTTCATTTTGAACATGTATTTTCTACTGTATACCTTTCTTCCAAGGGATTTCTTATTGTTTCTATGTATTTATTCCTTATATACACTTTTGAGTTTCAACCCCCATAACATTCTGAAAATGTGGATTGCAGCACATGTGCATTTAAGATTAAGAGTTATGAACAGTATAAATATTTGTTTGAGCATATTTTTTCCAACTTTAGTACAAAGACACTATAACTGCCTAGGGTTTCAAATTGTGTTACTAAAGGATTTGAGGAAATAATGAAAATTTGAGCCCTGATTTTTTTACTAGGCAGGATTATAATGAATCTGGATATGGGTAGACTTTGGTAAATTTCCTTCTCATAATTAGGCCAATTTTCTACTGGGACTTGAAGAAATGCCAGCTTAAATGCTTATAGTTTTAATGGAAAAAATGAATACTAATAACGTTCATAATAATCAGGTAAAGAGATAGGGTTAAATTCTTTTATCTGGAGCTGTTATTTTCAATTTTGAAAACTACCGGTAATTGTAAAATTAATTTAAACATTGCATTTCTTCAATCAAAACATATGCAAAATATAGGTCTTGCAAAGATATAGCACTTTCAATTTAAAATAATTAAGGCTATAAATAATTAAGGCTATAAGTCTGACAAAGTATGAGGGGGGGAAAGGATGTGGATAGTTAATCCATTTATTGGAAAAGAAATGGGATGGTTTATTTTACTATTAATACATTGTTATTCTTTTTTTAAAATATAGTTTTTGTCCATGTCCCTTTTTTGTAAATGAATAATGTGTAATATATATATAATTTGTATATATCACAAATAATATAACAAAGCAATTATATTATTACTGTATATAAAAGGTTGACTCAGCCTTCCATCCTTCCGAGGTAGGTAAAATGAGGACCCAGATTGTTGGGGGCAATTACGGTAAGCTGACTTTGTAATAATGCCGCTTGGGGGGGGGGTGAAAGCTCTAATAAGCAGGCATATACATAGAATGAAGGCTACTGCTAAGCACATTGATTTGTGCTTTAGATTGTAAGCCGCCCTGAGTCTTCGGAGAAGGGCGGGATATAAATGGGATTAAAAAAAAAGAATTCCACAGTTAATATATTTGAAAATTATATGGTAAAGAAATAAAAAAGAAAAAGTCCCTTAGTATTGTTATGTTGTAGAATATTGCTTATTTTAAATTGTTTCACTAGTTTATTCATTGATCCCAGAAGAAAACCACATTCATTAACTAACCTATATAGGTGGTCCTCAACTTACAACAGTTCACTTAGTGATGGTTCGAAGTTACAACGGCACAGAAAAAAGTGACTTATGACCATTTTTCACACTTATGACCATTGGAGCATTCCCCTGATCATGTGATTTAATCATAGAATTAATCATAATCATAATAGTAAAGTTGGAAGGGACTTTGGAGTCCATCTAGTCCAACCCCCTGCTCAGGCAGGAAACCCTATACCATTTCAGACAAATGGCTGTCCAGTCTCTTCTTAAAAACTTCCAGTGTTGGAGCATTCACAGCTTCTGGAGGCAGATTGTTCCACTGGTTAATTGTTCTAACTGTCAGGAAGTTTCTCCTTAGTTCTAGGTTGCTTCTCTCCTTGACTAGTTTCCATCCGTTGCTTCTTGTCCTGCCTTCGGGTGCTTTGGAGAATAGCTTGACTCCCTCTTCTTTGTGGCAGCCCCTGAGATATTGGAACACTGCTATCATGTCACCCCTCACCCTTCTCTTCGTTAAACTACACATACCCAATCCCAGCAACCGTTCCTTATATGTTTTAGCCTCCAGTCCCCCAATCATCTTTGTTGCTCTTTTCTGTACTCTTTCCAGAGTCTCAACATCTTTTTTACATCATGGTGACCAAAACTAGATGCAGTATTCCAAGTGTGGCCTTACCAAGGCATTGTAAAGTGGTATTAATACTTCACGTGATCTTGATTCTATCCCTCTGTTAATGCAGCCCAGCACTGTGTTGGCTTTTTTGGCAGCTGCAGCACCCTGCTGGCTCATATTTAAGTGATTGTCTACTAGGACTCTGAGATCCCTCTCACAGTTACTACTATTGAGCAAAGTACCCCCTATACTATAGCTGTACATTTGGTTTTTCTTGCCTAAATGTAAAACCTTACTTTTTTCCACCATTGAGTTTCATTTTGTTAGATAGCGCCCAGTGTTCAAGTCTGTCCAAATCCTCCTGTATCTTAAGCCTGTCTTCTGGAGTGTTGGCTATTCCTGCCAGCTTTGTCGTCTGCAACTTTGATGAGTTCCCCATCTATCCCCTCATCCAAATCATTGATGAAGATGTTGAAGAGCACTGGGCCCAGAACAGAGCCCTGGGGCACCCCACTACACACTTCCCTCCATGTAGATGCGGTTCCATCTGGTGGTGATGCTGTCTAACCCACATTTTTCTATCTTATCAAGTGATCTACTTTAACAAATGCCTTACTGAAGTCCAAGTAAATTATATCCACAGCATTCCTCTGATCCACTAATTTTCTCACTTGGTCAAAGAATGCAATAAGATTTGTCTGGCATGATCTGTTTTTGACAAACCCATGTTGGCTTTTAGTAATGACTTTGTTTGCCTCTAGGTGCTCGCTGATTCGTTGTTTGTTTATCTTTTCCAGAATCTTCCTAGGTATCGAGGTCAGGCTAATAGGTCTGTAATTTCCTGGATTCATTTTTTTTTCCTTTTTTGAAGATAGGAACTACATTAGCTCTTTTCCAGTTCTCTGGTAGTTCCCCAGTGCTCCAGGATCTTTGAAAAATATAGTTCAGTGGTTCCGAGATCACATCTGCCAGTTCCTTGAGAACCTTGGGGTGTAATCCATCTGGTCCTGGTGACTGAACTCATCTAGGCTGGACAGGTGCTTACTTACCATTTTCTTGCGTATCTTAACTTGTGTTTCTATTCTGTTTTTTATAGCACTATTTTTGATAGGTTGGTCTGTTTTTTCCCTTTGTGTAAAGATAGATGCCAAAAATGAGTTAAATAGTTCTGCTTTCTCCCTGTTGCTTGTCACCTTCTTGCCACTTTCACCCACTAATGGACCAATCATTTCTTTCGCTTTTTTCTTGTTTTTTACATGTTGAAAGAAGCTTTTTTTGTTATTTTTGACTTTGGTCGTAAGCCTTAGTTCATTTTGAGCCTTAGCTTTCCTCATCTTGTCTTTGCAGGCTCGGGCTATTTGCTGATATTCTGACTTAGTTATGTGCCCCTCTTTCCACTTTCTATACCTGTCCTTTTTACCTTTCAATTTATCAGAGAGTTCTTTATGCAGCCATGCTGGTTTCTTTTGAGAGCTGTTATTTTTCTTCTTTGTTGATACTGTGCTAGACTGGGCTTTTATTATCTCACTTTTCAAAATTTCCCAAGCTACTTGAGTTGTTTTCCCCTTGAGGATTCTCATCCATGGAATCCTTCCCAAGCTCTCTCTAAGTTTATTGAAATTAGCTCTCTTAAAGTCCAAGACTCTAGTTTGAGTCCAAGACTCTAGTTTATATTTGGATGCTTGACAACTGGTTCACACTTATGACCGTTGCTGTGGGTCACATGATCACCTTTTGCAACCTTCTGACAAGCAAAGTCAATGGGGAAGCCAGATTCACTTAACAACCATATTACTAACTTAACAACTGCAGTGATTCACTTAACAACTGTGGCAAAAAGTTGTAAAACGGGGCAAAGCTCAAGTTTCTCACTTAGCACCATAAATTTTGGGCTCAGTTGAGGTCGTACATTGAGGACTACCTGTATAGGCTTTTTTTATTTAAAAAGTTTTACAATACATTTTGGCTTTAATCCCCCCCTCCCCCACCCCCACCCAACCCTCCCTATCCCTCTCCCCCATTCCCTCCTCCCCCCCCCCCGACTTCCCAGAGCTAAATACAGGGTATAAAATCAAAAAACAAACATAAGCACCCCTATGTTATCAGCAATAAACTATTAATTCTATCTCCCTCTAGCTCATGTAAAATGAATACAAACAATATTAATATTACAAATAAAGTAAAAAAGAAAAAGAGGAAAACAGAAAAAGAGCTTTACTCAGAATAGATTTTCTTAATCCCAGTCCTTATTCATATTAATTTCAAAAAAAAAAGGAAAAAAAAACCTTTCACCTACTATTTACATTCTCCAACCTTTCTCTAATTTAAACAAATTCTCAGTTACACGCCAAAAGCGCCTATCTCTATTAACCTTAATAATCTCCAACCAAACTAAACCATGATCAAAAATAATTCTTGCATGTATCACGCCAAATGTCTCGCAGTTAATAAAAAGAGTAGAAAAAAAAGGTTTAAGCAGTCTGTAAGACAACTTGTTGTTAATTAGGAGCTTGCATACCCATTCTTAGTTCAACACATACTTTTAGTCCATAACCCTAATATACTTTTCTAACAAGCAAATAACATCAATCTTAAATTGTGTTAAATATTAAAAAAAAACTTTCTTTCTCCTCTATGATAAATTTAATCCATTGACATTCTAATTTAAAAATTTAATCACCAATCTTAACGCCCCAAAGCTTTTGGAGCACGTCTGTCATGACTCCCAAAACTTCTTTGGACCGCGCCCCTCCCACATCTTCACTGTAAGTACACTTTGGAGATTCCATAACTTTCTGCTGGTCTTGCTCTTGCTCTCGTCTCGCTCTTCTTAGGGCGGCACGCGTCATCCTCTGGCCTCCTGCAACATCCGATGAAACTGTATCTTGATCCCCTCCAACACCATTGTCCTCTATCTGTCTATCTGCAACATCTTGAAGCTTTCCCTCGCCGTACCCCTTTACAGCTTCCAAAAATGATAGGGGGGTTGCTTTTAACACATTGCTATAAAAATCACGTGCCTGGGCCACAGTAACCAGACGATGTCTTTTAACTTCATGCGTCACCACCAGTCCAACCTGTATAGGCTTAAAAGAAGCAATAGGAAAAAAAATGGTTAGATATTGGATTCCAGAACTGAATACAAAGGGCAAATGAGAAGCATTTCAATACTGAAATGAGAAATATCCTTCTTTATATGTTGATATTGTCCATTTTATTGTTTGCACCACCCCAGGATTACAAATTATGCTGGTATTTGAACATTTGTCTGTGGAAGGCCCAATGATCTAAATGTCAGCAATGCTTAATTTGGAAAACTTTTGTTTTAAGTCTCCCTGCTTAGAATCAGTGGATGCATCAATCACCTTTTAAGAGGAATAGGAGTGATTGACTTCCGGTGGCTCCGCGGCGCCGGAGACAGCCTTCCCGGGCTGCCCGCCGCTCAGCTGTGTGATTTTTCGCCCGAAACAGCGCCGATCAGCTGTTCAGGCGAATTTGAAGCCCCCTCCTCGGGAGAAGAGGAGGGGGTGAGCCCCCAGGTAGGGGTTGAGTTCTCCGGGGCCGCCTGAGCTTGGAGCTTGGGCGGCTGAAGGATCGAACTCCCCCGCAGCCTGGGCTGCTCCCAGCTGGCTAGCGTCTCTGCTCCGGACTTCATGGAGCAGAGCCAGGCGTCTGCGACCATCCCTGCTTGAAGGAGAGACTATGAAAGGAAAAGAGCAGGCAGAGCAGTACAAGAGGGAAAGATGAAGAGATGAAGAGGATTATTTTATTTTACTCTCGAGCTTGATGGACTTTGCTTAAAACTTAAAGTGAAAGTGCGTCACAATTGTAAGTAAAAGATGGCGTCTAAACCTCCCCCTAGAACTTTTCGGAGTGCTGGAAATTCTCCGGTGCAACAACAATCATTACTGCAGGCGTTGCATTCTCCAGATGTATTGACATCGAAGGATCTTGAAAAACATACCCAGTTAATTTTGGAGTCAATGGGTGTTAAATTTGCACAGATGGAGGAGAAATTGGAGAAATTGGAGCAGAGAATGGAAGAAAGGATGGAACAGAAACTCAGAGAGATGAAGGTAGACATTTTGTCCTCAGTGCATAAAGTAGCTAAATGTGTGGAGGTGCTGGATGACAAAGTGGAAGAACTGACTCAAAAGAATGCTATATTAGAAGCAAAAGTATTGGAAATTGAAGATTTAAAAGACAAAATGGATAGCGAACTGAGTCTGGCTCAATTTTACCAGATGCAGTTTGCTGTTAGAATTAGAGGCCTAAAAGAGAATATTAAGGAAGATTTAAAGCAGCTGGTTTCTGAGGCTTTTGAGGTGGTATTGAACCATCCAGCATCTGAAATAAAACAAGGCATGGACAAAGTGTTTCGTGTGAACTCGTGGATTGCTAAACAGAGAAAGTTGCCTAGAGATGTGGTGGTTTATTTTGTAAAAAGGGAAATTAGAGATGAAGTTATACAAGCTGCCTATGATACTAAAGTTGTGATTGCTGGTCAAGAAGTTTTGGTTCTAAAAGAAATTCCTCCAAAGATTTTAAAGAGAAGGAAGGACTTTATATTTCTTGTGCAAGAGCTCAAGCAAAGAGATATAAGGTTCAGATGGGAGATCCCAGCTGGGTTGAGCTTCATGTATGAAGGCAAAAGGTACTGTTTGGGTACTGTGAAGCAAGCGCATGAATTTTACAACAATGTCTTAAAAGCAACCCCATCAACACTTTTGGAAGCTGCAGAGGGATCTGGAGAAGGAGAACATCAAGAGGATGAAGATGGACAGATAGACGAGAATGGTACAGGAGGAGATCAAGCTGCAACTCTTTTGGATGATCCTAGAGAACAGAGGGTGACGCGTGCTGCCTTAAAACGCTCAAAAAAGATAAGAAAATAGGACCAGTAGAAATCTATGGAACTTCCACAACATACTGATAGTCAAGTGGTAGTTGTGTTTTTAAGAGTTTTGGGATGATATGTATGGTAACAGAATCTTTAATTTGGAATTAATGGACAATTTACTACAGAGGAAGAGCAAGAAAGTTTTGTGGGTTAATGTGGGTTAATTTGTGTAAGAACTATCTATTATAGCCTATTTTGGCTAGAGAGGTTAATAGGGATAGGTGCTTGTGATGTGTAAATGAGAATATGTTTAGGAAATAGTGAATTGTGGAAGAACATAGATGGGAATGACGCTAGTTTTCTTTTATTTTAGTTCTTTATACATATTTAGTATTATTAAGGATTGGTTTACTCTATATAAGCTAGAGAGTGATGGATTTTAGAGTTTATAATTGTTAGTATATGATTGTTTATGATTGCTTTTTAGATATATACCTTGTATTTTGCTCTGGGAAGTCGGGGGGGGGAGGGGGGGAGGAGGGGAAGTGGGGGGGGAGGTAGGGGAGGGAGGAGGGAGAGGGGGAGGGGGGGATAGGGGGGAGGTAGGGAGGGGAGGAGGGAGGGGGAAGGGGGGTTTTCTAAAGGAAAACTGTATTTTAAAACTTTTCAATAAAAAAATAAAAAAAATAAAAAAAAAGAAATATCCTTCTTTATATGTTGATATTGTCCATTTTATTGTTTGCACCACCCCAGGATTACAAATTATGCTGGTATTTGAACATTTGTCTGTGGAAGGCCCAATGATCTAAATGTCAGCAATGCTTAATTTGGAAAACTTTTGTTTTAAGTCTCCCTGCTTAGAATCAGTGGATGCATCAATCACCTTTTAAGAGGAATAGGAGTGATTGAAAACGGAAGGCCTGCCTAAACGGGGATTGGTCCTGACAAGGTTTGTGTAGAGGCTCGTTCTGCAAAAGTCCCTTTTCAAATTTGATACTAGAAAAATATTGCTTAGCAGCTCTTGCCTGCACATTTTTCAGGTTCTAAATCTGAATTAAATTTCCTGCCAACTGGAGCATGTGTGAAATTCAAAACAGAGCCCTGCAGGCGATAGTGCTTAGTTCCCCCGTGTTAGAAATTTGAGCTGAAATTTAAAACAATAACAACAAAATAGTAGCAACAGTAGAAAAGAATAAAGGAAAAATCTAGGTGTCAAATTATTGTTCTTCCTGAATTCAGTGGAATCTGTGATGGATCTAGTGAATGCTCTCAAGATATTCATGTAACAAGGTTACCAAAGGCAAACACACATAGAGGGCAGAGTTAATATTACATTTGCTTTGAACCTAACTTTGATTTGGCCAAACAGTTAATATTTTCCACAGTGTAGCTTTGGGCCATCTCATTTGAATTCTTTTCTCCTTTAAACTAAAATAGGTTGAACAGCTATGGAGGGCAGAATTGTGTACATGATTTAAATTAGACAAAGAAAATATAGTAAGAAAGTAGACTCTGTATCAGAAGCAAAAAATTCTAGCAGAGGACAAGGTCCATAAGACTAGGTAAATTCAGATTATTAGGAAAGGGAAACAAGGAGTCAAAATGCTGGTTCCTCTGTCCATAATAAACATTTTAGCAGGGGTCCCCAACCCCCAATCCGTGGACTGGCACCAGTCCATGGCATGCCAGCAACTGGGCCACGCAAACAAGCGAAGCCCCATCCGCAGGATGCAGGCAGCACACAAAACCACGCCCCCCCCAGTCCATGGAAAAAACTTTCTCCACGGAATGGTCCCTGGTGCCCAAAAGGCTGGGGGCTGCTGCACTATAGTACTATATAATTACTTGTGGTAACATTTCTCCAAAATGCCAAACCAGGCTCTTTTCTAAGCCCCATTTGCTTTATTAACATGCTTTTAATTGTTTTTAATTATTGGTTCCAATGTCTTTGCTTGCTTTTGCTGCTTATGTTACTGTTGGACACCTTGACTGTTGTGTCCTCTGTCTTGTTTTTATTAAGAAAGAGGGAGAGAAAATATGGGAAACCAACAAGTAAAGTATTTTGAAGGTGAAATCTTCTGCAGGTTCTTGATAATAGTGATGGCTCCTCACAGACAAGTTATCAATTCCTATCAATTCAAATAGATTAATTGTCTGTATGAGGTCACTATGTGTTGAGAAATCAACTGAGAGATACATACATGAATCCTGGGGTGATAAGACTATACAAAACCTAATTTTACATGAAGATGAAAACCAGTTTAAAATTCAATGGTGCAGTGATCATTACATCCAATATCTGTTTTCACAATCACCAGCAGTCCCTCAAAACCAAACCCACTTACAGGAGTGTTTTGAGAATAATATGTAGAATGCTAATTATGTATATTCACTTGAGTTTTCAGAAAAGGAATATATTATAGATTAACACATAAAAATAATAACACTGAATACATATTTCTGATTTAAACATAGTAATCTACCATTTAAATATGAAATGTGACCAAGACACCATTCATTCCAACTACACAGATAAGTTATTTATCCAGGATCTCTGAATAGATGGGAAGAAGATGGATTGGAAGAGCGTGATATATGTACATATGATGCTTTTGGGTAGATATTGTTTAAAATAACTTTATAGTATATAAAGGCGTACATTCTCTTTCTGTTTGGAATGGCAGTCAGGCAGAATATCCTATTATCAGTACTCGGTTGGTGTGTTCAAACAATTGTCCCATTGAATTTTTGTCATGACAGGTATCACACATTATCTAGAGATTCTTCTACCACATCCTATAGCCTCAGAGGCAACTTAACATACAGGCTGCCCCTTGAGTTTTTGTTTTTTTTAGATTTCAATAATGAGGACTAATTCTAGCTTAAAGAATTGTGCAGAAATCATAGTTAACCACTGAACATAAAGGAAAAAATCATGATCTCAACTACATCTTTTATTTACAAAAAGGTACCAATGAACACAATTTCATTTTTGAATGGTAGCCCAAACATGTGTTTACCATATATGGGCTGGATGCCTTTATTTTGATTTTTCTGCATAATATTCCACATGCAATGGTTAGTGCCTGTGGAAGATGTGTTCAATAAAGGTAGCATTTGTCTATGGGACAGGGCTGAGATTCATAGGGGAACTGCATGTATAAAGTTCAAGTTCAATCACAGTCAGAAAGAATTAGCAAGAATTTTGCCAGAAACTGCTATGAGTCAATCGAGACTATAAGGCAATTTCCTAAATCTGAAGTGTTACATTTGAGAAATCATAAGGAGATGTATTAAAGCTACTGAATATAAGGAGCATAAATGAACTGTTGCAGTTTTGGGTTCACAAAACTAAATTAGGATATCAATATACATGAGTTTTCAGTGTAACAGAAAGACAAAGTGCAAAAAACAAAATCCATAGGAAGGAAGGATTCCCATTTTTCCTTAAGAAGCAATTGTATATCTCACAATTAAATGTATTTCATTGGTTCCCCCCCAAAATAAGTACCTTTGCACATGAAAAATATGCCAGGATTTACATTAGAGCACTGCTTAGTAATAAGCTTATTTTCTGTGGAAGAATATTTTTTGCCTATTATTATTATTATTATTATTATTATTATTATTATTATTATTATTATTATTATTAATTCAGTTTATATACCGCTCTATTCCTGAAGGACTCAGGGCGGTTTACAGGGCAGAATTTAAAAACAATACAATATAAAATTAAAATTAAATTAAATTAAGTATAGCCCCAAAAAGTCAAAATCACAATTTAAAATCATTAAAACCCCTCAGTCTAGGCCAGATAGCTCAAAGAGCCAGGTTTTTAGTTCCCGGCGAAACGAACGAAAGTCGGGGGCAGTCCGAAGTTTCGTTGGCAGTTGATTCCATAGGGCAGGCCGCCCACAGAGAACGCCCTCCCCCTGGGGATCACCCGCCGGCAATCCTTGACCGGCGGTACCCTGAGGAGGCCCTCCCTGTGGGAGCGCACAGGATGATGGGAAATTGACACTGGCAGCAGGTGCTCCCTCAGATAATCCGGGCCCATGCCATTTAGGGCTTTATAAGTCATCACCAGCACCTTGAATCAGATATACAATCCTACATTTGCAGTTGCTGAATGAATCTATGCAATCTAATCCAGTCACTAGTTAATTTCCTAAGTAAGCCCTTAACTGTGGCTTTGCTGACTTCGCACAGGGTGTAGGGTCCTTGTTTTTCGGTGCTATAGGTTATAAATTGAGGAAAGTGGCTGGGGGCATGGACAAGAAAAGAAGGGTGTGGATTTTGCTTGGCTCTAAAAGTGACAATTGTGTTAAAGGGTAAAAAAAATGGGAAAGATCGACCCACCACCTTGTTCTCCTCTCCGTAACATTTCTTTAATGGGCAGGTGCAACTTGGTCCATGTTTGGATTTTGTTTTTTTCTGCTAGAAGAATGAAAACTAGCCATTCATTCTACTACAAACTCTGATGCAAATGCAGTTTATCTCTAGTGAGGAGGTTTTTTTTTGGGGGGGGGAGTACCTGTGAACCTGTGGGAAGAGAGGCAAGAAAGAGAGAGGAAATCAAAGACAAAGGAAAGGAATGAAGTAGCTTAAGAGGAAATAGCAAATGAGGGAAATCATTGAAAGAAGAAAAAAAGGATAAAGAAAAAACAAGCTGGGTAAACTTCAGCCAGCCAATCATGCCCAGATTCACAAGCAGCTGCCTGCAACTGCCAAATCTGTCATAAAAACAATCTACTTGTATAGTGAGCCTAGAGATGCAATAAGGTTTGGAGTTATTGACATCTGCTTGAGGTTTTCTTTATATACAGATAGCATGATTAGCCCCTGACAATCAAGTACAACTATTTATATTGATTTATAATTGATTCACTGCAATTACTGATCACATTCATTTAAATATAGGAGGCCAATCTGCAGGCCACGCGCAATTGCTAAAGACCTTTTGTCTCACTCACTTTGAAGTTACCCCAAATGCCAATGGCAACCACCCAGCCTCTGCCCTACTTCCACCCCTCCCCCTCCTGTCAAAGACTTCAATACAGAAATGCAATTTTCGGCTGTTAACAGAAGTGAGGAAATGGCCACATCTGTTCTGCCACATTAAAAATGTGGGCAGGAGCTTCGTGGATTTGGAAGCAATAGAGACACGAATGGGGTGAAAGTGGCAAGGATATATTAAGCCAAGCATAGCAAAAGAATAATCCTGACTATGAAGCATAATGTGGACAGGAAATATAAATAAACAAGCAGTAAAACAAGACATGGCAACATTCAGTAAAAGAGAATAAATAAAGGATATGAAAAGAGATAACACTCATGCGCCAAACAGTGTGAGAAAATGATTGATTAAGGAGAAGAAAGTTATAAAGGTCTGCACACTATGAGGAAAAGCAAAAAGTTTAACTACTATGTACTAATATGTGGAAGAGAAGCCAGTATATGCAGGAAAGCACAAAAAAAATGGGAAGCACTTCTTAAGCCTTTTTACCATTATTACAATGATCTTCCAAAATAGTAATACTGAATACTGGGTGGGGGAGAATACTACCATACAGAATTATTTGGGGTTTTCCTATCCACCCAAAGATGGACATTTCGGCAGGAAAAATCCCCTTCTATGTGCACCCTTCTAACTGCAGACTTGGCCTTTTGATTTTCAAAGAAAACTAGTCCCCTTCTTTCAATTCTGGGCTGCAAACTTTGTTCTATCCAGAGGCATCTGCCAGGGGTGTCAAAAAGGTAATGATAAAAACCTAAAAACTGCACACCACAGCTTCTTCTAGAGCTACCAGGCACGCAGCAAAGAGAGGACATGTCTGGATATGTTGCTTTTTGTCCTCATCTCCTCCTTCCAGCAGGCATAGTCCTAAAATCAAATATTGTCTGGCTTTCAAAGTGTCTTGATTTTTAAAAACATTTAGGACTGTTTTTACGACAGTAGTCATTCAAACTTTCATGTATTGTGACCTTGCCAATGGTCTGCTTCTCTCTCTTTCTTGATCATCATAGACTCAACGGAGTAACTTACATTATTTGTTATACGAGTCTAGCTATTGACTTCATATTCTGATCACTGGAGTCTGTAAATCACATGATTCCTTGTACATTTCTATGGTGAAATTTGGAAAGCATGTGCAGTAGTTGATTTGATATCACTAGCATAGGTTTTTGAAAATAAAGTTTTCTTGGACAAAATAATGCAATTGAAAACCTTTTCTGATGCTGAAAAAAATATTATTTTTCTACTTGCATTTTGACGTGCTTTCGAACTGCTAGGTTGGCAGAAGCTGGGACGAGTAACAGGCGCTCACTCTGTTACGCGGCACTCGGTATTCGACCCGCCAAACTGCTGACCATCTGATCGACGAGCTCAGCGTCCTAACCCACTGAGCTACCACGTCCTATATATATGTAAGTTTATATACAGTATATAAACTTTTTGAAGTTTTTGCTGTAATTTTTGCTCTGTATGTCAAAAAGTTAAATAGTATGTGTGTCCTCCTTCTCTCTCCTCCTTTCTAATAGTCATTTGCCTACTTAATAACCCCAGCTTCATCCCATCACTAAATCTATTTTATTTTGTCCAAAAGATTTTCTAAAAAGTTTCTGTTCTGGTAGCCTGGCCCACTGAATCTATTACCTCCTCGGCTCTGATTTTTCAGTGGAGAGCGCATGTTTGCAGGGGTCAAGCATGCGGCCTTGTGACTGGCAGAGTCTCGAGGAAAGGCCACGGCTTGGAGGCACAACTGTAAAGCTCAAAGGGATAAGCCTTCTCCCTACAACAAGACAGTTAACCTGTTTAACACTTGGAATACATGATTTTATCCAGCTGTCAATTCTAAATGGTTTGGGGTGCAGTCTAAGAAAATCTCTGAGATTTACAGCTCCATGCAATTAAGTGAAATAAGTCAAAAATAAAAACACAGGCAGCAGATGGCTGGTAACTCTCAGAAAATCCATCCATAGCACATTTATAGCTGTGACAACCAGCACTGTATACAGCACAGTACTAGCTGCTTTATTGCTGCTGAGTGCTGTGCTGGGCGTGGGCGGATGGTGTCTCCTGCTCTTCAGGAACCAGTTATGAAACTGTATTTTAATGGTTCTCTGGCCACGAAGGTGCCAGTCATTCTCACACTAATCCAGACTGTGTATCTTTGCAGAAAGGTGGGTCTACCAGAACATTTGCAAATTCCAACTTAAGGACAAGAAGTCATTAAAATGCTGCTTCTTGCATAACGATGAGAGGGGTAAAAAATTGATATCTTTTGTAAAATACACAAAACAATTTAGGATCTTTATTTTTCTTTATAAAGGGAAAAAACCCCATACTTTTGTTATGCTAAAGTTAAACAGTTCAGTTGTGACATCAGCTTTCGGAGCCACCCTGCCTGCAGAAAAACAGTTTCCTCTCTGAGGCTTCTTTAAGCCAGGGCTTTTCAACCAGTGGTACGGGTACCACCTGTGGTACATTGGCATCTGGCAGGTGGTACGTAACCATCCTAGAAAAGTGGTAGTGGGGGAGGGGAATGAGCTGAACCGGTGGCAGCACCGCACAAGCCTGAGCAAGAGATGGCTGGAGCTGCAGGGCTGTCAGGGCTCAGTGGAAGTGCCAGAATCAGCGCTTCTTCCGGGCTGTCAGGGCTCAGCAGAAGCACCAGGATCAGCGCCAGGCTCCAGCTGGAGCTTGGCGCTGATCCTGGCACTTCTGCTGAGCCCAGAAGAAGTGCCGATCAGCTGGAATTTTGCAGCATCTTCAGGGTCTTGTGATTTACATTCAGATGCTTGGCAACTAATTCATATTTATGATGGTCACAGTGTCCCAGGGTCATGTGAATTGACCAAAACCTGCTACAACCACCCATCAGATGGGGGGGAATAAAAACCAAACCCCCAACCCCACCCCTGCTGCCAATCTTCAACAGAAATGCTCACTGTAATGTATTGGGATTTTACTTGAACTGCTTTCATGTGTCTGTTTGAATGCTGCTTAAAGGTTGCTCAATGGTGTGTCTGTGTAACGGTCACTGACTAAGCCAGACTTCTTGTCTCCAAGAAGATCATTGGAGGATTTGGGGCAGGAAATGGGTTCCTTTAAAGGTACTGGCCACCACCTAGTGGCCAACCATATAAGTAGCTGCGCAGTAGCCTTTGTTTCAGTTTTGTTCCTGTTTGCCTCAATAAGGCAATGTTCCTGTTTGCAACCTCTCATCTCGCTTATTGCCAGCAAAGAACTCACTACACAACACTGGCGATGAAGGTGGGATGCTGTTTTTTCAATTTTCGGACTTGGAAGAAAGGCTTTGAGACCAACTCGTCTGTGGACTTAGGAGTAGAGTGCTCCAACAAAAACTTTTTGCGAAGGAGACTCTCTCACTCCAAGAAGCCTTAAAAGAAGTAATGGTGGACGAAGCCACCAGCGTGGCCATGAAGGCGTTGCAGCCCATCAAAAGCACTCATCACAAGGAAGCAGTCCACCACGAGGAAGCCGTCCACCATGAGGATGCCGAGCATCTAGAAGATATTGATTCTGACCAAGAAGTTGACAAGATCCAACAGCACCACGACAAGAAACTGAAGCCCTCTTACAAGGCAGTTCCCTTCCTTCGGTGTTTGGGCTGTGGCAGCCACCACCAATGAGTGGACTGCCAGTTCAGGACAGCCAAATGTTGGGCCTGTGGAAAATCCGGCCACATCGCAGCCGTCTGTAGAGGTCGCCAGAAGAACCACCAATTGGTCGAACCGATCAGGAGAGATACCGGGCCCCCGGGGCAGCATAGTGTAGGGTTCTGCTCCAGTCGCCAGAGTGTCTGCCACACTGGAGCTCGCCGCCCCCTTAAACCAAAAGTCGAGCGGCAAGGTATTCCTTGCAGAATGGAACTGGACACTGGTTCAGCTGTATCCATTATTTCCCTGGAGACTTTCCAGTTCGTGTGCAACCGCAGCAAGAGATGGGCCAAGCTTAGGCCATCCAACATCATTCTAACTGACTTCCAGAATTCCCGAGTAGCCGTCAAAGGTGAGGCCACCTTGGCCATCAAATTCAAGGGGTTTTCAGGGCCCCTAAATGTGATTGTGGTGGAGGGCCAGAGAACGAGCTTAATAGGGCTCATTAATAGATTGGTTTGATGCACTGGGCATTCAAGTAACCAGGATCCACCAGACACAAGCTGCGAACTTGGCGTCAGTATGCAAGGAATTCGCAGATGTTTTTGACACAAGCCTGGGAGAGTACAAGAGCCCTCCGATAGCCTTTATGCTTGATCCTGCTGTAACGCCTATTAGGATCAAGCCCCGTAGAGTGACATTTGCGCTAAAACACAAAATCGATGCAGAGCTGGACAAGCTAGTCTGTCAGGGGGTACTACAGCCCGTAGATGGGGGTGAATGGGAAACTCCCACTGTCACGCCACTTAATGCCAACAGGGAGGTCAGGATTTGCATTGATTACAAGTGCACCGTTAACTAGGCTCTACAGCAGCACGCGTACCTGGTGCTAGTCGTTAGCCACATTTTGGCATCGCTGCAAGGGGGTACCGTGTTTGCTAAGTTAGATTTGCCACAGGCCTATCAGCGGTTACTGGTGGATGAGGCCACAGAGGCTTCACAAACAATTGTGACACATAGGAGGGCTTTTAGAGTCAAATGCCTCCAATTTAGGGTTAGCATAGCCCCAGGAATCTTCCAGGGAGTTATGGAGCATATGCTCAAGGGTATTCCAGGGGTCTGCCCCTATTTTAATGATGTGCTCATCGCCGGTGAGTCCACTGAGGTGCTTGCAAGGAGGCTCAAAGCCATCCTTCAATGGTTTCGCACAGTGGGACTTAAGCTGAAGAGGGATCCAAAGGAGAGTGACACATCCCCTTATGGGGGGGGGGGATGTACTAAGCCATCTGCAGAGTGATGGGACTCAAGTCCCCATTGCATATTATTCCAAGACATTGTCCTCAGCTGAGCACAATTATGCTCAGATTGACAAGGAGGCTCTGGACATTGTGGCTGGGGTGAAGAAATTCCATGATTATTTGTATGGCAGGAAGTTCACAGTCTTCACTGACCACAAACCATTGTTGGGGTTATTTACCACAGATAGGCAGATGCCTCAAATACTGTCCCCTAGAATGTTAAGATGGTCCATTTTCATGTCAGCCTAGAGCTACAGGCTGGTTCACAAACCTGGCAAAGATATGGGCCATGCAGACGGCCTTAGCAGGTTGCCCTTGCCACATGTGGAGCCAGATCTGGCTCCAGCAGCTCACATCTTATCAATTCAGATTTGCCTGAATTTCCCCTCCATGCAGGGGAGGTGGCTGCGGAAACTGCCGCAGACAAAATTTTAAGTAGAGTGTTGTTATGGATTCACACTGGGTGGCTTGAAAATAGCCCTGGACCAGAGTTCCAGAGCTATTTCACTTATAGACATGAGCTTTCAGCTCACAAAGACTGCATCTTATGGGGGAGCAAGGTTATTGTCCCCAGTTCATTAAGGCACCGTGTGCTTCAGTCTCTGCATGAGGGCCATCCGGGCATAGACCAGATGAAGGCATTGGCACGGAGCTACCTTTGGTGGCCAGGGTTAGATAAGGCTATCGAGGCCCAAGTACATGGGTGTTACATGTGCCAACAGTCCAGACCAGAAATGCCACAGGCTCCTGTCCACAGATGGAAGGAGACTCATACACCATGGTCAAGGATTCACATTGACTTCGCTGGGCCCTTTCAGGGAGAATTGTTTTTGATAGTGGTCAACAGCCACTCTAAATGGTTGGAAGTAATTCCTATATCAACTATGACTACTGCTAGGACCATCCAGGTGCTTAGAAAGCTTTTTGCCACACACAGGCTGTCTCGGACAACGGGGCCCAGTTCACAGTGGCAGAATTTCAGGCCTTCTTGAGGATTAACCTCATAAGGCATGCAACGTCAGCTCCTTTTCACCCCTCGACTAACGGGCAGGCCGAACACATGGTGCATATGACAAAAGAGTCATTAAAGCACATTGTGACTTGGGATTGGCACCATACGTTGGCTGATTTCTTGCTTTGCCAACACACCACACCTTGCACAGCAACTGGCAAGAGCCCAGCAGAGCTTCGCTGGGGAAGAATGTTAATCACAAAACTGAACAGGTTGCAGCAGACACCACACGCCCAAAGGCACCAAGGAGGTTGCAAGTGGGTGATGGGGTGTGGGCCTGGAACTATGGGCATGGGAACTTGTGGGTACCAGGTAAAATTGTCAAAATTTTGGGACCTCTTTCCTATGAGGTGGTTTTGGATGGGGGGCAAGTCATTCACCGCCATATTGATCAGCTGCAGAAGCATTTTGCAGAACGGCCACTAAGCGAGGACCTCACAGTGGATCTGCAACTAGAGCTGGCAACTGGCAGCCTAACAGAGCAGTTCACATGCTCTGAGGACTCATTCAGTCAGGGAGGTGGTCGTAGATGGACACAGTCCGGGAGTGCAACATGGGTCTCCTGATGGGGAAATTCAAACCGAACAAGGCAGTAGCTTCGCTGACACAGCTACCTCACTGGACTTTGGTTTGGGCTGGCCAGGAATGGCCAGTCAAAGGAACTTGAGTCAATCTGACTTAGATGAACTCAAGAGTCCTGGTCTACCCAGCCCGGTGGGCAAGCTGGTAGACCGGGAGTTGCCTGAGTCCCCCAGGCGTTCTGAACGGTCACGTAGACCACCACAATATTTACAAGATTATATTCTTAAATAATGTGTGTACATTCTAGGGGGGAGGGGTGTAATGTATTGGGATTTTACTTGAACTGTTTCACATGTCTGCTTGAATGCCGCTTAAGGTTGCTCAATTGGTGTGTCTGTGTAACGGTCACTGACTAGCCAGACTTGCTGTCTCAAAGAAGATAATTGGATTATTTGGGGCGGGAATGGGTTCCTTTAAACCTATTGGCCACCGCCTAGTGGCCAGCTGTATAAGTAGCTGTGCAGAAGCCTCTGTTTCAGTTCTGTTCCTGTTTGCCTCAATAAAGCAATGTTCCTGTTTGCAACCTCTCATCTCGCTTATTGCCAGCAAAGAACTCACTACACAATACTCACAACAATGAAAACCTCGGACAGGAGGAAGAGCACCGGCATGCGGGCAAGCAGGTGTCTTGCTCGGCTGTGGCTTGGGGGGCACTTTTTTCAGTGCCATTGTAACTTCAAACAGTCACTAAGCCAACTGTTGTAAGTCGAGGACTACCTGTACTTCATCACTTTTTTCCTTTTTTTGGGGGGGGGGGTCATCAAGTTTTTGACACCTTGCTAGTTGACTGGTGATACTCGAATGTTGCCATACCCTAAAAGTGGTACAATGGGTGAAAAGGTTGAAAATCCCTGCTCTAAATTATGCCTTCTCCATAACCACAGCAGAGAATAATACCTTATTTCACATAACAATCTTCATAGTTTTTTCACAGAATCTGTCTTAGCTCAGACATTCAGAACTAGTTGAGATAATTCCATGGAAATCATTCAAGGAAATTATTAATGATAACGACCTATTATTTTCTTGGGAATTAAACACACATAACTGCAGAACAGTAGATCCAACCTGTTACTTGCAGAGGAGCTACATCGGGTTTTTTGGGATTATACCTTGGTCCCTATCAACTTGCTTACTTAATATACAGTAGGGGGCAGTCTTCTAAGGCTTAATTTGTTACTCCTACAGTAAGTCTCTCTTTTATAGTTTTCCACTCCCAAAATTGTTTTCCTCAGGTTTTCTACTACTGGAGAAGTATTTTCAGCATTATTTTATATCATGCAAATTTGCCATAACATTTAAAAAATATCTGGCCAATGCAAACAACAAATGAGGGGAAATTCAGAACATCATTGTTATCGTCATTATCATCATCTTAAAAGAAAGGTCAAAAATATTTAGATGTGTGTGTAGCTGTGTCTCTCTGTGAAAACCTGACTGCTTTTCCAAGTCTTGGTGGAGGTTGGTTGCAGAGTTCCCTTAAGTTGCTTGTTAATGATGTGCATGATTTTTTTCATCCAGTCGTCCTATGATTTATTTGCTAATTTTTATTGTTTCTTGTTTTTCAAGTATATGCTGCCCACAGCTGCTTTCAGATGAGAGGCTTCTAAATTACATAAATATATAAATAACAGAATAAAAATTATATAAATGAATAAAGATTTAATAGAGAAGTGATTTTAAGCACAACTGGACATTTATCTGAATGAAATCTATCATCAATCATCAACATCATTTAATCCAGGGAATAAGATGCTGATTGGTTAACTCCAAATGTTATGTGCTCTTTGCCTCTGGTGATTAATTGCTACTTATTCAATCACCATCTTCAGAGAAGTGTTGTGACCTACCATATCACATTTTCAGCTAGTCTGTATTCCATGAATCAGAACCAAAGACAGACAAACCTGCCTTCACTTGAATTGCAGCACTTTAGATCACAGTGAAAATGCTGTGGTCACTCTGCAAGAATGGAATCATAGTTACATTCCAGATCAGAAAAATCCTCAGAACATTTGTGACAGCAACAGTTAACAAGTAATATAAACACAATCTCCTTCTAATTGCTCACATTAATCCAGAAGCTACAAAAGATAAATGAAATATTTTAGGGTGATGTCCCGCCACTATCTGCATAACAAGAAATAGCAAACCATTTACTACCATAATTTGCCAGGCTCCTTTAAGGATATTTAAAGGGTGGAGCATTCATGATTTCACAGGCTAACTGCTAAGGATGACGTGTTAGTGCCTCCGTTTTCTTCTGTTCCTCATCAGCTTCGCCAACATTGCAACACTATGACAGACAGACAAGACTAACCTGAAGAAACTATTTTTGTTATTAGAACTCTGACCACAGATTTTATTGCAGTTTGTCAGCAGTGATCGTTCTTTTCATGGAGGATGTGTCTCGATAAGCCCTGAAAAGCATGGTCTTGATTTGTGTCTCCAGTCATGTAAAAAGGCCTGTGGAATCTTTACATTTCATGTTCAAACTAGTTTTTTATTTGTCAAAAACACACAATTTTTTTTTAAAAAAAATGAAGTTTACCATATATATTTTGTTTTATTATGTACACTGCTCAAAATCTGTGTTAGATGGATGTATAAAATGGATGGTAGAAGATAGACAGACAGGCAGGCAGGCAGACAGATAGATCGATCTAAGAGTTTCCTCCCATTCCATGACAGCTGCAAGGGGCATTCTTCTTCTTTCTTTTGATGTCCAACCCATCTTCAAGAGAGTAGAAAACTAATCAGGCATAAAAATTGCTTCCCTCATCAGTGATTCTTTTCCTGTATTTAATTGTGTCTGCTCTGACTCACTGCCAAATGGTACTATTCTGTATTTGCCACATATGATAAGCAAAGCATCTGGTTGATTACTCTGGCTTTGCTATGCTGCCTCTTTTGCACATCGGCATCAGGGGAGGAAAACATCTGCAAGCCAAGATGGTGTACCAGAGCAGGAATGAGCAGGGTTGGCTCTATGACTCGGTATGACATCTCTAAACTCTTCTTTCCCTCTTCCCTGCTCTTCCCTAATCCATTCTGTCATAAACGGAATGAAATAAGCTGAATGAACCACAAAGGGAGGTTGGTCAAAAACAATACTTCCACACAGCCTTTTCCCCCCTCCTTTTTCCCTCTCCTTAAGTAGGCAAGACAGCCAGCTTCCTTGACACTACACATGTCCAGGAGGCAAGGAACTTATTATTCCATTCCCACTATTTCAACTAATAAGGGCCACAGAGTATAAGCAGAGATGGCTCTGATAGCTGAGCAGGCTGGCATTGCTGCACAATTCTGACAGACCATCTGCTTTCTGAATCTTTTTAGAGACAACAGCAGCAAAATGTAGTCAAGGTTCAGGGGGTGGAAGAATGGATGGGAGTGCATTACTTGGAGACAGCCAATAAACTGTCCTTTGATCCCATCCATAACTAGTCAGTTTGATATGATGGCAGTGCAACAGATTTATAGACCTCGCTGGATACAGTCAACTCAAGGAGGAAAAATCTACTTCAATAGCAGTATAGGTAAAATGCTATCAGACTTAGGGAACAGGATTGAAATAAGGTAATCTCCTGTGGACATGGCAAAGAAAATGTTTGGACAGGCCGGGCATGCATGAACTGTGCTAAGGCGATCATGGGAAAGGGGCTACTTTACAAAGTCTATAATGGAGGAACTTGTTTTCTCCTGTTATATTTTGTATGGTTTACTTTCACTGGTGTCGGCTCCAATTTGTTCCCTTTCTCTTTCCAAATAGGTTGGAGTTGGCAGAAGTTTGCATAAGCTGTCATTATACCCCAGAAAATCTGAGTTAGATCCAAAGTTGCTCATACATAAAGGAGAGCCATTGAAAATAAATCAGTGGGATGATGAAATTCTCACTGTTTTCAGATGATATACACTGTCATTATTGAATCTGGATCCCATCCTACATTTCCACATGCTTCATGAAATCCTAACACATTCATAATAAAGTAGATTTTTTAACAAAAAGGAAGGTGTTTGTCACTGCGAGGTTGCTAAGTAAATAGCTTGAGGACAGATCATACTGGGTCGTAGAAATCTGAGTGTCCACCACCCAGACTCAGGAGCAAAGAATAACAGAGGCTCAATTGCAAATAGAATAGAGTAACAACTTTATTGTCACGTTAAATGTACACTGGTCAGCATACATTAAAATGAGATTTCTTTGTATACAGCTCTCAAAGAGTAACCACCTCCAATATACACTGCATAAACATGAAAAAATAAATAAATAAAATAAATTATGCATATACCCACATACACACACATATGTGGCCCAGAGAAACAACAGCCATGGTCTGGATCCTCATGCAGGGTCCTGCACCCCTTCTTGTTATTCCAAAGTTCCCAAGTTTGGGCCACCATTTCATGACATTTTTTTTAAAAAAACAACAACTAAATAACAAATATTAATGTATCTAGAGCTATTCAGTGGTAAACAAAATATAACCTGCACCAGCTTAAGGCTGTTCATATTTCACACTTTCTCTGACACAAACACAAACTGGAGAGCCCTGGGATAGATTCAATCTTGGCTGTGCTTACACAGTTTGAATACTCAGAGATTTGTCACTTCAGGTCTCCTTAAAGCAGCTCATGTGATATATACAAGGTTGTCACTATTCTGGATCGAAGCTGTTGTGCTATAATTAATCTCTTGTAAGACTTCTATGGTCTGTGTAAGCAGATATAATTAACCTTAACAGGTCTCTCCAGATAGTTTGAACTCGTAGAAACACCTTTTATATAGAAATACCTTTACTGCAATTCAGATGACGTTGTACAGCATTTCCAAGATATTCCCGAGGTGTCTCCAAGGTTAGAAGATGATAATGCTCCCAGGGTCTGCATATTGGGACCCCATGTTTTCTGCTAATGAAGCATGGCTCTCTAGGGAAAAAGGAGGAGGAAGTCCATCCCAGAAAGGGGAGGGGAAAGGAAATACATCATAGGGTAGGAGGGTCTGACTGCCCACACTGTGATTTCTCCACACAGCCACGTGGTGGCAGCACACTCCCCGTCTGGTATTTCATAATACCACCATATAAATCCCATAACGGTAGTTATGCAAATGCAAATACGTTTGTAGTTTGTTGTTGTCAGAAAACACCTAAGAAATGTAAGTAATACATCTGAGAAAAATATATAAAATAAACATGCATACATATAAATGTAAACTTGAGGGATATACAAAAAATAAACATGATATATGAGGCATAAAAACCTGAGAGATATAAGAGGTAAACATGCGTCCATATAGGACATAAAACCTGAGATATATAAGTAAACATGCATACATATTGCAATAATAAAACTGCCATTTCAGGCTGAGGTTTTGCTTGTTGCGTTCAAGACCTGAAAGATATAAAAGAACATGCATATATATTGCAACAATAACAATTCCCTTTTCAGGCTTCAATAGGCTTGATCAGGTTGAAGGCACTTTTCTTCTTGAAGGCAGGATTCAACAGGGAAAGCAACGAGTTCAGTGTTCAAGGGTTATAGGCAAGACAAGTTCTTCGATGGTCTGGTGAAAGTTTTGGTGTCTTTCGAGTCTTGAGCTCGTTGGACGTTGAACAGAATAAGGTCTCTAACTTGAAGATCGGAGTTAAGATGAGACGTTTGTGACTGGAGCATGACTTTGATGCTCCCCGCCATGCTGCTCCCCGCCATAATTTGAAACAGGGTTGGATACAGGTGGTTGCTGTGTGTTGCCTAAAAGTGGAGCAGGATGCATAGCCGTATCGTGGTTGTCGCTGCCACATTCTGTGCACTTGATGAAGGCTTTACAATTTTTAGCAAAATGGTCATATGAGGCACAGCACCTGTAGCATATTTGAAGTTTTTGGAGGACCTCTTTCCACTCTTGTACAGTCATTGCTCTAAGCTGACGACATTTCCTGAGAGGGTGTGGTTTTTTGTGAATAGGACACTGACGATTAGGATCATCATTCCCACCACCTGAATCACTCCATTTAGGAGGAGATGGCACAGGAGGCAAGATGTCCGTCTCTCTTGTAAACACAGTACTATGTGCGTCAGTGTGTTTAGTTGTAGTATTATCATGCTTTGATGATGATGATGGAGTAGGCACACTGGATTGAGGGTGGTTGAAACTGTGATCATTTCTTGTCCAGGTGTGTCTGCCGGTAAACCATGATGATAATGATGTAGCATGCGCACTGGATCGAGGATGGTTAAAACTGGGATCTGTGTTCATCCAGGCGTGTTGACTTATGAATTCACAAAAAAAATGGGAACGGGGGATAAGAAACATCATGGCGTCGTTTGTAGTCTGTGCCCTGCCGTTTCCAGTCCATCTGCATGCTGTAGGGCAGTTTGAACACCAATGGATCGACACCGAAGGAGGAATCCAGGTGTCGTAAACCAGCTAGACGTGGGTCTTTTTTTGCCGATTCTATTTCGGTGAGAAGATCACTTAGTTTCTGAAGCTTATAATGGTCATTGTTGCTTATCTTTGGAAAGTTATATAGTCTTACGTATACATGGGGTCCCAATATGCAGACCCTGGGAGCATTATCATCTTCTAACCTTGGAGACACCTCGGGAATATCTTGGAAATGCTGTACAACGTCATCTGAATTGCAATAAAGGTATTTCTATATAAAAGGTGTTTCTACGAGTTCAAACTATCTGGAGAGACCTGTTAAGGTTAATTATATCTGCTTACACAGACCATAGAAGTCTTACAAGAGATTAATTATAGCACAACAGCTTCGATACAGAATAGTTAGAAGATGATAATGCTCCCAGGGTCTGCATATTGGGACCCCATGTTTTCTGCTAATGAAGCATGGCTCTCTAGGGAAAAAGGAGGAGGAAGTCCATCCCAGAAAGGGGAGGGGAAAGGAAATACATCATAGGGTAGGAGGGTTTGACTGCCCACACTGTGATTTCTCCACACAGCCACGTGGTGGCAGCACAGTCACAATGTAGCCTCTCAACAACATTATGAAATAATTAATGAGAGTCCCAAGATCACGCAGAGGCCTTCATGGGTGAGAAAAGTTTTTAGTTTAGGCCTTCAGTTGGTGCTCCAGTTCTTTTGGGATTGTGTCCAAGGCACCTATTACTATTGGTAGTATCTTTGCTTTCTTTTGCCACTATCATTTACTTCTGTTAGCAGGTCTTTGTGTTTTGTGGTTTTCTCCAGTTCTTTCTCTTCTTTTCTGCTAACTGCAGGTACTGCGGTGCCTACTATTCAGACATTTTATTTTTCTAATCAACCACTGTTAAGTCTGGGGTGTTACGTGGCAGGGCTTGTCTGTTTGAATTGCAAAAGTCCCAGAATACTTTAGCTTCTTTCTTCATTTTCCTTTGTCTATTTTGTGGCTGTGCCAATTATATTCTTGCTTGCAAGCAAATGGTATTTCTTGCAGATATTCCAGTGTACCATTGTTGCTACTTTGTCATGCTATTATTTGTTGTCAGTCCATGCATTCTTTCAGTGGCTCCTTAGGTGGTCCCCTGTTTCTTCAGTTTTGCAGAGGCAGCATTTGTTGTCTGTTGCTATCTTTTTAGTTCTGGCTCTGCATGCATTTCTTCTTAAGGCTTGGTCTTGTTTGGCCAGAATTTAGCCCCTCGGTCTCTTTCTTCGATTTTCCTGCTTTTAGCCATTGCTGGTTCTTGTTGTTATCTGCTTTGCTTGCTATTTTTTAATGTACTGGCCATATAATATTTTGCCTTGCTATGTCTCTTCTCTGTTCTTCATTTGGTCTTTCTTGTAAGTCAGTTTAGTCTCTCCAGTATTCAGTAAGCCCTCATGATATGCTAGCTTTACTGCATGTTCTTCAGATATTCTTCCAATGCACTTTTTTCTTCTTCAACTGTCTAGCATACTTCCAACATTCCACGTCCACATATACTCCTTAGTAAGTAAAGTTTGCCAACATTGCTACATGAATAAAAGGCATTATTGTTATTATTATTTATCTATAATTAATGCCAACCATTCATCCTCCCTTGGGAGAGCTTACAAACAGAGATGTTCCCTGCTGTCAGACTTACAGTCTCAAAAAACATCGTTCAAGAAAAAGGAAAACAGGAATACTCAAGTACCAATTAAGGTTTTGTGTATCCTATAATATCAGCTGTGATGCAGATGTAATGCAGCTGGAGATTATCATGACTAAATAGAATGGAACATAAGAGCTTTGCTATCTTGCTCTGCAAACTCTGAACTCCATTGCTTCATATGGCATCTGGGCAGATGTGTGGGACTGTTTTTATTTTTGTATTCCACAGTTGGAAAAGCAAATGGCTTGCTGGGCTGTCAGGTGATTTTCCAACATCAGAGGGTAAGCAGCAGCTGCCACTTTCCTTGCTTGAAGCTGCAAAAGCTGGCATGGGGTGTGGAAAGGATGTCAAGGTATCAGAGCTTTGGAGCAAAGAAAGCTAAGAGAATGAAGTCACTGCAACAGGAAATGTTGTCTGCCTGTCCATCTGTCTGTCAGCAATGCATTCTGAGTCAATAAATACCAGTCAAAATGTGTGAGCCCAGCTGACCCACAAGCTGCTCACTGTGTTGGGAGAAAATAAACTCTGATTTGGGAGTATAAAAGACTGTGGTGCCTTCTTCAGAGATGCCTTGTATTGGGGTCCCAATCAAATAATATCCTTTCATTTTAAGTTCTCCAACTTTGCACGAATAGGGTGACCTCATCATAGGGAAATGGAGAGGGAGTGCAATTTCCATAACGAGAGTGAAGTTTGGTTCTCCGATCTTGTGGGTTGGTTTCCAAACTTTTTGTTACCAGGCTAGGTAACATCTTCAGCAGAGTTTAGGGCAGGGGTCCACAACCCCCGCTCCATGGACCAGTATTGGGCCATGGCATGCCAGCAACTGGTCCGAACAAACAAGGAAAGCCCCATCTGTGGGATGCAGGCAGCACACAAACCACACCCATTCCGGTCTGCAGAAAAATCTCTCTTCAGGTAACCGGTCCCTGGTGCCCAAAAGGTTGGGGACCTCTGGTTTAGGGGATGTCAGTGTCAGTGCTCTTCTGGTTATAAGGGCTGCAGGTGTGGGTGTGTCAAGTGAGAGTCTTGTGATGGGTCTTGTGGCAGGGAGGTTACATCAGATCAGGGTCATTAGGAGGTGAACTGCTGGTGGGTGGGAGGAAGCTTGCATGGGTTGGTTGAGGCTGTCTCTGGCTTGCTGTGCGGTTGATTTGGATTCTGAGGGGTTCATAAACTGGTTGTAGGTCAATGTGTCTGTTGATGGAACTGCTTGTGGAGTGCCAGGATTCGATGAACTCACGAGCGTGGCAGTTGGTAGCGTGGCTGATGATTGTACTGTTGATCCAATCGAACAGGTGTCGTTTGGTGTTGGTGTGGGTAGCGATTAAGGATTTGGGATTGTAGCATTTGACTGCCAGCCATTGTTCGTGGATCCTGTTTTTTAATTAACATGATGTTTGTCCCACGTAGAATTGGTTGCAATTTTTACAGTTGGTTTTGTAGACTACATTGTTTCTTTCATTCTTCTGTATCTTGTCTTTAGTTCTGGATAATTCCTGGCGGAGTGTGGCTGTCGGTTTGTTGTCTATTACTATTCCTAGGGGTTGGAGAATTCTAGGCTGAGTACAATAAAGTATTCTACGATGCTGGCAAGTAAGCAAACATGGGATATGCAAGTGCATGTTCCTGAGAGAGAAAATATTTTCTATCTGGCATATTTGGAAAGGGTCCTGCTAGAGCAGAGTTTTTCAAACTAAGCAATGTGAACATGTGAGGACCTCAACTTCCAGAAGTTCCCAGCCAGCATCTTGAACAAAGTATGGAGGATTTTTTATTGTTTGCTTGACTCTTACAAGATAAACAGAGATTCATGGTTTATCCTTTTAAAAGAAGCCAGATTTGGAAGCTGGAAACATGGTTCCCAGTTCTTGTGAAATTAACCGCAGAAAGCATTTCAATGGTATTATGAACCACCCCAGCAGGAATGGCACACAAATAATTTGCTACCATCCTGCTTAGATCCTTCTGAATTCTGGCTCTGTGTGATGTGTGAATGTGGACATAACTGAAAACATCTGAGAAAATAAGGACTCACAGTATGTGGTTTCTGCATATGTTCTTCTATGCAAATTTTACAAAATGACAGTCCTATTGGGTGCTTCCAGGCACCGGATTTATTGTGAAGTTGAGATGATGTAACTCCCCTGTGTTTTTGCTTTACTTCTTTAGTCATTTTTTATTCCACAAAATCAGCTAAAAGGAATAAACAAATTGTTGAAAAACATCTTTTGATTGGTAGCTTTAGAAACCACCCATCTGAAAATACATTATTATCTCAACCATAATCTTTCAGCTTTCAATTTCTGATATGTTGGTACTGGACTTTTGTTCCTTCACAGTCATGTGGATGAAACAGAAGATGCTATCTATTGATAGGTGCACCTTAAGTGGGCTTGGCATGACTGTGCATGTCATATGTGCTATGTGTGTATAGCATCTATATCTATGTGTGCGTAACATCTATATCTATATGTTATAATCACCTGAGCTCTGGCCTCAAGGCTTAGCATCTGGCAACCACTGCATTTGGTTGAAACAGTTGCCTGTAATTTCGAAGCAATTGTCTGGGTGCATTCCTGTTGGTTTGATGATTTCTTGGGGTGCATTTTCCTCCACAGTTATCAGTTTGGAACTGGTTAATGTGAGCATCTGACCCCAATGGTTTATTAGCTGCTCTGGTAGATATTCTTTGTCCCGACCTAATTTAGGCCTTGATATTGATTTTAAAAGAAGTGAACAGGTAGCTTTGGGCTTTCCCCCCTGATGTGTGGATGGGCTTTCCATCTATTCTTGAGTCAGCAGAAAACTACTGGTATGATGCCCCCATTCCAAATCTCTACCCCTGCCTCTCTTGCCATTGATGCCCCCCAGAGTGATAGAGCCTAACAGTTTCCATAAACAGACTGTCAATTTGTGAAAGGGGCTCTAAAATTAGTGCATGGGGACAACTTAATCCTATCTCATTCATAGATTGGAAGATTAAGCAAATATTATAGGGCAGGTCACGGCAGAAAAGAGATGTTGCTAGAGCATGTTTATGCCAGGTTTTATTTTATTTATTCAATTTATATTCCACCTTTATTACATACAAATCAAGATGATGTACCTAATGCTCCCACCTCCCCAGTCAGGTTCCATGCCTATGGGAGCTGTAGAACTCCCGGTCTCTCAGTCGATTAGCTTCATGGTTCCCACTCAGGGGGTGTGGCTTTATAACAGTTTGTAAGGAAGCATACCAGCATCCACATTCATCCCTTTTTGACATCAGGCCAAATTATCTTCCTCTCCCAGACATTTCTCTAATGTTGTGGTCAGCTTGACTTTTAAGATTTATTCTACATGAGGAAAGTGGATTTATTCATTGCATTTATTATTTTCATTGGAATACCCTTCTGTCTGCTTTTTTAAAAATATATATATATTTTTTAAAAAATATAGTAAGTTTAAATTTGCTAAGCAATTCTCTTAGGGAACTTTTATTAGAAAGGTAGTAAGAACTTAAATGTGCTTCTCTGCAACTCTTTCTCAAAAGCAACTTGACATGAGGACCCAGATTGTTGGGGGCAATAAGCTGACTTTGTAATAATGCCGCTTGGGGTGTGTGTGTGAAAGCCCTAATAAGCAGGCATATACATAGAATGAAGGCTACTGCTAAGCTTGTAAGCCGCCCTGAGTCTTCAGAGAAGGGCGGGATATAAATGGAATTAAAAAAAAATAGACATGCCAATTATTTTACTTTTCTGCTGACCTCAAAATGCTTAAAACATAATAAACCAATCAGTGACACCCTTTCAACTGCCCAAGAAGAACCTGGGAGAAAAAATCCTCCTTTCAATCAGTCTAAATCCCAATATTGGGAGGCAAAAATGACTGAAATTGGGGTGGGGTGATTTGGAGTAAGCTTAGGTTCAAACAATGAATGGACATCACAAAACTTGCTTGAGTTAGATCAGTCATCATGAGTATTAAACAGTGATTGTAAGCAAGAAGCATACAGTCAGTTTGATCAATACATAAAATTCTATTCCAGAATAGGAATATTGCGACTCCTGTAATATCAAATTAGGGTTACTGTATCTGGGCTGCAAAACTCTGGACAAACACTGGATAGCAGTAAAGTGTCATCAGATGGATGTTATCCATCAGATAGAGTTACCTTATAACTCTAATGTTTTGTGGACGTACATTGTTTGCTGAGCTCTTTCTGCAAGAACAGGCAGGAAATCTGGATACCTGCCCAGTACCTGAATTCCCTCCTGGCCAAAGTTCACTTGCTTTGCATTTCACAGAGGCAATCTAGATAGTCCCAGCTCTCAGCCAACTTCAAGATGTGTTGAAAGTAAGTCAAGATGTTGCAACTAAAAGGGCCTGTAATGGTACTAATTGTTGACAGTTTCAGTAGCTGAGGGGGCGATATAAAGACTGGGGAAAGAAAGTTGTATTCTCTTTATTTCAGAAAATAATAGGCCAGTCCAAAGCAGCAGGAGTGATAATCTGGTTGGAAAAACAGAAGAAAAACTCATACTACAATTTGTTTGGGTCAGCATATTGTATTACATTTCAGTGATTCAAAGTATTTCAACATATAATCTGATTTCACACACAATTAATTATGTGCTTAGTCTGATTGGACTTCATGCAATACATAAGTCCAACTATATGATTTATGACTTAGCTTTATATAAAAACTCAGCTATTATGGCTTTTTCAAAGAAGCATGTTTAAAACAAAACATGGCTGCCTTGTAGGATAATGTATTGTAGGACAGACTACAGAGAAATCTCTTCCTGAATCCTGGAAGGCAAGTGATTGGTACTATATATTATCAAAATAGGATGAGAGTGGCTTGACTAAGGCAAGTCTGCACTTCAGCTTGGCCTACCACTGCTAAGGGCCAACCACTGTTTCCTGAGTGCAGAAATGGATGATGTCATCTTTTTCCAACCCATTGCTATTATACAAGAAAAACTATTAAATGAAAGATCTCTGGGCTCCAAATAAAAGGAGGAGCTGAGTAGGAATAGCTGCACATGTAAAATACACGACACAAAATTTCTAGAAGACATAATATGGTATATTCTACAGCATTTCCATAATGCAGATTTTATGGCAGATTTGACCCTCATTAAATTATACTTTATAGCAGGAGTATCAAACTGAAAACGCACCATGTGTCCATGTTTTTCAACCTTCCAAAGCACTATTTTCTGACCTGAATCATCTTAAGCCATTCAGGGTAGATGGTCTCCAGTGCTTCACTCCATTCTGTTAGCAGCACTGCTCTGATTGGCTGTGCTGCCTGTCATGTACTCAATCATTGCCTATGGCAATATGTCATCCTGGACTAATGGGCTGCTATGTTCTTCACTTTAAAAAAAAACATATCTTGCAAGTTGATCCATTGATGGTCCCTGAAATCAATGAACTGTCTTCAAAACCTTAGAAGCTGAGGTTCCATTCAACCCTTACATGTCCCACTGGGCAGGCACTCTTTTAGTTTCTCAAGGCTGTGTGAACCCTGCTCCCTTTGCTTTCCCATCTCCTACAAAACTCCTGCAAAGCTTCCCGTCATTTTCTTTTCCTAATATATCTTAAATTAAAATATAGGAACATTGTATCTAGGAAGCTGAACTATCCATTCTTCTTTGCATGATTTTTTTTTGAGCCATAAAGGAAGAGTCGCACCAAAGAACAGCCTATTTCTTCTAGTTTTGATTATTGTAGCATCAGAGTGACAATGCTGCAATAAGAAGGGAAAACAAAAACAAACAAAAAACAAAAAAGGGGCTGCTTTAGGAGATAAAGTGGGAAGGGGTTGCAAAAACATTCATGTGTTCAAACATCTAGGAAAGCCAAGGAAAGACACAGAGATTACTAGGGAAGAATAATCCCTCAAAAAAACAGGCACTGATAGATAGATCCACACAAGGACCAGCCAATGAACTTGCCTGAAGGGCAAGCAGCAGGGGAATAGCCAATCAGCTGTTCTGGTGACCACAGTCCAGACCGAACATCAGCCCAGCCCACTGCACTGGAAATGGGAATTTCTGAAGTTGGCTTCAAAACAGCTTAAGTTGCAGTATAGAATTGCTGTAAGACAGCTTGTCTTTTAAGAAAGATGATATTTGAAAACAATAATTCCCCAGATTTTCACTTCTAGGCCCTATGTTGCACATGTTCTTATAAGGAATATTAGCAGTCTGTGCTGGGTGTAAATCTTCACTGTCAAGGATGGCAATATGTATGCATTTCCAAGTCCTAGTTTGGAAAGCAATGTTTAAAAATCCAGAAAGAGTGTGCACCTATACATACCCGTATAAATACAACTAAGAACATGGATGGTGCTTGCTGAATTGAGATCCTTCTTTGCAGCCAGGTGATTGTTGTATGAACTCCATAAGGATATAGTTAAATCAAGCATTAAGAGGGTTGCATTTTAAGAGGAGGAAAATATGTCAATCACAGTTTGCCTTTGACAAAAGGAAATTCCTTGAAACTGAGAATGGAGAGGGAGGGTGAGTGTCTCGTCGTGTGGGTGGCCAGGAAACTAGAGGCCACCCTAGTACGAGAAGAAGAGAAAGTTGGAAATTGGGGGGGAGGGGAGGGGGAGAATCACCAGACTGAATTCTACTCCGTTGCTGTGAGGCGTTCACACCAGGCCTTGTGAGAATATTAACAAGGTTACCGGAGCGGGCCCTTTAGCCTCAGGAATTATTGGTGAATATGGAACTATATTTGCACAAACACAACCAGATGCAGGCTGCTAAATGTGCTGCAGATGTGAATAGAATTGGAGAGCATAACTTTATGCATGTGCGTTACACCTCTAGCCCTCCATTTTTGCTTGATGTTCATCTCAGTAAAGACAACACAGAAGAAACAGGGAGAGAAGCAGATAGCAAAAGTTTTGCAAAATCTGAGTTTAGGGGTCTGTTACAAGGTCATTCTTTTCTAGAGCAAGTAATGTAGCCAATGGGACCAGACACATTACTTCAGAATGCATCTGTTATTCATTGTTGTATTGTGAGGTTGAACTTTTCTTTGACATTTCTCTGGTGTCCTTAAAATCTATTTCTAAAAATATAGTACTAAATGATAAAGATAATGATGAGAAGTAGGAGGAGGAGGAGGAGGAGGAGGAAGAAGAGAGAAAGAAAAAGAAAAAGAAAGAAAGAAAGAAAGAAAGGAAGGAAGGAAGGAAGGAAGGAAGGAAGGAAGGAAGGAAGGAAGAAAGAAAGAAAGAAAGAAAAGAAAAGAAAAATCTCCCTGTACAACCTCTACCTTCAATAAATACAAAATTTGGGCAGTGCAAAATTAGATTCTATTTGCATGATAGAATTCTGAATATGTGTGATTGGCTTATTTCCTTTTCAGTCTTGGGATATTTTTGTATTAGTTTTTGTTTCAGTTCTAAAACCATTTGGGTGTTTTTTTTATGCCTTAAAACAGAATAACATTTCCCCAAACTTTTACCTCAGATACTTTTTTATCATAATTTTTCTGTGAATATTCATTTTGAGAAACTTCTCTGAACAGTTAAACTGTGTACACATTTTATTATTGTTTAATATTTTAAATATTGTTGGAGGAATATTGGCCTTCAGTGCTACATAACATAGTTCTCCTGTCTTAGTCCAATCCACTACTGCAAATGGAGAGTATAGTTTTATTCAAAATTAATTGAGCCAAAACTCCTCAGATCATTTCCTTAGAAACTGCCTGATTATTATCTTCTCCCTCTTATTGTCTTATCTCAGAGCATCTTTAGTAATAACCAATAGAGAGAAAGCAGAACTACTTCATTCTTTGCATCAATCTTCATGCAAAAAGATAATACAACCCAACTAACCAAAAACAGAACTGTAAATGACAGGCTAAGAATGCAAATAAAATAAGCAAAAATAAGGTAAGCTCTAGATGAATTCAAATCCCTAAGTCATGACAGATTGCATCCCAGAGTTCTGAAGGAACTGGCAGACATGATCTCAGAATCACTGAATCACGTCTTTCAAAGTTCTTGGAGTACTGGGGAACTACATGAGGACTAGAAAAGAGCTGATGTAGCTCCCAATTTCAAAAAAAGAAAAAAAACAGACCCAGGAAAATACAGACCAAACAGCCTGACATCAATAGCTGGGAAGAGGTTGGAAAAGGCAATAAAACAACAAAACTGTGAAAACCTAGAAGAAAACAAAGTTATAACCAGAAACCAACATGAGTTAAACAAATCTTGTTTCATTTTTTGACAAAGTGACTAAATTAGTGGATCAGTGAAATGCTGTGGACATAATATACTTAGATTTCAACAAGGCATTTGACAAAATAGACCACAACCTCTGTTCTGGATCAAAGCCGTTGTGCTGTAATTAATCCCTTGTTAAGACTTCTATGGTCTATATAAGCAGATGCCATTACCATTAACAGCTCTCTCTCCAGATAGCTGAACTCGTGGAAACACCCTTTATCATCTAAAAATACCTTTATTGCATGTAGAGTAGAATACAATAGGTGGGATGCATTAAGATGATGTTTGAACAGTATTTCCAAGGTCAGAAAATGGTAATAACTCCCAGCGTCTGCACGTGGATCTGGAGCACATACTGTATCTGCTGGTTATCACATGTCTGCCGGTAATGGAGAATGAACATCTCCAGGGATGAAGAAGGAGGAAGTCCATCCCAGAAAAGGGGAGGGGAGAGGAAATACATCATAGGGTAGGAGGGGTTCTGGCTGCCCACATTGTAATTTTCCCAAAACGGCCACGTGGTGGCAGCACACTCCCCGTCTGGTATTTCATAATACCACCATATAAAATCATATAACGGTAGTTATTCAAATGCAAATACACGTTTGTGGTTTGCTTGTTGTCATAAACACCTGAGAGATATAAGAAATAAACATGAGATATATACGACATAAAACCTGAGGGATATAAGAGATAACCTGAGATATATAAATCATAAAAACCTGAGAGATATAAGAAATAAACATGCATACATATTGCAATAATAGAAACTGCCATTACAGGGTGCAAATAGTCTAGATTAAAGTTCAATAACTTTTCTTCTTGGAGTCAGGATCCAACCAGGAAAGGCGACGAATTCAGTCTTCAAGAGGCAAAAGCAAGACAAGTTCTGTGATAGTCTGATGAAAGTTTTTGGTGCCTTTCAATTCTTGAGCTTGATGGTCCTTAAATAGAACAAGGTCTCTGACTTGAAGATTGGGGTGAAGAGGAGACCTTTGTGACTGGAGCGTGAGCTTGTTGCTCCCCACCATGTTGCTCCCCGCCATAATTTGAAGCAGGGTTGGATACAGGTGATTGCTGTGGATTGCCTAGAAGTGGAGCAGGATGCATAGCTGTATCGTGCTTGTCGCTATCACATTCTGTGCACTTGACAAAGGCTTTACAATTTTTAGCAAAATGGTCATATGACCTGTAGCATATTCCAAGTTTTTGGAGAACCTCTTTCCACTCTTGTATAGTCTTAGCTCTAAGCTCACGACATTTTCTAAGAGGGTGAGGTTTTTTGTGAATAGGACACTGACGATTAGGATCTTCATCCCCACCACCTGAATCACTCCATTGAGGAGGAGATGGTACAGGATGTGAGATGCCACCACCTGAATCACTCCATAGAGGAGGAGATGGTACAGGAGGTGAAATGTCCATCTTTCTTGTAGACACAACTCCATGTGAGTCTCTGTGTTGAGCTGCTGTGTTAACATACCTTGATGATGATGATGGAGCAGGCACACTAGGTTCATCAAAGTCGAAGCTGGGATCGTTCGTCCAGGCGTGGTGGCTTATGAACCTGCAAAAATATGAGAATGGGGGAAAGGAAACATTATTGCGTAGTTTGTAGTCTGAGCCGTGCCGTTTTCAGTCCACCTGCAGGCCGTATGGCAGTTTTGACACCACTGGATTGACACCATGGGAGGTGTCCAAGTAGCTTAGACCAGGTAGACGTGGGTCTGTTTTTGCCAATTCTATCTCCATGAGGAGATCATTTAGTTCCTGGAGCTTGAGATTGTCTTTGTTGCCTATCTTCGGAAAGTTTTGTAGTTTTTGGAATAGAGCCTTCTCTAATGCTTCTGGGCTTCCGAAGGCTTGTTCAAGTCTTGCCCACGCAGCGGCGAGACCTGCGTCTGGAGAGTCAACATGCACTGATCTCAGTCTTTTAACACGATCTGTAGATCCTGGCCCCAGCCACTTTATGAGTAGATCGAGTTCCTCTCTGGTGGTAAGGTTGAGAACAACAACAGCTTTAAAGGTTGCTTGCCAGGATCTGTAGTTTTCTGGACAGTCATCAAACCTTGAGAGGCTGTGGGCGATGATCTCTCGATGAGTCGTGTATCTGGAGTAGTCAGAATGGTGTGGTCTTTCACTCCTTGATGCCAGAGAAACTTGTGGGGCCCCTTGGGTGTGAAAGTTCTCTGGTGAATAAGGGTGAGGCATACCAGGATAAAATGCCATTGCACAAGCGTTCATCTGTGGTGTAGCTCCTAAGACTTGTGCTGGCTGTCGATTCAATCGTTGTTCATTGCTGGAAGTTATGTTGTCGTTGCCAAGATGTGATGCAGTTTGAAGTGTTGGCGCACCTGTGATGTGGGGTTGAGGAGGTGCAGGCTTTTGTAGGCTTGGTTTCTGTGTCTTGTTCGTAGGAAGCACAGTTGATGCACCTGCATGGTGGCGTGGAGGAGGGGTAGGCCTTTGTAGGTGTGGGGCTTCTGTGCTGTTCGTAGGAAGCACCGTTGACGCACCTGCGTGGTGGCGTGGAGGAGGGGTAGGCCTTTGCAGGCGTGGGGCTTCTGTGCTGTTCATAGGAAGCACAGTTGACACACCTACATTGTAAGTGTGGAGGAGGTGCAGACTTTTGCAGTTCTGGGGTCTCTGTGTGGTGAATCAGGACAACGTTGTTCGTAGGAGGTACAGAAAATGGCTCTGCATCGTTGCAAACATTATGTCTTAACACATATTGACTGGTGCGTTCCATCGGATCTTCCACTTCTATTGGGATGGAACAATCTGGATCAGTGCCTTCCTGCATCGCCTGTTCATAGACCTTCAGCTTTGCTCGGGCAGCCGTTCGTTCCTTTTCTATTTGCAGAATTTTCATTTGGGCTTCCACTTCTGCTTGGCGAGCTTTGCTCTGGGCTTCCTCCTCTGCTTGGTGGGCTTTTCTCTCGGCTTCCTCTTCTGCTTGACAGGCTTTGCTCTGGGCTTCCTCCTCTGCTTGACGGGCTTTGCTCTGGGCTTCTATTTCAGCTTCCCTTCTGGCAAAGGAAACAAGCACGTCCTTTTCTTCTGCAAGCGCACGGGCCTCTACTAGCTTGTCATGTATGGATGAAGCCCTGGAGCGAGAGGATCTAGCGGAGTGTACTGGGTGTCTACTTGATGTGGACCTATGAGATCTGGTCTCCTGCAGTTCAGCAATACGGATTTTTGCCTTATTCTTTGCATCTTGCACTAGGAGATCTCTTTGCTGGTTCAGTTCCTCATTCTTGGTTAGTTCTGCTGAGGAATGATCTACATTAGAGTCATTCAAAAAACCTGTGTACTTTGCAGACAGCTGCTGGTAACGTTTATAAACTGCAGATAGGTGATCTATTGTTGTTGTTGTTAGTTGCGAAGTCGTGTCCGACCCATTGCGACCCTATGGACAATGTTCCTCCAGGCCTTCCTGTCCTCTACCATCTTCTGGAGTCCCTTTAAGCTCACGCCTACTGCTTCAGTGACTCCATCCAGCCACCTCATTCTCTGTCATTCCATTCTTCTATTGCCCTCAATCTTTCCCAGCATTAGGCTCTTCTCCAGTGAGTCCTTCCTTCTCATTAGGTGGCCAAAGTATTTGAGTTTTAGCTTCAGGATCTGGCCTTCTAAAGAGCAGTCAGGGTTGATCTCCTCTAGGACTGACCGGTTTGATCGCCTTGCAGTCCAAGGGACTCGCAGGAGTCTTCTCCAGCACCATAGTTCAAAGGCTTGAATTCTTTGGCGCTCAGCCTTTCTTATGGTCCAACTTCCACTGCCATACATTGCAACTGGGAAGACCATAGCCTTGACTATACGCACTTTTGTTGACAGGGTGATGTCTTTGCTTTTTAGTGTGCTGTCTAGATTTGCCATGGCTTTCCTCCCAAGGAGCAAGCGTCTTTTAATTTCTTGGCTACAGTCCCCATCTGCAGTTATCTTGGAGCCCAGGAAAATAAAATCTGTCACTACCTCTATTTCTTCCCCATCTATTTGCCAGGAATTGAGAGGGCCAGATGCCATGATCTTGGTTTTCTTAATGTAAACATTGTAAACATTCAAAGTACATCTTAGCAGAGTTCATTTGCATTTCAAGGCCTCTCCAATTGCTTAAGACGCTGGCTAATGATTCACTGGCAAGGAGACAGTAAGATTTTAACAAGCCTTTTTGGCTGTTCTCCTCAGGAAGATAGGAAGAGAGAACAATTCACAGAGACACAATCCCAAAGGCACAGCTCTGCCTCTTGCAGAATCAGCTGGAGAATGGCGAATTAATCATGTCCTATTTATTGCAGGCATGCACTATTTTGAAATGCCTTCTTGCTTGCAGTTAACATGCACACATATGAGACTGCAGACAAAAGGAATTCACATTACATCATCTTCTGACTATTCTGAATCAAGACTGCAGTATTGTGATTAATCCCTTGTTATCACTGTTAACAGCCCTTTTCCAGATAGCTGAACTCATGAAATACCTTGATCATCCAGAAATACCTTTATTTGCATGTAGCGTAGATTACAGCATGATAAGGTGAGTTAGGAGATATTGTACAGTATTCCAAGGTCAGAAGATGGTAATAACTCCCCACCTAGTGAAATTTCCAGGCCACCCAGATCCATTTTATATGTGGTTGCTACTGTAAGATCAATGTACTTTTATGTCTTTCAACATGGCTAAGTTTTCTTTTTTCTTTGTAAAATATCCCATACATTTGCCACATCAATTTTATAATTATTAAATTTTACTATGATTTTTATTTGCTGCCTCAGAATTTGTTTTTTTTTCTTTTTGAATTGGTCAGTGACCATAGTAATGTTTACCAATACTCCTAAATAAATAAATAACATAGAAATGTTGGGTCATGTGCCTATATCATATTTTATTTGTCATAGTTCTGAATTAACTAACTGAAAAAGAAAGCTTTCTGATAGCTGTTTATTTGATTAAAAAGACCCCAGGAATCAAATAAAAGCCCTTGGTCTTAAACATGGCATTACTTTTAGATATTCATATTAATGGAGCAGCATAAGTTTGATTCATTGACATTTATAACATAATTAAATAAAGCTTTCATTCAATAAAAAGGATTAAGAATAGAGCTTTCTATTTTAGATCTGGGTGGCCTGGAAATTTGACTAGGTGGGGAGTTATTAGCTGTAACTGAGCAGCTTTATAAAAAGGTCAATATAGTAAAAACATGGATCAATTATTTGTTCAGTGAGTTGACTTATATAGCTGCTCTCTCAAAATGATTCAGGGTGGCATACAGTACTATTTAAAAACAGAGAGAATGAAAATAAACTGCTTTAAATATAAAATGTGATCAAAATGAGTGCAAAAATTTTGCCAAGGCCATCCAACAACTAGCAGTTATATTGAGTGGAACCATGAACCCTCCTGACTCAATGGCTAACACAAAAAACAGCCAACATCAGGGCCATTCAACCCTAAGGAGGAAGGCTGTTCCATTGGACTTTTGGAGCAAGATAAATGCAATCAAAATTAATATAACTCTAAGTTTAATTATATTTTAAGATAAAAAAATTGTATTTTCTTTTCTCTTCATTCCTTCATGTTTTTCAATCAGGTTTTCAATACTTTTCCTTATTTTCTCCTTAGTTTTTCTCTGTGTAAGTTGCAAGTTATCTATAGAGTAAGATTGATTTAATTTCCCCACGTTTCCAAATATATGAGTAGATACAACTTAAATTTGGATATACAGTAGAATAAATCTGGGAAGGAGAGGCACTAGAAATCAGTTTATCTTTAGAGTAAACTTGAAAGTTATTGCTTGACTCTGCTGACATGATGGAATGTCACTGAAATTATTTAACATTCAAATACTATATATGGAAAATATTAAATGATGAATAGATGGTAAATATTGTTCCAATCCTTTTATTCATGAAAATATTGAGTTGACTGGCAATTCTAAGCAAAACAAGCTCATAAATCATTTGGGATGTTGGAGGAGATAATGGGAGCTCCCTCAATATAATTTGGTTATTTTTTCAAGATTTCTGAAGTACAGTACTATAATTTAATCTATTTTAGAGCTTTTGGCAGTTCATTCAATGTAAACATCTCAAATTAATGTAAATACATTTTGATCCTCGAGATTGTTTTGACACTCCTAAAGTCATTGTAGGAGACAGGCGATCATGTAAGTCCTGTAAATAAATAAATAAAATGCTAATGTGGCTTCTGAAATTCATATTACTACTTTCTTTGGGGAGAAAATTAAATTGATCAATAAATCCAGGAGCAGAGACAACATACTTTATTGAAGCCTATCACTTATGAATGGAGCAGAAGATTAAGGATCAATCAGCAGATGTGGCAGAAGTTACAGACCATAGATTGGCCACAGATCTAGCACATGATAAAGACAATGGCCATTTTGCATGCATGGATTAATTTCCAGTGTAATGTATAACATTTATTTAGGGAAAAATAGTTTGTATGGGGAGATGGGGAGGAAGAAAAGAATCAGGCATTAGTCAGTGAGCATTTCATGAATCACTGGTTGCTTTATTCAAAAAACCTGCATCTCTGTGTGCAGCCATGGAGCACTTTAGCCAAAATTAGCCATTAGAGATACATAGAGATTTCTGCTTGTAGCCTGTCAGGCAATGGTCAAATCTTTTAGCCTCAGATATGAGCATAAGAGAGCCAGTTTGGTGTAGTGGTTAAGGCATCAGGGTAGAAACCGGGAGATCATGAGTTCTAGTCCTGCCTTGGGCACAAAGCCAGCTGGGACCAGTTACTTTCTTTCAGCCCTAGGAAGAAGGCAATGGCAAATCACTTCTGAAAAACCTTGCCAGGAAAGTTGTAGGGACTTGCCCAGGCAGTCTCCAAGAATCAGTCATGATTGAATGGAAGGAAAAAAAAAATAGCATAATACCAAAGGGATACACTTAATATTGATAGGACAATTGATTGGATGCAGAGGACACAGAATAGAAGTCTTCCCAGTCTCTGTTTTCTACCAAATATGGTTGGACTTCAAGCAGTTCTAATTAATCAATATGTGCTTCTTTAGTGTCCCAGCAATATTTCCTGTCATTAGTTCCCATGGATGGAACCATTTAGCAAGTTTTTGGTCTACTGAATGGTTGGGTTCCCAGCTTCTATGAATATATATCATCCTTATTCCATCACCCATTTGCCTAAATGAACTTTTCTTTATCCTGAAAGCTCTAACCAAAATTTAAGAACCTATCCTCACTGTTTCTAGCAATAGATCTAGAAATGTGTTTTGATTATGTTAGTGGAACCTATGGATAGACAGAGCTGATCTAATCACCCCATCTGAGGAAAAGCAAGGTCTTCAATGGTCTACATCTCAGGCAGGTCCAATCACATAAGTAGGTTCGTATAACAATGTTGCTGACAACAAACAAAGAAGCATTGTTATCAATTTTCCCACCACTACTTTTTCTTAAGTTTTCTATTGTCTCAAATGTGAGGTGTGTGTGTGTGTGTGTGTGTGTGTGTGTGTGTGTGTGTGTGTGTGCAGTTGGAAACATTCCCTTGATGTTCCAGGACAGGGAAGCACAACGCTTATTCAGGAACAGATGTTTGCAATAGAGGACTTTCACCCAACTATTTTCTGTTTCCAATCTACATGTGACAGGAAACACAGACTTGAAATGAATAAAAAGAACAGAGACAGCATAATGGATGATAAAATAACAGCATGTAGAAAAGATGAAGAAAAGATGTCCTTGTCCTAGAGGGGAAAATCAAGAAAGATAACAGCAAAAGCCACAGCCTTATGTGGCTTGGTGTCCTTCTCAGTAAAAGCAAAGCGCTGTTAAGAACAATTTTTCATCTCTATTTTTTTCTCCAAAATTTAGACACACTTCTTTGAGGTTGTCTGACTCATTGCCATTTTTTTAAAAAAATGGGGCCATATAAAAATAAAAAAGTGGTTTTTTTGTATTTGAGGACTGAAAAGAACAAATTTCATTATAGTTGATGTTCTGTGCAAAGAAAAAAAAGGAAAAATATAGGAAAGGGTCCACGTACATATAGATAAAGGAGTAAGTCAGTGATTTTAAGGTGGCATAAAAAATTATACATATATATGTATAGATATAAATCTAATTAACTAAGTCTACTATCTGCAAAACATACCTATTTTGCTTGTTGCTTTACAGTTCTTGGTTAGGTCCATGAAAGAATAAGCAAGATAAAATGAAATGAAGTAAATAACTATATTGCAAACAATATTAAAGTGGAATGAAATAGAATTTTGCCTTCCTAAGCATGGCATTGCTATTTAATCCATCAAAAAAAGCACTTATGCTTCAGAACAAAATCTTGCAACTTGTGCCAAAATATTCATATCTGTAAAGTGAAGCTAAAATTCTGTGGACCATTTTTTAAACCTTTTAATAAGTGGAATTATCCTTTGATATCTGACTAGAAAAGGCAGCTTGGAAGAATGAGAGTCCTAGATTCTATTTCTCCCTGTCCACATTGGTTTCTAGGTATGAATCTTCTTATATCTGCTCTGCAAGATATAAGAAGCAGAGGGAAAAGCATGCCCTTGAAAAGGTCTATCTGCGTATGTACAAAAATAAGCCTTCATAAACAATTGGGCAGGGCCCAATTAAAACTTTCCAATATTTGATGGCTTCCTATATTATATACACAGACATGTGCCAGTTTCCAAAATTAAAACTAATTTCAAGAAACAAGTAACTGCAGAAACATTGAAATTTCAGATTTTTCCTATCTTTTTTCCATTATTCTTTTTAGGGGCAATTATCATTTCTAGCCACATTGAGCAGGCAGGCAGGCAGGTAGGCAGCAAATCAGAAGTTCAAAACTCATTCTAGGCATTGAGATACAGAATGTTTTGGGCATGCACTTTCAGAGGCATTTTTTCTAGAGGAGAGCAAAGCTGCAATAAGACTGGTTTTAATTTGTGCATATAGCACAGGCATGTCAAACACAAGGCCCGGGGGCCAGATCCGGCCCACGAAGTGGTTTCATGTGGCCCGCGAAGCCATCCTGGAAACAGTGAGGGAACGGCCCCCACTGCCTTGGCCCTGGCCCAGAGACCCTCCTCCTGCCAGAGACCCTCAGATCTGTCCCACTCCTGCCCAGGCCCCCATAGGCACCCTTGATGCGAACGATGTAGAGCTGGCCACGCCCACCCAGTAGGCCATACGCACTCTGGCCATGCCCACCCATTAGGGCACGCCCACCCTGGCCACGCCCACCCGACCCCCTGAGGGCAACCGCAATGCTGATGCGGCCCTCAATGAAATTGAGTTTGACACCTCTGATATAGCATATAACTGAATATATATGTTTCTATTTTTGGCATGTGTGCTTTGTGGTTTACTGCAGTATTATATATACCAAAATCAGGTTAGCAATGATGGAAAGTGTCCTCACTTGGAAATGTGACTTGGTGGATTTTGTATGGACATTAGCTATGATTCCAAGGTGCTGGTGGTGAATTTTTAATCTGAGATATTCTGATGATCTCCAGAGGAGGTGTTCCACTGGTGTCTGCATGTGAGACCCTGTTTGTGAAGCTGGGTTGTAGGGATAAGGCTTCTTGCTGTATAAGTCTCCTTGCTTGAGTTGTTTGATAAGGTACCTGGAATCATGGTGGAGTTTCCCAGATCTATGGCATTGGGAATTTCAACCTGTCTTCTCTGGATATGGAGTCAAAGGCAGCTCAGAAATTCATGGCCACTATGACACCCATGGACCTGTCCCAAATAATTCTGAGTCCAAATTACAGTGGAAGTTACATGTTTAGATCAGCTTTTTTTATCACAAGGCAGTGACGATGTGATCTGGAACTGGGGGATGTTACCATCAATCCCTTGTCATGATCAGACACTTTCTATTGACCTTGGAGTTCTTTGCAGCTGTGCCCTGTTGCAGGGAGGAAGGATCTATTTGATTAGTCAGCCCCAAACACCTAGTAATCACTGTTGGGTTTTACAGGGAAGTTGGTGTTGTTTCCTGTTTGACTTAGTTGCTGCCAGGAAAGTGAGGGCAATGGTAGGGTTAGTGATCCCAGAGAATTCCCTGATTTTTAGAACTCCAAGTGATGAAGCAGCATGAGAGATGCTTAGACCATCACTTTGAGCCTAATGAAGTACCTTAAGAAAGGTACAAGCCTTTCTTAAGGGTTATCTCATAGTGATACAAGTGGCAAAATGTGATTCTTTTTCTGTTCTTATCATGTCCATAAAGAACTGCCCAATAGCCCTGTTTAGGTTGATTGTCCCTTTTGGGTAGACCTCCTCAAGAAGCTGACTCACCTCCATAGTTGGCTGCATCTGCTTTCACTTGCAGTTTTGCCAAACAGTGATGGGAAGAGGATGGTGAATTCCTAAGGGTGGGGGGAGACTATGGAATGCAAGTGAACTTTCTGTTGCTGGAGAAACGTTATCTACCAAGGCCAAGTCATGAAGAATGTTTGACCGGAGCAGTTTTTTCCCAAAGTAAAAGAACTCAACTCAGTTGGTGAACTATGAACTGTGGGTGACCCAAAGGGGAAGAGGGGAGTTACCTATGTGGATTTTCATGGGAAAATCCCAGAACTGACTTTGTATCTGCCATGCCTAGATGGATTTTTCAATAAAGCTACACTCTAAAGTGCTGGGAGTTTATTTTCTTGAGACTGCCAAATGGGGCAGTTGACACCATTATTAGATCCAATGAAATTGGCCAATTGTCATTCTATTTCCAATTTTCCTTCCCTATGGAAGGTTATTGAGAAAATAGTCAGCTCGCAGCTCCAGCAGGCCCTGCAGGAAACCTTTTTCAGTCTGGATTCTGAGCTGGCTATAGCATTGAGACAGCATTGATTGTACTGGATGGAAAAGAGATGAAGGTAACATTATCTGAAATTAATAAAAATATGTTGCCAAGGCTTCCGGTTTGCGCGCACGACGCTGGCAGACGTGCCAGGAGAATCTCTCCCACTGCCGTCTGGTCTTACTCCTTTGGAGGACGTGCAAAGGGTTAAAAATCACTCTGGAGGGGCAACCACTGTGAGGAGGCCAGCTCCCTGAGATCGCAGAAGGGTGGCAGCCTTCCGTTTGATCCAGACTACTCCTCTGGCCCGTAGAAGAGATCAGCCATTAACATGGCCGATCACTAAGTCGTTCCCTGCCGAAAGCGACAACACCATCTAAGCACAACAAAACAATCTGGAGGATTTGGGTGAGACCTTACCCTTCTTACTTCTCTAATCTCTTTCCTGTGGGACTTTCTTGGAAAATTCCCCCCCCCCTTTTCGATAATTCGGCAGCTGCCTACCTGGGGATTTATAACTTTAAAGCCTCAAAAGAATTAATTAAGCTATTTTATTTTGGATTTTTGAAATTTTTGGGTAACTAAAAAAGGATTCTATATGCAAGTGAGGACATCTTGTGGCAAAACCTGGTATAGCAAGTAAACCTTTTTTTTTTTACTCTAAGATCTGGCTGTAATAGAGTTGCCCTTGACACTATCTTTAAAGATAAAAATTGGGAACACCTGGCATTGAAAACAACTTTTAGGAATAGTGGAGGTGAACATTTACTGGCTTTTCTTAAATTAGCCTCCACTAAAGGCCCATCTGCAAAATACTAAAGAATTGGAAGAATACATCCCACCACTTGACTATAAACTTATTCTTGATACAATTTTGGCAATGACTGCAGAAATAAAAGCTAAACTTAAAGACAAATCTGACAGCATAAACTCACCTAATGAGACTCTGACTTCAACTGATGAACTGACAACTCAAAATCTAACAGAGCATGAGGAAATCAACAATAAAATAGTGGACACAGCACAGCAACTACAATTTACTGAGAGCCTTGATGCCCAAACTTTGATCTCAACTATAAAACCTACAATCCAACAAATAACAGAAGCTGAAGGAAGCAATATTAAAATGGAGGATGCCAAAGACCCTCAAATACAGTACATTAAGACTCTAACCAACCAAACAAAAATTACAACATTAGACATGACCTCTTATCTAAGCCAGATGGATTTGAAAGGAGAAGAAGATCAGATTGAATTAATGACAAATGTACTATGCCAAACAAGGAGATTGGACTTATTAGAATGAAAATTTAATGACTATAAAGGGGTCATTTTCTTTCAAAAATTGGAAATTGGATGGTCTCCCTAGATTCAAACAGGGAAGAAGAAAGGGAGGAAGGAAAGGAAGAAAGGGAGACACATTTAAGAAGTTAAAGGCAATGATATGGAAGCCTGCTTGGCACAAGAAGAAAGCGAGAGTTAGATTTAAAAAATGATTTATTGCTTTTGTTGTTGTTGTTGTTGTTGTAAATGTGGGGATTGGCAATAATAAAGCTCAAATTCTCTTTTAATGGGCCAAGGGGAACTGTTACAAGAAGTAAACTGATTTTATATTTAGGATTTAGATTTTTAAGGGAATGAAAATTAGCCACAAACAATAAAACATACTTTGTCAATTATAGATCAACTGTAAGGATGATAAATAGAATATGTATGCATTTTAGATAGGGAAATTATTATATAATGAAATAGATTAGTTATTAGAATATAATTTTGAATTATATTATAGATTTTGCAATGACATAATAAAAGATATTATTTTAACAATTAATGAAATATTAAGAGGATAAATGGAATATACTTGTTGCAATGATAGAGCTTAACTTTTTATTTATTTATTTATTTATTTATTTATTTATTTAGTTATATTTATATACCGCCCTATTCCCTGAGGACTCAGGGCGGTTTACAGGGAATTAAAAATCCAAAATACAAAAATTAAGAACCAAATTAAAAAATATTAAATTAACCCTGTAGTCAGTTAAAAAGAACCCCAAATTAAAAATTCCTCCTCAGTCTGGGCCCGAGAGCTCGAAGAGCCAGGTCTTCAGGCCCCGGCGGAATGATCGAAGGTCGGGGGCAGTTCTCAGTTCCACCGGCAGCTGGTTCCAGAGGGCTTTTTTTCTTTTTTTTTTCTTTTCTTTCTTTCTCTTTTTTATGGCTTAAGGGGAATTTTTAAAAGATATACACTGATTTATACTTAATTTTTAAACTTCTAAGGGAAAAGAAAGCTACTTATTAGAACTGATTTATACTATTAAGAGGTTAAACAGAACAAACCGGTATAAAATAAGAATGTATTGAAATGAACAACGTATCTATTTTGGACAGGATAGTTACTATCAGTGCTTTTTTTGTAAAAGAAAAAGGTGCCGGAACTCACACATGTCATACAACCTGCCTTGCCTACCCTACAAGGTTCCATCCAAAAAAGGTGCCGGAACTCCGTTCTGAGCGTTCTATGAGAAAAAAAGCCCTGGTTACTATATATTGAAATGTGGAAATGTGGACTACCAGAAAACTAAGTTTTCATTTATATATTATAGGCTATTTTGGAACATCTTACTGCAATTAGGTAAAACTCTAAAACAGGACATGGATATGTATAAGTGAAAATACTTTGAAAATTGTTTTATATATTACAACTAGTAATGTATTAATTTGATTAATTTGACTCTGTTATTATAACTAAGGGAATTGGAGAGGGAATTTTGGTTGATGTAATTTGAGCTATTTACAAATGATTTTGTATTTGATATTGTTTACTTTTAACTACCCAATCACCCTATTGCTTCATAAAGATCTGGATGTAAAATTTAAAAATTAATAAAACTTGTATTTAAAAAAAAATGTTGCCAAGGTATGTTTGTGCTGGAGTTGGGTGCAGCTGGGATAAGTCCCAAACACTTACAGTAATATACAAAAGAGTTGAGTCAGAGCAGTGACCTTGAGCTTATCTGTCTCTTTGGGCCACATGGTGAGATTATAGAAAAGGAAAAGCAGAAATATCTATTTTCCTTCATCCAATCCCCAGAGCCATTATATGCCATTAAGAGGGCCTTCTAGTGCTCTCACGCTTCAGATTTACAGATCTACTTGACCTTATACTAGAACCCAGGGTCTACTGTTTAGAGCCAGATGTAAAACACTGGCTGCAAAGAATTTTTGTTAAACAATTTAGCAAAATGGCTGCTTCATAAAATGTTCATCTCAGAAATGAGTTTGTAATTCCAGTCTAGCCTAAGAAGAATCCATATTCGCTTTCTCCAGCTTTTTAAAATTTTCAGCAATTTATATTCAAACAAAAGAGGAAATGATTTATAGTTCCTACTATGGGGACTTGCAAGCATGCAAAGTGATTCCTGAGCTCCTCTTTGCACATTACTGCCTCTAGCATGACATGATTGACTGAGAACAAAAAGATTAACTTCCATATTTCAATTTGCCCCTTACACCAGCCCATTGGACATTACCACTGCAAGTCTCCTTTCCAGAGCTAGTTAAAATCCTGAATGAGCACAATCTGATGAAAAACATCACACTGATCCCAATTTTCCTTTGTACTATAGGTTAAAACAATTGCATCTCCTTTTGGTTTTGGTTTTACTTCATTTCTCTTAAATGGCTCTCTGGTTCTCCTGTTTTCTATCATGCTATAGCTCTTTCTTTAGTTCTGTCTGGGTTAGGACGCTGAGCTTGTCGATCAGAAGGTCGGCAGTTTGGCGGGTTGAATCCCAAGTGCTGCGTAACAGAGTGAGCGCCTGTTACTTGTCCCAGCTTCTGCCAACCTAGCAGTTCGAAAGCACGTAAAAATGCAAGTAGAAAAATAGGGACCACTATGGTGGGAAGGTAACAGCGCTCCGTGTGCCTTTGGCGTCTAGTCATGCCGGCCACATGACCATGGAGACCTCCTTGGACAAGCGCTGGCTCTTCGACTTTGAAACGGAGATGAGCACCGGCCCCTAGAGTTGGAAACGACTAGCACGCGTGTGCGGGGGAACCTTTACCTTTACCTTTTATTCCAGCAAAAGGTTTTCCAAACAGACTAATTCAGCTAGTAAAAATCAGTGAAAGGTATCTATTGCCAATCAGAATAAATTGTCCTGACTAATTTCACTACATATTAATACTTGTATTTAACAAAAAGAGTTTCCAGAAATATCCTGTAATTTCACTGTAAAAATAAACCATTAGTTAATTAACTAACATCTGCTAGACATCATTTCCTTTTATAAAACATTCCCATCTTCATGAAAACTATCCATTATTCTATATGCACAGTTAAACAGCATGTTCTTTATCAATCTTACATCACATCTATAATTCTATTATATATATCACTACATTAATATCCTATTATTATAAGATTTTATCTAATCAGAAGGTATTCAACACTGTTGTGAGTTTTTGCATCTACAAATACCAAGAACAGAAGCAGTATGGGGAATTTTCAGGATTCAAGAATTACCTGAAATCAGAAATCTGTTTCCATAGCAGCAGATATATTAAGGATGGGCTAAAAGTACCGTATATACTTGAGTATAAGCCGACTCGAGTATAAGCCGAGACCCCTAATTTTACCCCCAAAAACTGGAAAAAGTTCTTGACTCAAGTATAAGCCGAGGCTGGGATCCGCCGAGTGGCTTTCAGCACTGGAGAAAATGCAAAATCGCTCGAGACCAAACTCGAAGGAATCAGCTGCCGGTAGGAGCGAGGCGATCCGTGCGGTCCCGTGACAGCCAGTCGGGCAAGCAACGCGAAGAGCGGCAGGGCTTTATTTTTGCACCGTGGAGCTCCCCCTCCCCCTCCTCCCAAACTCCCCCTCTCTCCCCCTTCCCCCCACTTCCCAGAGCTGAATACAGGGTATTAACTGGCGGCGGAGGCTTGCAGAACAGCGGATCGAGCCTCTGTCGCCGGCGGCTGGATCCGCGCTCCGCAAGCCTCTGCCGCCGGCGGAGGCTGGATCCGTGCTCCACAAGCCTCTGCCGCCGGCTGGATCCGCGCCCCGCAAGCCTCTGCCGCCGGAGAGGCTTGCGGGGCGCGGAGAGGCTTGCAGAGGCTTGCGGGGCGCCGGAGAGGCTTGCAGAGGCTTGCGGAGCGCGGATCCAGTGGGGGGGAAAAGCCCTTTAGCAGGATTTGCCTGCATGTCTCAAGTGCTACCTAATGTGCTTTCAGCCTCAGTCGGCCACTCCACATTGTAATCACGAAGGTAGCTCTCTAACGGAAAGGAAAGGGAAGGAAAGGGAAGGAAAGGAAAGGAAAGGAAAGGAAAGGAAAGGAAAGGAAAGGAAAGGAAAGGAAAGGAAAGGAAAGGAAAGGAAAGGAAAGGAAAGGAAAGCCCACCATCTCTCCTCTGCCGCTCGCTCTCGCCGCTCCAGCCCTGGCGAGCCAAAGAGACGAAAGGCCCCGAGCGATAGGAAGGGGATCTCCGCCCTAGAGCGGGAGGGGGGAGGGAAAGGGGGGGGAGGAAAGGCCCGATCGCTTTGTGTTGAGCTGGTTCAGCTCAGCCGGACTAGGCGGGGCTGCGGCTCCCAGCTGATGCCGCTGCCGCCATCCAAGTCCGGCCGGCAAGAACTTTTTTTCTCCCCGCCCCGCAGTGACGAGTAAAGCGCGACTTACTTCCTCATCCGTGCCCACGTCGCCTTCTCGCCCAACAATCCCAAGTAAGGGGCGGCCTCAGAAAGGGGCTCTAACTTTCCCCTACCGCTCGAACTTATCTTGGAGAGGAAGGCAAAATCGGGAGAGGGAAGAAGAGCGAGGACTGGAGCAGCGCTTGCCCGGCTTCTCTCCCCTGCAGGGAGCGGCGGGGTCGGTTCCGCCTCCACCATGTTCTCTCTCGAGAGCCTTGTCCCACCCGCAAAGCGCCAGCACCGCCGCCGCCGCCCCCTTCCTAGCCAGCCCTCAGCCGCTTCACAAGCACCCGTTGCCGGCCCAGTTCTATCAGACCCGCGCGGCGCCGCACGTACTCCGTTTACACGCCCCCCGTACTTCCCCCACACGTCCCTTCTCCCGCCTCCTTCCCATAACGGCCTCTACCTACCGGACGGCGCCTCAGCTCCCCGCGTCTGCCGCCGCCGCCGCCGCCCCCTTCCTAGCCAGCCCTCAGCCGCTTCACAAGCACCCGTTGCTGGCCCAGTTCTATCAGACCCGCGCGGCGCCGCACATACTCCGTTTACACGGCCCCCGTACTTCCCCCACACGTCCCTTCTCCCGCCTCCTTCCCATAACGGCCTCTACCTACCGGACGGCGCCTCAGCTCCCCGTGTCCGCCGCCGCCGCCGCCACCCTGACCAAACCCTCTCTGCCTGCGCGCGCCCTCCCTCCCTCCCTCCCTCTCTGTCTCTAGTTGGGCGAGGCTTCCAGCCGTCGCCGTGACGCTGCACGCCCAGCTTCTCTCTGATTTCCCTGGCCCAGTCCAGTGATGCTTGAGAGGAAAAAAAAAGCGAGCGGGCGGGCGAGGGGGGGAGGGAAAGGCGAGAATGACCGCTTTGTGTTACCTGCCATGAAACCAGTCCTTGCAGGCGTCGCACTCTATCATGAAGCGGGTTACATCGTAGGGCAGCCAGGCAGCGGAAAGAAGCAGGCAGGCAGGGCGCGGAGGTCCGGAGACCTGCCGACGTTTGGGGAGGTCTCCGGACGGCGGCGGCTTGGGAGAGGTGCGCGCGATCCCGGAAGCACTGAAGCCTCGGCCGCGCGCAAGTCCTCGGTAAGTTCTTTTTTTTTGTTCACTGGAGTATAAGCCGAAGTGGATTTTTTCAGCCCAAAAAGTGGGCTGAAAAATTCGGCTTATACTCAAGTATTGTTGTTGTTGTTAGTTGCGAAGTCGTGTCCGACCCATCGCGACCCTATGGACAATGTTCCTCCAGGCCTTCCTGTCCTCTACCATCTTCTGGAGTCCATTTAAGCTCACGCCTACTGCTTCAGTGACTCCATCCAGCCACCTCATTCTCTGTCGTCCCCTTCTTCTATTGCCCTCAATCTTTCCCAGCATTAGGCTCTTCTCCAGTGAGTCCTTCCTTCTCATTAGATGGCCAAAGTATTTGAGTTTTAGCTTCAGGATCTGGCCTTCTAAAGAGCAGTCAGGGTTGATCTCCTCTAGGACTGACTGGTTTGATCGCCTTGCAGTCCAAGGGACTCGCAGGAGTCTTCTCCAGCACCATAGTTCAAAGGCTTCAATTCTTTGGCGCTCAGCCTTTCTTATGGTCCAGCTTTCACTGCCATACATTGCAACTGGGAAGACCATAGCCTTGACTATACGTACTTTTGTTGACAGGGTGATGTCTCTGCTTTTTAGTGTGCTGTCTAGATTTGCCATGGCTTTCCTCCCCAGGAGCAAGCGTCTTTTAATTTCTTGGCTACAGTCCCCATCTGCAATGATCTTGGAGCCCAGGAAAATAAAATCTGTCACTACCTCCATTTCTTCCCCATCTATTTGCCAGGAATTGAGAGGGCCAGATGCCATGATCTTGGTTTTCTTAATGTTTAGTTTCAACCCACATTTTGCACTCTCCTTCTTCACTCGCAACAAGAGGCTCTTTAGTTCCTCTTCACTTTCTGCCATTAGAGTGGTATCATCTGCATATCTTAGGTTGTTGATGTTTCTTCCGGCAATCTTAATTCCAACTTTTGATTCATCTAGCCCTGCCTTTCTCATGATGTGCTCTGCATATAAGTTAAATAGGCAAGGCGACAGTATGCAGCCTTGCCGGACTCCTTTCCCAATTTTGAACCAATCAGTGGTTCCGTGTCCAGTTCTCACTGTTGCTTCTTGGCCTACATATAGGTTTCTCAAGAGACAAATAAGATGGTCTGGTATGCCCATCTCTTTAAGAACTTGCCAGAGTTTGTTATGATCCACACAATCAAAGGCTTTAGCATAGTCAATGAAGCAGAAGTAGATGTTTTTCTGGAACTCTCTAGCTTTCTCCATGATCCAGCGTATGTTAGCAATTTGATCTCAAGTTCCTCTGCCTCTTCGAAATCCTGCCTGTACTTCTGGTAGTTCTCGATCCACATACTGCTGGAGTCTAGCTTGTAGAATTTTAAGCATAACTTTACTAGCATGAGAAATGAGTGCAATGGTGCGATAGTTTGAACATTCTTTGGCACTGCCTTTCTTTGGAATTGGAATGTAAACTGATCTTTTCCAATCCTGTGGCCACTGTTGAGTTTTCCAAATTTGCTGGCAAATTGAGTGTAGCACTTTTACTGCATCGTCTTTTAAGATTTTGAATAGCTCAGCTGGAATACTGTCACCTCCACTAGCTTTGTTGTTGCTCAGCTTTTCTAAGGCCCACTTCACTTCACATTCTAGGATGTCTGGCTCGAGGTCAGTGACCACCTCATTGTGATTATCAGGGACATTAAGCTCATTCTTGTATAGTTCTTCTGTGTAATTTTGCCACCTCTTCTTAATCTCTTCTGCCTCTGTTAGGTCCCTGCCAGTTTGGTCCTTTATCATGCCCATTTTTGCATGGAACGTTCCCTTCATCTCTCCAATTTTCTTGAAAAGCTCTCTGGTCCTCCCTATTCTATTGTTTTTTTCTATTTCTTTGCATTGTTCATTTAAGAAGGCATTCTTATCTCTTCTAGCTATTCTTTGGAATTCTGCATTTAATTGGGCATATCTTTCTTTTTCTCCCTTGCCTTTCGCTTCCCTCCTTTCCTCAGCTATTTGCAAAGCTTCCTCAGACAGCCATTTTGCTTTCTTGCATTTCTTTTTCTTTGGGATGGTTTTGGTTGCTACCTGTTGTACAATGTTGCGAACCTCTGTCCATAGTTCTTCAGGCACTCTGTCTATCAGATCTAATTCCTTAAATCTATTTGTCACCTCTACTGTATATTCAACAGGGATATGATTTAATTCATACCTGACTGGCCTAGCGCTTTTCCCTACTTTCTTTAATTTAAGCCTAAACTTTGCAACAAGAAGCTCATGGTCTGAGCCACAGTCAGCTCCTGGTCTTGTTTTTACTGACTGTATAGAGCTTCTTCATCTTTGGCTGCAGAGCATATAGTCAATCTGATTTCTGTGTTGACCGTCTGGTGATGTCCATGTGTAAAGCCGTCTCTTGGGTTGTTGGAAAAGAGTGTTTGCTATGACCATCGTATTCTCTTGACAAAATTCTATCAGCCTGTGCCCTGCTTCATTTTGTACTCCAAGGCCAAACTTGCCTGTTATTCCAGTTATCTTTTGGCTTCCTACTTTAGCATTCCAATCTCCCATGATGATAAGGACATCATTTTTGGGTGTTAGTTCTATAAGGTGCTGTAAGGCTTCATAGAACCGGTCAATTTCATCCTCTTCAGCACTGGTGGTTGGGGCATAGACCTGGACTACTGTGATATTGAATGGTTTGCCTTGGATTCGAACTGAGATCATTCTGTCATTTTGAGGGTTGTATCCCAGTATTGCTTTTCCTACTTTTTTATTGACTATGAAGGCTACTCCATTTCTTCTGAGGGATTCTTGCCCGCAGTAGTATACCTGATGGTCATCTGAATTAAATTCACCCATTCCTGTCCATTTTAGTTCGCTGATACCTAAGATGTCGATGTTTAGTCTTGTCATCTCTTGTTTGACCACGTCCAGCTTTCCTTGATTCATGGATCTTACATTCCAGGTTCCTATGGAGAAAGAATCTTTACAGCATCGGACTTTCCTTTCACCACCAGACATATCCACAGCTGAGCGTCCTTTCGGCTTTGGCCCAGTCGCTTCATTCTTTCTGGCGCTACTAGTACTAGCCCTCTGCTCTTCCCCAGTAGCATATTGGACGCCTTCCGACCTGAGGGGCTCATCTTCCAGCGTCATATCGTTTTGCCTTTTGGTACTGTCCATAGGGTTTTCATGGCAAGATACTGGAGTGGGTTGCCATTTCCTTCTCCAGTGGATCACGTTTTGTCAGAACTCTCTGCTATGACCTGTCCGTCTTGGGTGGCCCTGCACGGCATAGCTCATAGCTTCATTGAATTACGCAAGCCCCTTCGCCACGACAAGGCAGTAATCCATGAAGGGGATACTCAAGTATATACGGTAATAGTTCCCACCTCATTTTGAAGACAAAATTCTCGATAACATTTACTGAGCAATATCACTTATTGATTTGTTTTAATTCTGTATATTTTAATATGATTTGTTGCAGCCACTTTTTAAAGCATCACAATATAATTGCAAATGAAATTGATAGCATTGTATCCATTGCATTTGCAGTTATAGCCAGAGTTTTCAGGCTAGTTACTAGTTACTTCCTCACTGGAGAGCTATAGAAATGTTTGTGTTTATCCACCAGTCATTGTGCTAAAGTAGCAGCAATACAGACATGTCTATGGAGATTCTCAGTCATCCAGGTCCCAAAGATGATTTTTTCATGTGGCAACCGGACTTTCTTGTTTTTCTTGAAGATGTTTCGCTTCTCATCAAAGAAGCTGAAGAAGCATCTTGGATGAGAGGTGAAACGTCTTCAAGAAAAACAAGAAAGTCCAGTTGCCTCATGAAAAAAGCACCTTTGGGACAGCAATACAGCCTTTATAGATAACTCCAACAACAACTGGGCATTGCTTTGAAGGTGCTATAAATCACTAGTGAAGAAATGACCTCTGTAAAACTCAAGAGTCTTATTCATTTACATTGAAACTTATTCATTGTGCTGAATCAGTGAATTGGCTCAAACTGTTAAGAAACTGCATGTGACCTGAAAACGCTATTTTCTTGTTCTCCTTGACCAGCCATTTTGTGATGAATTTCATATTCTTCTGTTGATGAATTGGAACCATGCATCCTGGTGATTTTGATTCTATTAAAACATATTCTTGGTAAAGGAATATCCAGTATATGAGTCCTTTGGGAGATAGGGCGGCATAAAAATCCCATAAAATAAATAAATATGTGCATGTTATATGACAATTTTATAATTATATTGTTTTCTTTTGATTGGGAATGCTTACAAATATTGAAAATCAATCAAAATTTCAAATCCAATGCAAATCATTTTCATGTGCCTAAATGGAAACCATCCATTTCCAATTTATTTGTATCTCAAGCAACTAGAAATGTTATCTATCATTGGAATTTTTGATATGTCTTTAATTTTTTCACTTCCACCTCAGAATGGTTGCTTTGTGTACAGTAGTAGTTGTGAGAAATATTTGAGTGTCTTGGTAGACCACAGAGAAAGCATGATCCAGCCATTTGGTGCAGCTGCCAAAAGGGTCAGTGCTGTTTTGAGCTGCATCATTACAGGTGTAATGTCAGGATCACAGGAAATGATAGTGCCATTCTATATGGCACTGAAATATTGTGTCCGATTCTGCTCATCACAATACATAAAGGGTGCTAAAGACTTGTAAAGAAAAGTAACAAAGATGGTTAGAGGCTTGCTTACAGGCTAAATCCTACAAATAGCATTTAAAGGAATTTGGTATGTTTAGCTTAAAGAAGAGAAAGTTAAGAGGAGATATCAGTCTTCCAAGGATGTTACAGAAAAGAGGATACTGTTAAGTACTTAATCTGTATGTCATCTGCGGGTAAGATGAGAGCCAGTTGATGGAAGCTTGACAGCTAGTGATCTACACTTAGAATAAGGAGGAATTAAATAATGGAGTAGCTGAAACAGTGGGTGCCCCATTAGTAGAAATATTCAAAAAAAAGATTGATTTACCGTTCAGGGTGATATGAAAATTCCTATACTGGGAGGGGAGTTCCTTCCAACCTTACAATTCTGTGAATCTACAAATGGGTAAATCTGCTAATCTATGATTTATTTATTTATTTGTTCTATGAAGACAAAACCATTTATGGCTGGAAAGAGTGAATTAGGAAAAAAGTCATCATGCAACTGTTCCCAAATGCTGTTAAGTTGGCACATATGTAAGGAATTTCTACCAGATCCATTGTCAGGAACAGAGAATTCCCTGATAAAATGCACCTCTCCAAGGGATGAGAAATCAAGGGGGCTGGGCAATGTCAATGAGTAGGTGATGATTCCTACTATATAGAGTACTGATGTATGTGACACATTGAGTTTTTTCAGCAGCCAACTCTGCTGAACTACCATATAATAGTATCTCAGAGACCAGGGTGACATTTGGTTTGAATATTGTAGTTGAATATTTTCAGTCTACTGCAGACTCAGAGAGTATTATTGTATTGTCCTTATGTGTGCAGTCCATTGACTTGAACCTTTTGAATGCCTTAATGTGGAATCAGCATCCTCTGATCTGTTATCCATATTAAATAATCTATTAGTTATATTGAGGAACCCTCTTCTTGAATTGCTTCTTTATTGTGCTGTCCAAATGATAAACCAGCAGCACATTTATTGACATGGAGATATATGTACCAGTTTTGTGCATCAAGTGCTTGGCTTCCCATTGTTTTCAACTGTTTTGAAAACATAAGAATTTGGACTTTAATTCTGCAGAAAATTTAAACTTTCATTTTCACAGAGGGTAGTAAAAGAAAATATCCCAATAATGACAGTGAGCAAACTGGCACCACCATTACATGAGTTTGAAAGGTAACAAAATATATGCCATTTGTGAAGCAGTGTTTGTTAAATAATCTTAACAAAAAAATAGACATCATCCCTAACAACCACCAAAATTATGCTCTCTGTTGTCTTCTGGCCAGCACCTCTATTTATTTTTGGGTTGCTGGTTGGCTGTTCCCTCTTAGAATACACCCATCAGGAGGCAGTTAAAGCCAAGGGGACTTCTCCAGAGACTACAGCTGGGATATGTTTTTCCCCTTTATTATTACTTACGTTTATATGCTGCCCATCTCACTATCAAGCAACTCTGAGATACTGCGCCTATCCTAGATTGCCCAATACAACCTACAAGGTTGTCACCTACAAACAAGCATTTTCAAGTTTCTGTGCCAAAGGAGAAAAACCTTTGTTACAGGATTAGTCAGAATCCTTGCACACTTACCACTAGTCTATTATGTCCTTTTGACTCAGTGACTCATAAAACAAAGCTATTGACAAGGAAAAAAGAAAATAATTAGTAGATTTAACATTTCTCAAAGATCAAGGTGTTTGGCCACATTTGCTATATTTAGTTTAAATGCTACTTTATATCTAGTCATTTCTAAAGCAATCTTCATCTTGTTACAGTAGATAAAATTCCTTTCACAGGACTGATGTCCATACAACTGATAGTGGATTGCAGCCTATGAATACATACATACATACATACATACATACATACATACATACATACATACATACGTGTGTGTAAATTTTTTGGATTGCTAAGAAAGAATTAAAGGGAGACTAATATGGCCATTTCAAACTTATTTGTTCTCATCAGTCAGCCATTAGTCTCCCTTTAATTCTTTCTTAGCAATCCAAAAAATTTACACAAATATGAGCAGTCACTGTTGTGACTACTGCCTGTGGAAGGCCTTGGGTTAGGCTGAAACAGGAAATAAGATTTGTCCTGTGTTTGGGGCCTAGCAAGGTATTCTAAATACTTAACAAACATAAGGCATAAACTCATTGAAAAATAATAATATGAATATTAGAAATAATCTGTATGATGTTGATGTACATCCACTATTAACACTAATAATTTTTCCCCAGATTTTCAAGTTGATAAGTCTAGTGGGAACAATAAAAAAACAACAGCAAGATGTACACCATGGCCTTGCTTATTTCATTCCCCTTTCAGCTCTCTTAAAAACTGTTATCTATCTCCAACCTTTGTGGTATGCAGCTGAGAAAAAGAATGTACAAGGAAAAGTTAAGAAAAAGGTAAATAGTAGTATAGGAAGAAAGTGAGGGAACAGCAGATTTGAAAAGGTTGCAAATGGATGTACTGTAAGGAGATGGTTAACATTTGGCCATCTTTTGTCTCACGCTGCTTGAATTTCAGGCACTAAGTTTGGAGTGTAAACATCTGTTGAACACAAGGCATGTGTTGGCCAGATTGTGCTGTTTCAGGCTCAGAAAGAAATTATATAAAATCACGAAGTGTCTGACACCAAGGTACATAAAGGAGGGGTTGATCAGTGGAGACACGAGAAAGAGAAAATCAGACAATAACCGAACAATAAAATTTTGACAGGATTTCCTTGATGCATTCTGGATTTTATAATCATGGTCAAAAACAGTCCATCCACACCCCCAATCTCTCTTCAGCAGCCAAGCTTAATCGTGAATTGTTCTAATCTTTCATGTTCCATATTGTAGCCAATAGTTCTGAAGCCAGGACCCACAGAGATAACTGTGTTCAGTTACTGCATATAGGAGACAAAGTCATATCCCTGTAAAAATCGTTTCTGACATTTGGGGAACAATTAATTATTATATTTATGAGGAACAGCCATGTTCATAATATATTGTCCAGGTTTTCTAAATATATGGAACTCTTCTTGAGATTGGATAGTTAGATAACACAGAACAAATTTTTGATGAAAATAGCAATCTTATTTGCAATTTATTTCAGCCTTATAGTGAATGTTTCGAGTGGGTGATGAGACAAGTCTAATAATAGCCAAAAGTCTTTGATTCAGTCTTTCCCATTTTAGCAATCTTTAGATTTTGGGTGACATGGTTTATAATTCTACTTAGCAAGTCCAAAGGCCATTCTGGAGATAATAGTATAATATGTCTGCCTTAAGATACACATGCAGCAAAAAGGCTTTGGTTGTTCTAGAGCAGGCATGTTAAACTCACGACGTCATGTGACATTGTGTGATATATCACGACTTTTTTTCCCATTGCCGGCAATGGGGTGGGCACGGTTTCACTATGATGCATCCGGCCCGTGGGCTGGGCTGGCAGTTTGACATGCCTTTTCTAAAGCCTAGAGGCATTGCATTTCTAAACAGTGGAAAAATAACAGACTACAACTGAAAAAGTATTTAAAACCAGAGACTGATAAAACCCCACTTTTTGTAAGGCAAGCCTTTCTTTAAAAGAAAAACATACACTATATTATGCAATTCGCCACTGGAGAGGAAAACAGTTTTTTTTGTAGAATGGAATTTCCCGTCCTAAGAATGGTCACTGAGAAGGTGGTCTACAGTTTACCTGTCCCACTTCAAACCATTTCTGGCATCTCAGCATTCTTGTTTAATCTTTTCACGTTTCTCGTATCAAGCTATAGTATTTCAAATGCACTGCATTAGTCCAGATATGATGTAACTCTGGCATGCATCACTGTTGTTTAATCTACCTTCTCCAAGGAATTGATGTAACTAGAACTCCAATCTCAGATGGTCAAATGCATTCCTACTCAGAAGGGTTGAAATCTGCTCCAAAGATATCACAAAAAATATACGTCTGTTTTCAAGGGAAGTCTTTCTCAGGACTCCGCCACAATTTAATAGTATTTAGCTTTTCCAATATCTATACACTAGTCTAGCAGTTTTTCTGAGGGCCACATAGCATGGATGTGAATCAAAGGTAAACCCATTTTAGTTTGCCAGTGCAATACTACCTCACATCTTAGAACAGGGGTCTTCAAACTTGGCCCTTTTATGACTTGTAGACTTCAACTCCCAGAATTCCTCCTCCAGCGTGACTGGCTGAGGAATTCTGGGAGTTGAAGTCCATAAGTCATAAAAGGGCCAAGTTTGAAGACCCTTGTCTTAGAACTTTAAATATGAGGATTTTGACTCCCACAATTCTCCAGCTAGCATGCTGGCGAGGAATTCTGGAAGTCCACACATCTTAAAATAGCTGAGGTTGAGAAGCACTCTTCTACCGTAGCAAGCTTGATTCTCTCAGTGTTTATTAGCCACAAACACAAGAGAGACGTCAATCACTACTTCTTTTAACTTCAGTATTTTCATATGTTAAAAAGAAAGTGTCTTAAGGAAAGGGGGGGTAAAGGCGAAGGCTGAGACAAGAAAGGGACGGCCATGAGAACCAGGGGACGACTCCAGCTGGGGGAGGAGACGGCAGAAGGAAAGGGAGAACGCGCAAGGATAGCTTTCATTGAAACCATTTTTTTCCCGAAAATTTTGCTGTGGGTCGAATTTGATCCTATGATCCATTAGGTGTTGCACAGCAAGCCCTTTCCAAACTGTTCCAAGCACCATTAGAGACATCCAAGCCTGATGCAGAAACCCTGCAAGAGAGACGCGCTCGAAAAGTTGGGACAGAGATGAGGGCGTTGAATCACGGCGCATGCGCAGCATCACGTGACCGCCGCCCCTTCTTCCAACATGGCAGCGCCCAGTTCTGCTCTTCGGACTCTCCACCTTGTGCAGGTAGAGCGGAGGTCTGGCCCGGAGGGCGGGGGGAATTCGATCCTCGAACAAGGAGAATGATATTCTGACTCAGTGTTTCGTCGCCTCGCCCGGGACAGCGTAGCGCTGGATCATTTAATTCAGCTCCGGAGCCTGAACGGCAGCCAAGTTATGGTTGCATCCCCCTTTGTATATTCTAGTTCCTCCCCGCAATTCTTTTGTAATACGGCTGCTGTCTTTTTCCAAGAGAAGTGGAAACCGGTGTCGGGTATCTTTAGCATGTTGGACTTACCTCGACAAAATTCATTTTTTTATTGCATCTGTACTTACTGGGGGCCAATCTCCATCACTCAGACTAAGCCAGCCCGTGATATCGGTGCAAAGGAAATAGTGGGATATATAGAGCCCTGAACTCCTAGGGATAAGTAGATTGTAAATGTAGCAAATAAATAAATAAATAAATTGGTGTTTGGAATTTACACATATACAGATTTTAGGCTAGCCTTCTTCCTGATATGCTAGTTCAGAGGTAGGCAACCTTGGCTCTTTTATGACTCGTGGACTTCAACTCCCAGAATTCCTGAGCCAGGGAGTTGAAGTCCACGAGTCATAAAAGAGCCAAGGTTGCCTACCCCTGTGCTAGTTTATTATGTACAGGTATTTTAAAATAATTAGTCCCCCAGAAAAAATGATTGGCCTAGCACTTTAACAACATTAATTCTTGTAGTTGTGATTAAATGCTAAAGCATTTCTGTCTGCATATGACTGTATGTATGCACAGTGCCATTTCATTTAGTGTTTCTGCCGGTATTGTATTTTAAGTACTTCTGTGACTGTTTTTTAAAATGGCAACTAGCTGCTGTGAATGCTCTACTGGCAGGAATATTTGATATACCTTGAAATAATAATGATACAATCTTTCATGAGACTATGAAATTAATAATTATAGCATCAGAAAATGATAACTTTAGAGTTAAAAGAGGGAGAAATAAAGTTGCAAGTCTGCTATATACTGTGCTTTTTAGAAAGCTAAAAGAATAAGTGTTATCAGCAAAAGTTGTAAAACTGAATAGCTGGATATTCATAGTTGAGCATAAATTGTATCAAGCTTGATTGGCTCTGCTTGTCCAACAGGATTTTGCTTATGGCTGCACAGAATTTGTCAACTTTATATGTTATGAGTGGTAAGAGTCAGAAAATAATAGAGAAAAGTGTAAAATTAGTATATGTGTCCTGATATCCTGATAAGTAGTGGAAGCATAAGGAAACTGGATATCTCTAAAATGAACAGAACAGCAGGAAGTGCTTTGTGGTTTGAATTTATAGGGTAAATAAAAATACTCTGTAATAATTAACATAAAATAATGATGCACAACTTTTTGAGATCAGGGCTGGCCTTTTTATGTTAGCAACTATAGAGTATTGTATCTGTGGCCAGAAGAAACTAAATTTGATTTCAGATTATTTAATGAAAATTAAATCCAGTTTAAGATTTCCATCCATTAATCATCCATTTTCATCTTATTTGTTAAAATTTACAAGTGGCTCCAAACTTTGTAGCAGGTTTAAAAGCCAAAATTGTGTGGTTCTTATATAACTGTGAGATATTAGATTATTGTAGAATATTCCTTCTCTAAGCATGGAGAGTAGGAAGTTTACTTGTGGTCAAAGACCAAAATTTCAAGCATACTATAATAAAATGCAGCCAATAGAGTCAGATTGGTGGAGCAGTGGGCTAATGCCTCCTTAAGTAACACCAGCTGCCTGCAATTAGTGCAGGTTCGCATCCCACCAGGCTCAAGGTTGACTCAGCCTTCCATCCTTCCGAGGTAGGTAAAATGAGGACCCAGATTGTTGGGGGCAATAAGCTGACTTTGTAATAATGCCGCCGGGAGGGGGGAAAGGCCTAATAAGCAGGCATATACATAGAATGAAGGCTATTGCTAAGCACATTGATTTGTGCTTTAAATTGTAAGCTGCACTGAGTCTTCGGAGAAGGGCAGGATATAAATGGGACTAAAAAAAATTAAAAACAAAGGTGAATCTACAAAATTAAAATATCACTAGAATGGGTTTAAATTAAATTTATGGTAAGAAGATGAAGCATGGAAGGCAAACTAAGATACCATATTTATTAAAATAATCAGGAAAATAGTGAAGAGCATTAAAAAAGGAAATACAAATCATCTTTTGAAAACCAAATGATCAAGTTTGCTAAACAATTAATTGTCCTACACCAATAGGAATTGTAAGAAATTTGTTGTTTTGTTGTTTTAAAGATATTTTCTGAGCTGACAAGTAAAAGGAACTAGTGATCCCTTTTCCAATCACATATAACTATGGCTTGGAAAAGGAGTAATTAATTCAGTGTACCATGTCGTGTAAAAAGGCATCACGGCAGGATTTGTGAAACTGTTTTGTTTCCTCTGGGGAGCATCAGCAAAGATTTTATAGAACTGTAACATTTTAAAATCTTCCCTCTAAGAAGGAAGGAAAAATATAGCTCTCTCTGTCTGTCTCTATCGTATTTCTGGACCGCCTATCTCTCAGAGTGGCCCAGCATTGTAATTTTTGAAGGGATGTTCTTTTCCCTGTTGATTCATAATCATTCATAATGAACAAAGAGCTTGGGGGTAGGGGGTAAACTTTCAACCAGTGGACAGTAATACAAATCCATGCATCAGTTCTATTTTAATCAGAGTAAACACTCTCTCCTTAGTGCCACATTAGTTACACATGGAGTCACTTGGAGTAATTCTTAAGAAATTGGATTTAATCCTTTCCAGAGGGGCCAAGGTGTTACAAGGTCCCAACTGAGTATCAAACAAAAGTTGCACATATGCCTTAGTCAAATGAAATTTTAACACTGATGGAATATGCTGTGCTCTTCTAGAAAAGCTGATTTTAGGGCATTTTGGATTTTATAGTTTTGGTATGTGCTATAATTGGAAAAACTATGAAAAACCATGCCCAAATATTTTTTTAAAGATTTTTTTTAGCCACCAGAAATGCAACCTAGGTCACTTTGGAAAAACTTAAGACCTCAATTTTAATGTAATTATTTTAAGTCATTATTAATTTATTTGATGTATTAAAATTTATTTATTTTTTAATCAGTGCAATGGCTTGCCTCCAGATGTTAGAAGTGAAGCTGAAGGCTTTCAAAAAGAGATGGCATGATGTAGGGTCTACTGCTCGACCGGGGAGTTGGATTAGAGGACCTCCAAGGTCGCTTCCAACCCTGTCATTCTATATGTTCTTAAGTGCTCCCTCAAAACAATAAGGGTCTTCAGCACTATCTTAAAGCAATGTGTTGTGATGAATGAAGGCGAATATACGCATCCCGCGATAATGTTGCAGGATCCCGTCTGGGTTGGTCACCAGCACCAGAGGTTTAGTCTTCTGAGCTTTCGGACTTCTTGTGCTGGAGTCCATCCTCAGGAAACCTCTCTAGCAGTGTGTGTGTTATAACAGACTTTTTGGCTAAATTTGGGGGATGTCAATCCAAATTAACTTACTTTGGTCACAAGCAGTTTGGTATATAAATTGATGAGAAGGGGAACCAAAATATATCTTTTATTCCTCTTCAAGTTGTATTGTAGTTGATACAGTGCCTCACATGCTACCATGAAACTTTATTCTGGAGTTCTTATGAACCTGGCTTGATTGAATATTTTGGGCAAAATGTTGCAGAATTAAGGTGTGATCAAAGATAGAGCATCCAGCCCTAAAACCTCCATGCTCATCTGTCCGAATATACTCTGCATTGACCCAGCTGGTTAGTTTTTAACTGCCTCAGTTGTTGGCTGGAGATGAAACCAAAAGGTAATGCCATGAGGACCTGGAATAAAAAAAAAACCTAGGTCCTGCGGCAAGAGGATATGAGATTGAGACCAGAGATAATGATTCCAATAAACTCATGCCTGTATTGTCAGTACTTTTCATTTTTACTTTATTAGCACCACTCAGATGGAGTTCAGGGTGTAGTTTCTGTTGAACCCTTCATTGTAGTTCAAGATGGAAACCTCTGCATTGAGATTATTGTGGAAAATAATGTTTTATAATAAGGTATTGTTGTTAGTTGCGAAGTTGTTTCCGACCCATCGTGACCCCATGGACAATGTTCCTCCAGGCCTTCCTGTTCTCTACCATCTTCTGGAGTCCCTTTAAGCTCACACCTACTGCTTCAGTGACTCCATCCAGCCACCTCATTCTCTGCTGTTCCATTCTTCTATTGCCCTCAATCTTTCCCAGCATTAGGCTCTTCTCCAGTGAGTCCTTCCTTCTCATTAGGTAGCCAAAGTATTTGAGTTTCAACTTCAGGATCTGGCATTCTAAAGAGCAGTCAGGGTTGATCTCCTCTAGGACTGACCGGTTTGATCACCTTGCAGTCCAAGAGACTCGCAGGAGTCTTCTCCAGCACCATAGTTCAATGCCCTCAATTCTTTGGCACTCAGCCTTTCTTATGGTCCAACTTTCACAGCCATATAATAATGTATAAAGGTAAAGGTTCCCCAACACATGCGTGCTAGTCGTTTCCAACTCTAGGGGCCGGTGCTCATCTCTGTTTCAAAGCCGAAGAGCCAGCGCTTGTCCAAGGATTTCTCCGTGGTCATGTGGCCGGCATGACTAGACGCCAAAGGTGCACGGAACACCGTAGTGGTCCCTATTTTTCTACTTGCATTTTTACGTGCTTTCGAACTGCTAGGTTGGCAGAAGCTGGGACGAGTAACAGGCACTCACTCTGCTACGCGGCACTTGGGATTCGACCTGTCAAACTGCCGACCTTCTGATCGACAAGCTCAGCGTCCTAACCCACTGAGCCACCACGTCCCTATAATAATGAATAGCTCTATCTATATAAATGTAGGTCTCTTGGTGAGAAGACATATTATTTAAACTTCAGTTTTTCACTTGCTAAAGCATTCTTGATTTACATGTCACATTCACAATCTTGGCAGAGATTAAATTGAGACTATCCTAAATTTCTGGACTTTGGTTTGCCTTCAGTTTCTAGTTTGTGACAATGTATTCATATAAATATTTTTATGTGAAGTTATCTAAATTTAAATCTTATGTTATGCAAAATACTATCTTTAATATGCATACACCCTTACTGCATTTAAGAAAAAAAGATAAATTTTAATTATGTTTAAGAAATAAAATTTTTGTAACTGAAATGTTTCTAACTACTGCATTTTTCCTGTTCTACTCTATGGGCTCTGTTAAGGAACTCTCATTTAATGCATTATAGTACTCTTCAAAGAGTGGATTAAAAATTATGAATTGCCTCACTTTACTATGCCTAGTTTATTTTTATTTATTTATGTGTAATAATGTTGAATAAATTGTATATTTTTTATTTTTTAAATGTTGTCTCGCAAGAAAATATCTGTTCCTGGATAGATTACATTATAATTTACAAATAAAAAGCTCCATCGTTATTTTCATTCTTTGGATAGTTTATTTAGGCAATGTTCCTTTTTTAGGATTGAAAGGAAACAAAAGAAAAATGACAAGGCAAAGGTATTTTGCCAGCCAAAAAAGAACTTCAGCTTACTCTCAGCTAAATAAGTGGATTTTTTCATAGTATTTAGTTGAAATTGTTATTACAACATTAAAAGCCTGGTTGTTATCTTGAAGCATGATTTGGAAAATATGTACAATTTGGAAAATATGTACCTTTATTAAAGGTAAGGCAGTTCCCATCATCTGATATGCCTTTCCTTTATTGGCTTAAATTCATATCCAAGAAACCACTAAAACCATATGGAATTCTGTGATTCCAATTACAGTTAAGGACAAATAAGGGTAGTCTAAGCAGGATTTTTCTGTTTCCTGGGCTGCTGCCGCCGCCTCATTAATCAGTGTTCAAATGGTCTAAGAGAAACAGTTTGCTGTACTGTCAGCATAGCAGCTTCATAGCAGCTTCTTCATCCCTTTCCCCACCCCCTGTATGCCTTCACAGTGGGGAAAACTAGAGAGGGAAACCATCAATCTTCTTTGTCACAGATGTCAGCAGTGATTCGCTCCCTTCTTCCTGTGTTGTCCCTCACTCCCATGCATTCATGCATAAGCACACACCACCTGTATTTAGAATTAGCTTTCTTCACCTGCTCTGTTCCATAGGTACACGTTAGGGGTGCATAGCATTCCAAAATGCAAGCCAATTGTGATGGCATAGAGAATTTTGATAAGTACTTTTCAAAGGAAAGGCTCCATGTACATGGCTCTATGGCGAAGCTTGGGGCCCCAAGTGTGTGAAGAAGCCAATCTCCTGCCTGGGTTAGTGATTGTTGTTTGTGATACCTTTTTGGCTGCTATATATTTTTAATAGTTTTTATTTTTATTAATATTCATTGCCTAGAGTTACTTGTTGAAATGGGTGGCTATACAAATTGATTAGATAGATAGATAGATAGATGATAGATAGATAGATAGATAGATAGATAGATAGATAGATAGATAGATAGAGATAGATAGATAGATAGATAGATAGATGATAGATAGATAGATAGATAGATAGATAGATAGATAGATAGATAGATAGATAGATAGATAGATAGATGATAGATAGGCAGAGAGAGAGAGAGAGAGAGAGAGAGAGAGAGAGAGAGAGAGAGAGAGAGAGAGAGAGAAATGCTTCTTTATATATCATATTTAGAGACCACCCATCTCCTTCATAGAGCAGCTTTGGGTGGTGGGTATGCTTCTTCTGGTTTTAACCCCTAGCAGATAAAGCATTTACATAATATTTACAATATAATTTCAGTAAGTGTTTTTAGAATTATTTAATTAAGGCTATTGTGATTTAGATGTAATTGATATATCAAAGAATCAAAATAATGTATGTTGGAGTCCAGGGGAACAAGAAATAAAATGAGTAAAATGCAGATTAGATTTTTTTTTCTTCAGCAGATCATTGAAAATATATGTAAGTGAAAAATGTTATTGTATATTTGTTCATTTGGAGAAAGAATATAAAGTATATAAGGCTGAAATATGGAATATTTTTTAGTGAATATGGAGGTGAAGATTGGTTGCTGAATATGATAAAATACAGATAGAAAAACGGATGGAGACATTTTAAGCTATACAGGTGCTGATATAAAGGTGGACAATATGGTGATTTTTTGTAAGACTGTCAAAATATTTTATTATAAAATGTTATGTTACATAAAGTGAGAATTGGGTATGTCTGGAGAAACAAATACAAATTAAATGCATTACTTAGGAAATGTGTTTGGTGCAATAAGAATACACTGTAAAATGTCAGGAATGAATGGGAATTAAATATAAAAATTAACGATCAATATGGAAAAAGTATGTTGAGATGATTTGGTCATATGGAGAGAATGTAGGAAGACTGAATTGTAAAACAAATGCATAAAGGCAGAGTGAATAGGTCAAGAGAGGACTAGGAAAGTGATGGTTAAATGGAGTTGATGGGAACTTGAAAGAGAACTTGAGAAGAGTAAAGAAAAAAGGCAATGTATCTACTAGATAAGGACATTGTGGAAACGGTTGTAAGGATAGAAAGTTGTGAAGAGATGCAGTGAATGGTATTGATATAAAACTGCTAGAACAATAATTAATCTCTTGCAAATCCATACAAGCTCTGTCTGTTTGTCTCTCCACTCTGTACCAAAGGACCCAGCAACTCTGTTCAGAATCTAAAATGCATTAAGACATTTCCCCATGTAAAAATGGTTCTAGTCTGAATTTGAATTTCTTGCAGCTTATGTTTCTCTCCAATGGGAGTTCCCCTCTCTCTTTCTCTCTCTAATCTTTTACTAACTCCAGATCTTTTGAGTATACAGCTCTGATGCCTGACCTCAACATTTTAGGGAAGCACATTCCAGCTCCATGATTTCATGACACCAGGCTGAACTCCCCGCTAGGCTGCCTTCTGCCTCTTGCTGGGTGGATAAACAGTGAACAATGCTTATAAAAGACCAATCAACTAGGTATAACTTTCGTACCATGTTTCAAGAATTCTCTTTTATTCCTCTCAGTAAAATGAAATGCTTTACGCTGCCTGAATCCTTCATTAATGAAGAATCAAAAGTAAAAAGTGTACAATAATTATATAGCACTCAAGAAAAAAACATTACAAACAGTGTAAGAACAAACTTCATCATCCCATCACTTTGTTTATCAAAAATGTTGGCCACATACACCCTTCATGTTTTACTATCATATCAGACAATTTATTTAACTGCAGATGTTATTCCTTTTTGTAATAGAAAACCAGGTGAAGGTGTTGGAATAGGAATGGGGAAAGCCCCCCCCCTTCAAATCTAGTCTCAGCTTTACAAGCTCCCTTGATTATTATGGGCCAACTACCTCAAAAGAGGTTGTTTGGAAGAAATGAGATGAGGGATCATGTTGCATTCTGCCTGAAACTTTTTTTTCAAAGGCGTAATATAAATCAAATATTATCCTGTTATGCCCATATCCTTGACAGTATCTCCACTGTTCTGTAATCAGTATTAATTATCTTAGAATTTAATACGTGCCTCTTCTTTCTTAAATCGTTGAAATTCTAGTTATTGTGCTTTTAGCTAAGTTTGTTCCTCAGGAGGTAGTACCATAGAGCCATTTTGAAATTTATCTTCTAGGATTGTTATTGACATCCATTCTGGCTGGCTGACTTGCAGGTGCCCTCTGTATCTGCAAATCTGTGAAATTCAAATGAAATTGAACTCCTGAATATATGTAAATAAAGCTATGCTGTTAATCACTTGGTATGTCATTTAATCTGTTTCTAAAAAAAGTTTCACTATGATTTTTTTCTTTTCTTGTCCTCCCTTTTTGAGATGATCTAGTGATATAACAAATTAAATTTAAAACAAAAGTAATTTCTTCTTCCTCTCTCTTTTTTTTCTGAAATAGTTTTAAATTCAGCCATGGAGCTTTGCTTGCAATTCCCTCTTATTAACAAGTTTCCTTCACCCAAGCTGGATAGAGACACCTTTGGTGCAGATGTCTCAGAAATGGGGAATAAGCCTCTTAAAGCCATTTATGCTTATCATAAATGTATGCTGCAGTCTTTGGGTAATACTGAATGGAGAGGAGAATGCGTTCCTTAGGTTCCAAGCTCTGAGAAGGGCTGAGGGGAAGTTGTAATTTGGAGGAAAATGAGATTCTTACTAGAAGTCTAGTAATATTTTCACCTCTTCCCAGCCTTGAACACTGGCACATGGAAAATATTTAAAATAAAAATATTTCCAGTTGATTTGGAGGTATATGAGATGTTTGAAGTGCAATAGATCAAATTCTGACAGCCCAGATTGCTAAGAGACTGGTCAGCCTTAGAGGCTGGGAGGGGAATAAAGCAAGCTTCCTAAAATGTCGTAATTTAGCTAAGCCCTACATATGTAATTGTTTTAATCTTTTCTCCCAGCACTTAGTTGTTCCCAGGCGTCTAATCATTTTGGTTTCTCTCTGAACTCTCTCCAGATTATCAATATGCTTCATTGTTGAGGTATCCATAATGGGTCATAGTATATTAGATGTGCTTTTTAATTCTGCATGTAATATGATGCATCCTTAAACTTTTTATTGTTTTTTAAAAATAGATGTATAAAAATGTGCTACAGTGTGGCTATCCTACATGTTTAATGAACAATTTTCCCTGCCTGCCTGTTCAGGTTTCTGTTAAAACACAGAAGTGACTTTTTTATATAAAAAAGAGGACATGAATTGAAGATGCCCTCTTCTGAGGCTTATATTAATCCACGTACATAATGTTATCTCACCTAGCTATCTAGTCTGTCTTGGAGAGGAACCTTCCCTGCCCTGGTACCTCTGAGTGACTTTTATTATAACTTTTATTTATTAACATACCTGGATTCAATTTTTTAAAAATGAAAAACATGGGCCTTATATTTAGCTATGGGGTCTCGAACAACACTTCATTGTGCCACATAAATTTTGAAACTGAACTAAGTTTCAAAAGTACCTTATGATATGGCATGGGTTCAAAAAAAAAAAGAAAGAAGTAAAAACAAATTTTTCTGGATGAATGGAATCCCTGGAGTTTTTTAAGAGCAAATCTATAACCTAAAAGAATGTGAGGTTTTTTAAAAAATTCTATTACTACTGGAAGTGGTGAACTTGGCACCAGGATGCAGATTTTGGAAGCAAGAGCCCCTTTGAGCTTACAGTGCATTTCTAGTTTTTGCTGTGTATTTTTCAACATTAAATAACTTTTTAAGGCAGAAGTGATAATTTAATGTGAATGTGAAATTTGCATCATCATTTAATATGGAAAGTAAAGTTAAAGCGACCACCCAGGAAGTAGCTTGAGAGATGGGAACTGTCAGACCTTACTGATGATTGATGATTTCAGTTGATTCCTTAAATAGCCTAATACCATGTTATAGCCCAGGTTCTTTTTCGAAGCTTAGTGAATAATCCAGTTCTGTTTAGACAATCATATGTTAGGCTTTCCATTTAGTATCCACAAACATGGTTTTCTCTCAAAGGAATTAGTGGATGGCAGTGTTAAAAGACATCCAGGCAACCAGAGAATGAGATGGTCAGGAAAAAGAAATTGAATAACTAGTTGATAGGATGAGGCTATCAATATTTCATTTATTAGAAATTTTGCATTATTTTTTCTCTCAGAACTTTAACTAAAGGACCTTTTATACTGTTTTTGAGTCTTTTCTATAAGGCAGCCTGAAGCTCCCGTCTTCTGTTTGTAAACTAGATGGAAATGAAGCTGTCTTTTTTTAAAAAAATCCTTTCTAGATTTCAAGCTTTCTTCCACTTTGAGCAGAGTGATGGTCTGATGTTCAGTACTGACCATATTTCTTACTTTCCCTGATTGAGGGATTCTTCTTTTCTCCCTCCTGGTCAGTTAAAGGACAATTTCACTTTTAACTGACAGAATTCTTGTTAATTTCACTTTCTTTCTTTTTTTTTTTAAAAAAAGACAGATCTATCCTTTGGCTGTTACATCAAATAAGCTTGTAAAAAGAAAATAAAAATGTCAGGTCCATCGTTTCACTGTGTCATCAATGAACTTGTAAAAAAATAAAATTAAGCCCAACTTTTCACCATTCCATGGAATGAAAGAATAGCTGTTGAGGGCACAACCAGTGACTGGAGGGGAAGGAACATTCCTGTCGTAAGGTATAGTAACCAATTAGAGTAGAAATCTATATTTGAACTGGGGCAAGCTGGCCATCTGGATCAGGCCTACTCTACTGGGTTTCTTCTTAGAACAGTAATATACACATTTCACTCCACATTCAGAAATCTGCAGTAAACTATGTGTGACTACATTTGTTGCAATAAGGGCTTGGAATTTTGTTTTCACTCCAATCCTTGACTAAAAAAAATGCTGGTACATAACTACATTTTCATTTTCTCTTATAAGCCATATGTCCATTGTTACTTTATATAGCACCGTAATTGTCTTTTATAATACACAAAACAGCAAAAGAAAAATGGCCTCTAGAATTAGGCGACCTTAATGTAAAGGAAAGAATCTGAGTAGGAGAAAAGGAGATTTGCTTTTTCATCACTTTTCTTTCAGATCAAAATGAAAGCAGTGACTAGACAATATGAGGATTAATTACTGTATGGGATTTTTCTTACTTTGCTGGAAAAGCTTAGATTTAAACTGTGAGGGTAGCCTTTTAGTATAAAGTGGTATTTAACGGGTAGCCATTGTGACCTTCCTCAAGTTGTGCTGCTCCCCAAACTTGTTGGATTCATCTGAGCTTTATGGGAAGAAGAGCAAATCTGCATAACTGTATCTGAGCTATCAGTGATAATTTACCTATAGCTAACATCTATGGTTATGGTTTTCTTACAGAACAAAGGTCTGAAAAGAATATTCTCAGGAATTCAGCCAACCGGGATTCCTCACCTGGGTAATTATTTTGGCGTCATCACAAGCTGGGTGAAGCTACAGGAAGAATGTACTTCTGTATTATACAGCATTGTGGACCTCCACTCCCTCACCATACCAAGAGAGCCAGCTGTTTTACGTGAAAGCATCCTAGACATCACTGCTGTTCTCCTGGCCTGTGGCATAAACCCACAAAGATGCTTCCTTTTCCAGCAATCCCAGGTCAGTCTCTTCCTCTGGAGGTTTCTTCGTGGTTTCTCTAGAGTCTGGATCATACTGTACATATGTCTTTATGCTATTAGCCACATATCTACATCAATAATCAATGCTAATTTTGAATAATCCAGAAGGTGTTTCTTATGAAAAATAGACAGGAAAGATTACCAGTCTTTTAGGAGAGCTATTTCTGGGCTCACTAACAAAGAATTTGGCCAGTTAGAATCTTTGGAATTAAAGAGTAGGTAACTATGCATCAGAGTGTTCATCTTGCTTCCTTTATAGCCCTGCATTGGAGACTTAAATCGGGAAGTGAGAATACAAGAAAAAATATTATTGTGAGGCTGAACTTTTATGGTTTGAGTACTTGCACAGCGGTGTAGAGGAAAATTTTCTGTAAGGAAGAAAATAGGAGTTCCATTCTGGTGTTAAATTGCAATGGTCCAAACAAGGAATAGGAAGAGTACCGTATTTTCCGGCGTATAAGACGACCCCCCCAACTTTTGAGATGATTTTCAAGATTTTTCATCTTATACGCCGGAAAATCAGCGAGCCCGGGAAGGCACGCCCTCCCCTCTCACTGTGGAGGAAGCAGGGCAGGCTGGCGTCTGGCGGGAGCCGGCAGGGCAGTCCTGCCCACGCGCGCGCTCCCCGACTGTTAAGGAGCACTCCTTAGCAGCCGGGGAGTGCGCACGTGTGCAGGACTGCCCTGCTGGCTCCCGCCCGACGCTCTTCCCTCTTGAGGCAGCATCGCTCCCCGGCTCCTAAGGAGTCCTCGGGGATGCTGCCTCAAGAGGGAAGAGCGTCAGGCAGGAGCCGGCAGGGCAGTCCTGCACACGCGTGCACTCCCCGGCTGCTAAGGAGTGCTCCTTAACAGCCGGGGAGCGCACGCGTGCGCAGGACTGCCCTGCCGGCTCCCGCCAGACGCCAGCCTGCCCTACTTCCTCCACAGTGAGAGGGGAGGGCGTGCCTTCCCGGGCTCGCTGATTTTCCGGCATATAAGACGACTGGGCGTATAAGACGACCCCCCAAGTTTTGAGATATTTTCATGGGTTAAAAAGTCGTCTTATACGCCGGAAAATATGGTATGCTTGTTGTAGCTTTAGCATAGCATCAGCATCTCTGGGATCTGGAGGGAAAAGAATTGGTGCTGACAATAACAGCAGCAAAGGCAGGAAGGAGAATTTAAAATATTGTGCATTACTACTAAACATTAAATTCTAAAACTACAACCTATAAACACCTCCAAGTCCATTTCAAACTAGTTGGTATAGCAATATTTCTTCAAATAATCCTTGAATTTTTTCCAATCTTCTTCCACCGACTCTTCTCCCTGGTCACGGATTTTCCCTGTCAGTTCAGCGAGTTCCATATAGTCCATCATTTTCATCTGCCATTCTTCCACCGTTGGTATTTCTTGTGTCTTCCAATTCTTAGCTATCAAAATTCTCGCCGCTGTTGTGGCATACAGAAAGAAGGTAACATCTTTTTTGGGAATTTCTTTTCCGACTATACCCAATAAGAAGGCTTCTGGTTTCTTAATAAATGTATTTTTCAAAACTTTCTTTAATTCATTATAAATCTTTCATTGCTAATGAGGATTAACGAAGAAATGCAGATAGGGGGGATTCGAGGAAGTCACCTGAAAATGATTAGAAAGATTAGGAATAATGGAAGTTAAGTATTCTTTTTGTATTTTTGTTGTTGATTGTACTGTTCATGTCATGTCTTGTTTTTTATATGTGTTTTTTTTGTTTAAATATATGTTTATATAAAAGCAATAAAAAATTAAAAAATAAAATAAAATATTGTGCATTACTTGTGAACTTTGGAGTAACATTTGTAAAGAGGAGGTTCTGCACCATTCAGGCAGAGTTCAAGGAATGAGAACCTCAAATGTGTGAAGAGAACAGACACACTGAGGGTGGGAGAACTAAAACTGAAACCCAGTCTGTGCTAAATTGTGATTACTATTACCAGTGCTTTTTTTGTAAAAGAAAAAGGTGCCGGAACTCACACATGTCATACAACCCGCCTTGCCTACCCTACAAGGTTCCATCCAAAAAAGGTGCCGGCACTCCGTTCTGGGCGTTCTATGAGAAAAAAAGCCCTGAGTATTACCAAAATTTTTTGAATAGGCTGCAGTAGGACTCAATTTACATAAAACATGGAACCATGTTTTAGTTCTAATATGATAAGGCAGAACCAAATAAACTACATGATTTAGTGAAATGTATGTACACAAGCTAAGTGCAACGTATTTTTCCTCTGTGTTAAATATAACAAATTGCATTGAAATAACATAGTAATATTTTCATTTGCTTATTGCCTTTTCCCTTCCCTTCCCTTCCCTTCCCTTCCCTTCCCTTCCCTTCCCTTCCCTTCCCTTCCCTTCCCTTCGCTTCCAGCATATAATTCTCCACATTTAATGGTAGGATTCTGCCCAAAGTAAATAGGTACAGAATGAACAGGAATGTTTTGTGCCAGTGAAATAATTTGCAAAATACCTGCATTGGGGTGAATTTTATTGTTCTGGCTTTAGTTTGTCCTGACCCAAGTGGCCACAGAACCTCTTGATCTTATGTCTGGTGTTCATTGATTGCCTCTACAAACCGAAGCCTCCCAGTGCTTTCTTTTCAGTGCCATAATTCCAAGATATGCAATTTGGCAAGTCAAGGCAAAATAGACATCTTGCGTGAAAAAGTTTTCCAAACTCTCTGTCTTTATGAGGAGCCTTTTTGATTTGGGACATATCAAAATTTTAATGGGTCCTAATGTTTATTTAATAAGAAGAAGAAAGACAAAATAAATTGAACAGTGGACGTGGCAGTACTAATAATGGGATAATAGAAGAAAAAGAACTGGAGAAAATCTCAAAATATGTAGACTTGCAAAGAGAAGCAGAATGACTTTGGCAAAAGAAAGCAGAGATAGCTCTAACAGTAATAAATCTAGTCCCTAATGTGGCAGTCCAACAGCTTCATCAAAACAAAACAAAAACTCAAGACCAGTTGCAATAGTTAAAATAATTAAGAATCTCCTAAGAGAAATGGCAAACATCAAAAGAGAACTAGAATATATCAGAAGAGAATCTTTTGGAATATTTGATTTGAAATTAACACTGTCTTAGAAGAGAAGAGAGAAAAGAACCAGTGGGAGACAAAATATACTCTAATCAACAAAAGCATTCTAATACAACCTGGCTAAAATACGTTTAGTAGAGTGTATAGATAAGTCAGGTTGCATCTTCTTTATTCGGTATTAATATTTTTTGTTCATTCGATCATTTTTACAAGAAATGAAATAGTTCTCTTTCTTAGAATTAATATGCCAGATTTTTTTCCTTTTTCAAAATGATTAGCTCTGTACTGATTTAAGACAGAAGCCAATCATTAATACTCTTGTACACAGAATGACAGATTCTGCACACAGTTCCACAAAGCTACTGTTTGAGCTCCTGCTTTTGATTGCAGATTCAAATTGACACAAATACGGTTCTCTAGCTGAAGAGTTTCTCTTTCCAAAAACGGAGCTGTAGAATTTTATTTTAATTTGCTGCCGCTAGCTCATACTATTTTTCTGACTGTTAATAACCGTCTTTTTAATAAGATCAGGCAACGTAGTACCAATAATCAGAGCTTTGATTTAACTGCTTCATAGTTTCTATTATCCATAGATTTTTGGTAGTTTGGCTCTGAGTGATCTGGAACTGCTATTTGGCTCTGAATCTCATTGGCGGAGTTAAAAAGGAAAAAGCTGGAAAAGCTGCCAGAGGGATACATATGTGAAATCATTCAACATTAATAAAACAATCAGTTTATTTGAAAAATGTAGTTTCTTAGAAAACTATCTAAGGTAGATTAGATTAACAGTAACCCACAGAAAACAGAATTTATCAGAATACCGTATTTTTCGGACCATAAGACGCACCCAGTTTTTAGAGCAGGAAAACAAGAAAAAAAATATTCTGAACCAAATAGTACCGGTATACTAAAACAGGGCTTTTCAACCTTTTCATCCATTGTACCACTTTTAGGATATGGCAACGTCCGAGTACCACCAGTCACCTAACAAGGTGTCAAGAGCTTGACACACACACCCAAAAAAGGAAAAAAAATGATAAAGTACAGGTAGTCCTCGACTTACAACGATTTATTTAGTGACTGTTCAAAGTTACGACGGCACTGAAAAAAGTGACTTATGACCATTTTTCACACTTATGACCATTGCAGCATCCCCAGGGTCATGTGATTTACATTCGGATGCTTGGCAATCGATTCATATTTATGATGGTCACATTGTTCCAGGGTCATGTGATCGCCTTTTGCAACCTTCTGAGAAGCAAAGTTAGTGGGGAAACCAGATTCACTTAACAATCATGTTACTAATTTAATTTCTCTCTCTCCGTCTTTCTCTCCCTCTCCCCCTCCCTCTTTCTTTCTCTCCCTCCTTCTTTCTCTCCCTATTTTTCTCTTTCCCTCTATTTCTCCCTCTTTCTCTCCCTCTATTTCCCTCCCTTTCTTTCTCCTTCTTTCTCTCTCCCTCTATTTTTCTCTTTCCCTTTATTTATTTATTTATTTATTTATTTATTTATTTATTTATTTATTTATTTATTTATTTATTTATTTATTTATTTGATTGGATTTGTATACCGCCCTTTCCCGAAGGACTCAGGGCGGTTTACAGGGAATTAAAACAAGAAATACAAAAATTAAAAACAATTAAAAAGATTATAACAGTCCCTGAAAGAGTAAAAACCCCAATTAAAATTAAAATTAAAATTAAAATTAAAATTAAAATTCTCAGCCTGTGCCAGAGAGCTCGAAGAGCCAGGTCTTCAGGTCCCGGCGGAATGAACGGAGGTCGGGGGCAGTCCTCAGCTCCACGGGCAGCTGGTTCCAGAGGGCAGGCACACCCACTGAGAAGGCCCTCCCCCTGGGTGTTACCCACCGGCAATCTTTTACCGGCGGCACCCTGAGAAGACCCTCCCTGTGGGAACTTGATGCTGGTGTTCCCTCAGATATCCCAGACCCAAGCCATTTCTCCCTCTCTCTCCCTTTCTCTCTCTCCCTCTATTTCTCTCCCTTTCTTTCTCCTTCTCTCTCTCTCCCTCTTTCTCTCCCTCCCTATCTTTCTCCTCTCTCTCCCTCTTTCTCTCCCTCCCTATTTCTTTTTCCTTCTCTCTCTCCCTATCTTTCTCTCTTTCTCTCTCTCTTTCTCCCTCCCTCTCCCATTGTCCTTCCTTCCTTCCTTCCTTCCTTCCTTCCTTCCTTCCTTCCTTCCTTCCTTCCTTCCTTCCTTCCTTCCTTCCTTCCTTCCTTCTCTCCCTCTTTGTCTTTCCCTCTCTGTGTTAGAGCAGTACCCACGGACGCGGCCCTGCAGCCCGGCTTTCTCTTGCAGAAAGCAAGCTGAAACAGAGCGAGGGAGATTGCCAGGAACACGATCACGCGCGGTTTCAGAGCGAGGAAGATTGCAGCAGTGCGAGATCGCGTTCCTGGCAATCTCCCTCGCTCCATTTCAGCCTGCTTTCTCTTGTAGCAAGGGAAGCTGAAACTAAGCGAGGGAGATTGCAGGAGTGCGAGATCGGCGTTTCTCAGCACATGCCGATTTGTGCTCCTGGCAATCTCCCTTGCTTTCCACTTGGGGCTGGCCATACGGATCACCTTCAGACCATAAGACGCACCCTCGTTTTCCCCCTCACTTTTTGGGGGGAAAAGTGCGTCTTATGGTCCGAAAAATACGGTATATGAGAATTTAAAGTCAGAATCCAAAGTTAAAGGGAAGACATTGATCAAATAAAGTTGACCAGCAAAGAAAAAGGACAGGGTTACTTGTCCTGGAAGACAAATAATCAAGAAACAGTCTCAAAACTAATTTTACCCAAAGGGTAGTTGATTGTTGTTATTGTTGGTTGTTTTTATTATTTCAGAAAATCAACTATCCCCATATTTTGACCAAATAAAATTGAAATATTGTAAATAGCAATATAGCAATATCAAATGAATGTGAGAAAGGAAGAATATTCAATAGAAATACACTTTACAAATCAGATCTAGATGCTAATTGATACTTAGAGCTCTGGAGATCAGTAGGAGATGCGATTTTGGATGATCACATCTTCGGTTAATTCAGCTCGGTAAATTATAGTGGAATTTATAATACTTTATAATACTTCTACATATTTGCAGCTTTGCTGCAGGAAAGATTTCCAGAAGATAACTTATCACAAGCTTCCCCTAGATTCTGGCTGTTTCAATATGAGACTAAACTGGGTGATTTCGGATAAGAGGGAAGATAGCAAAGATATAAAATATTAGTTTTGTCTTCTTTGTATATCAAAGTCAAAGACCAATCTAGGTACACATTGGGAAATGCTCTTAAACTCCAAGCTTGCTCTAAATGTCTTATTTAGGTGGAGAAGGAGACAGCCTAAACTGGCTTCTCATCTGCACTCTGCCCAACCTCTTTCACAGTAGGGCGTGTCATTGAATGGGGTTAAAATTAATTTGCAATTAATTTGCAACATATTCCAAAAATATGTTTTTACACCAAGAATTCAAATCTGCTGTTATTTTTGCAATTGCACAATGTTTAGCTTGGTAAAATCATATCTGATCGTATGCCCCACAAAAGTCTCTTGTAACCCAAATACTGATAATGTTATCTTCACAAAATTACAGCTTGTGCTACAAAACTTAATGTTTTTTTCTGCATGGATCTTATCTAGCTAAGCAAAAAATAATCCATACAATCATAAACTAACATCAGAAAGCAATTATCTGAGTTACAGAAAGGTTTAAGCGAGTTTCATCAAGTCTTGTTTTCTTCTTCATTCTTTGACATCAGCCGCTGACTTCTTTCTTGGCCTTTGGTATAACCCTCATGTTTTTCATGTGTATACCACTACTTGCTGCCTCTGTGACATGTTTCACGTATCTCTCTATTGATTAGGCATGACAGGGCCACTGTGGTACTTCCATTGGTTCATCAATAACCTTCTTTATTTCCATTGTGGTCAGTTTGCACATTAAAGGTGGCTCATATACATCTTCAGACCAGTCACATCAGCTCCAGCAGAGTGGATGCTCAGGCATTTTCTTGTACGTACAGAAAAATCTCCCAGCGTGTAATCTTCTGCACCCCTTAAGTCAATGATTTTTGCACATCAGCTCTTCTCTCTTGATTGTCATCCGAACACAAGAGTGTCTGGATTATCATTTCACTGAAAGCATACCATGCTGAGTGCAAAACAGCATCAAGTACAGCCTTCTTTTGCAGTGCAGCTTGCTGCAGCTGGAACAACACATGATGCGGGCTTTCAATCCAGGAATGTTTTATTTGATGTTGAACCAGCAAGGGTAGTAACACCCCAACAACGTATTCCACTATCATTCCTACATTTTGGACATTTTTGCCTTTAAAGCCATGTTTTGAAACCCTATTTGCAGTTGTCAACCAGCGTGAATGGCTTACGGGGCCAATTTGCAGAAGAGCCAGATCTGTGGGAAATTCTCCTGTCCTTATTGCCTGTGTGATCCTATATCCATCTTGATCAGTAGAGGGATCCTTACAACACTGTTGCTCAGTGACATGAGAGGCTCATCAATTAAAACTCTGATGAATGAAGAATCAATGTCAAGTTCTGTTGCAGTGTCTAGCATGTTGCCAATTTTACCTGCCCATTTGTTGTTAGACAAGGTCTTCCCATCCAATTTTGTGATTAAGTGTTGTAGGGGTAACTCATTCATGTGGAGTGCACATACCAACCAGATCAACTTCTGGTCAAGCTTGGCCTCTACCCAGTGCATGGCACTACCTTCACAGCCAAGATTAACATTTATAGAATCGTTCCAAGCTTTTTTCAATGCCTTTCTTCTTCATGAAATACACCAGATTATCTGCAATCACTTGAGCAGGTTTTCCTGTTTTTGAGCCTTTCTCTGGAGTGAAATGATAAAGATATCTTCCACCCAGCTCACTGCACACAGAATAATGTTCTTTGATGTTACTGGGGAATTGCTGGTCTGAATTGTTTGCTTTCAGCATAACTTTAGTACAGCCGTCAAAGAAGATGCATTCTATTTTGCCCTTCTTACAGAGCTCATCAAATTCTTGATGTAGGGAAGTCATAATTTTTTTCCTGGGCCCTCTTGACTTTATTGTGATCAACTACAAGTCTCTTATTTTTTGGTGATCAAGCCAGCATCTATGAAGGCAGCTGGGATAATGTCAACAGTGGCATGTAGACCAACACCGTATCTTATGCTCTGCATAGCAACATTTATTATTTCTAATTGTTGTATTCTGTCTTTTCTTTTGAAGTAGAGGACATGTGTGTTTGGTCTAAAGCCTCTTCATATTTTCCATCATGTTCCTCTTCCTCTTCATCATCCATCGTCTGTCCTTCATTTTCATCATAAGATAATTACCGTACTTCATTTGTCAGTATCGAAATGTCTGGAATACTTCTCTGCTTATATTTAGCAAGGCTTTGTCTCTCATCGTCTTGCAGCTTTTGCCTTTTGATTAGTTGTTTCTGCTCGGGCACATCTGGCAAACCAATCTTGTGTGATCCAAAAGAACCAGCCTTATCTCTCTGCCCTTTAACGAAAGCAAGTTCCTTCAGTGGTATCTTCATCTCCTTAGGGTAGGTATAGTTCAGGGGTCAGCAACCTGAAACAGTGAAAGAGCCACTCGGAACCGGTTCCCTCACAAAAGGAAAAACTGGGAGCCGCAAAAAAATGTGTGCGCATGCGCGTACATGCATGCATGTGCAGAACAGGGTTTGACTGAAGAGTGGAGCCAAGGCGAGATATGCACCTACCCTGCATATTTGAATTGATTGAACTTTTTTAGTCCCACTTTTTTTTTTCTTTTTTGGACTGCACATGGCAGAGGACTGGGAGCCGCAGGAGATGGCTGAAAGAGCCGCATGTGGCTCCGGAGCCGTGGGTTGCAGACCTGTGGTATAGTTAATGTGAGCTTCTTTTTTGCAGCCAGCAGGGCAGCCAAATTCGACACACAGAACAATTTGACACTTGCAGTTGAGGATGTCAGTTTGTCAAGTTTCACAATGAAAGTCTCTTTGACGTCTAGCTTTCCTGTACCAAGAGATGTTTTTGGCTTGATCCCAGCTCTCCTGGATCTTGTTCCAAGATTGTCAGTCGTGAATTTACAACAGGGATCACAAAAGAACTGTTCACTCGTTCCCACTTTTCAAGCACTTTTGGAAATATGTCTCTTGCAAGACTGGCTGCTGGGTAGTTTCTAGTAGTTATTTACCAAGCACATCTAAATTATATTAAAGTAACCAAAATATCTTTACAATCCTCAAGGCATATCACAACTTTTGAGCACCCCTAATGTGTTGGAAATTGAAAGTTGAAAAATTTGGCATGCCTTACTTTCATAGTCAGCCTTGGAGAATGATGGGATTGGAATTCTTATCTTATTTTTGCCCTTCAGGGTTGGGAGTTCTTTCTCTAACCTCAGAGGACAGAATTCTGTAGCCTTTAGGATGGTATCTCAGAGGCCCTTGCACTCATCCTTTTGATCTTTTATTAAAAATCAAATCAAAATCTGAATGATACATTATATGAGGAAGATATGAAATCTGTACATTTGATAGGGATTGCTGTATTTTTGGTTCTTAATATTAGTCTTATCTAATATTAGAAAAGCTGTTAAGAACAAAATTGAATTTCTGAATCAAGTGGTCTTAATTTCTAGTTTCTAATTTCTAGAATTTCTGGTTCTCTGCTCTTTCCCCGTACCCCTCTCTGAACCTGTTCTAATTTGCCTACATCTTTCTTAAAGTAGAATGATTACTTCCATTGGTGTCACTAAAATGGCATGTAACTTTTTGCACCCATATTAATATTGTAGACTCATATTCATTTTGTAATCGATTTAAAACCTTTTTCACAAATATGTTTATCAAACACCTACAATCAGAGACTATCAGAAAGCCACACAGTTGCAGGTTAGACTAGAAAGTCAAAAACACCTTGGAAGCAAACCACTTTTTTATTGCTGTCCAAAACTTCTACTTGGCTAGGTCTTGGATATGTTTGACTAAGAGACGAACTTGATTCAGGAGATTTTTTTTCTTTTCATTACCAGAAATGTTATCCCTATCTTACTCCTAAAATATGTCTGATCCAAACTAACTTTGTTCTATTCCTTTCCTCCTCCCCACCCCCCACGTGATTGTAGCTACTTCTTGTCCATAAAATTGCTGTTTCCATCCATGGGAAGAATATTCTGGTGAGAAAGATAGTCCTCTTTCTAGGGACCAATATAAAGTTCCCAAGGAATTATCAAATTTGTAAGAGGAAACAGAGACTAATGAATTAAATCAGCAGAGCATTTGGCATGATAATTAGCAAATTAGTCAAGTGTGATCTGAATGGTATGGCAATTAAATGGATGTATAGCACGTTTAAAAATCATATGCTTTTAAGAGCTTAAAAGTAACAACAGTTTGACAATGGTACTAGTTACCCAGAGTGATGGACTCGTGTTTAATAGATGTATTCTGGTAAAACTAGACAGCTTTCTGTTTAGTGTGTTTTATGTTGGATATCTGCACTGAGAAGGAAGTTGGACTTGATATCCTATGATTCTGCGGGTGGTAAAACTTAAGTTTAAAGATTTATGAAATTGAATAGACTAGCTGGGCAATGTTGGCTAGATTCAGATTCCATAGATAAGAAACTACTATGACTTGCTGGCATTTATTAGCACCCTTCTTCTGTATGTTAATTTTCTCTTATGTATCTCTACAGATAGTCCTTGATTTAATGATTATGGTTGGATAGAACCACAGTTTCCATTGCTAAGCAAGGCAATCATCCATATTTTTTTGCCACAGTTATTAAGTAAATCATATGGCCATTAAACTAATCCAGTTTTCCTTATTGACTTTGCTGGTTGCCAGAGGCCTCAATTTTGATCATGGGACCATGGGAATACTGTAAAAGTCATAAGTATGAGTACCGGTTGTAAGACAGTTTTTCAGTGCCATTGTAACTTCAAATGGACGCTAAATGAATGGTTTAAAGTCAAATATTACTTTCACTATTTTTGATGTGATATACAAGTAAGGCAAGTTATAATTACCACAGACCAGCAAGTTGAGTGTAGAATATATTTTTGGGAGCTAAAATAACCCAATACATGAAAAATATATAAAATCCTTGCCCATATTTGGAAGGATATTTCCAACTGGTGCTGAGTTTTTATAAAAATACAGTGTACTTATTTTCGTATATCATTTGTTTCAGGTGCCTGAACATGCTCAACTTGGCTGGGTCTTAGGGTGTTTGATAGGCATCCCACGTCTGGAACATTTTCCCCAGTGGAAGGTAAGGTTCCATTGAAAAAACAAAGGTGACCTGTCTAGGAAGGTTCTCCTCCATGGCCTCAATAGCCCATTCTTCACTGCAGTATCCCATTCTTCTGCCTGTGCATAAACATAAAGAAGAAATGGGAATCCTTGATAATGGGGCTGAGATTACTGAATATTCAAATTCTCTATGTGCCGGGTTTTTTTATTGTACTTTTTGTAGGCTGCTCCTTTACTTTAAAGAATTTGTTTGAATGACCTTCTGATTTTGGACAGTATTCTTATAAATCATATATATCACAGGTCCCCAACAGGCACCATGGACCGGTGCCATGGAGAAAGGTTTTTCCATGGACCAGAGGGGTTATAGTTTTGAATACTGCCTGTATCCCAAGGATGGAGCTTTGCTTGTTTGTGTGGCCTGCTTGCTGGCATGCTGTGGACCGGTGCCAGTCCACGGACCAGGGGTTGTAAATGACCTGATGTAAATGACCTTCCGATCTATAAATAAATAAGCAATTTCTTAGTTTATGGCGGGGAGGGGGAAACAACCTGGCCTAATTATGACTATTTTATTCAAGATCAAATAATAAAGAGATTAATCAAGTTTGTGTTTTTTTTCCACCACTAGCTTAAAAAGGCCAGTCAGACCAGTGGAGGAACAGTTGGGCTCTTTACCTATCCTGTCCTTCAAGCGGCAGATATTCTTCTCTACAAGTAAGAATGATAATTTCCCTATTTGCAGATGGAATGCCTGTAATATAATGTGTCAGAGAAAAGGTGCAACTGAGTTATTGAGAGCATTCAACTCCTCCCAAAAGAATGGAACCATCCATGGAGCAGATCCCCTGCCCTCCACCTTAAGAAATGTGAGGTTCTCTGTAGCAGATCTTATGGAGAGTACTGCTGAAAGTTTGGAAGGAGAACAAAATAGAATCTCCTTCTGCTCCAGCTTCTGTAAACTACCAGCAAATCTAATTGCTCTTGTTAGCACTCATTCTTCAGTTTTCTGAAGGAATTTGAAGTAAGCAGATAAGATGGCAGAGTTTTCTTCTTCATTTGAAAGGTCAACACATGTTCCTGTTGGAGAAGATCAAATCCTCCACTTGGAGCTGACTCAAGATACAGCCCGCCACTTCAATAAGAAATATGGGGAGTTCTTTCCAGTACCCAAAGCCCTTTTAAGTGAGTAAGAAATATAGCAAAAAGCATAACAAGCAGCTGGTTGAATAATATCAATATGTTTTGGATGGGAGGAGGATGAGGATTGGGCAACTATCAAAGAAAATAAAATTCAACAATGAATCTTTTTGGCAGTCTGAAACAAACATATGTCATCATTCTAACTGGAAAAGTATTTGCAAGGCCACAAAAGCTATATAAAAGGCTGCCTGTCAGATCTAGAGAGTAGCTTGGTTCTCTGCATCTCACGACCATCCAGCCACTCTGCATCTGATGAAGTGAGTTGCAGCTCAGAAAAGTTTGTGACTTAAAATCAAAATTGGTGAGTCTTAAAAGATGCTACCAGACTCTTTCTGATTTGGGGCTATGCTAGACTAAAATGGCTCTTTTCCTATAGTATGTACAGATTGTAATTTCCTATTTTCTTCTGATTATAGCCCCAGCCAAAAAAGTGAAGTCCCTCAGAGATCCCACATCGAAGATGTCAAAATCAGACTCTCATAAATTAGCCACAGTGGGTATCACCGATAGTCCTGAGGAGATAAAGCTGAAATTTCGCAAGGCTGTCACAGACTTTACCTCTGAAGTGACCTATGATCCTGAACACCGCCTAGGAGTCTCCAATCTTGTGGCTATTCACTCTGCTGCAACAGGACTCAGCACAGAGGAAGTGGTACAGCAGAGTATTGGCCTGGATACGGCCCATTACAAGGCTGTGGTGGCTGAAGCCGTCATCGAAAAACTTGCACCAGTTAGGAATGAGTTCAAGAGACTAAAAGAAGACAAATCTTACCTGGAAGAGGTTCTGTCATCCGGAGCAGAAAAAGCCAGAGAACTTGCAACTCCTGTGTATTGGGAAATTAAAAGATTGGTGGGGTTGAACTGAATCCAAGGAAAAGTAGCTAGCATCTTTCATAACTTCAATATGCACCTTATTGTATTTTACAGTCCTCTGTTTTGAAGGTCCAAAAGACTGATTGCCAGATCTTTCCCTCACACGTATTGTTATTCCTTGAGTTACAACAGTTCAGTTAGCGACCGTTCAAAATTACGTTACCCCTCCCCCACCCAAAATAAGTATTTACAACCCCATCCCGAAGTTACGCATGTTGCAGCACCACAGTGGTCATTCAACCTTACGACCGACCTCAGAGACGCTTCAACGTGCCCCCTGCCTATTTCTCTCCACCCTGAGGGCCCGCAGGCTTAGGTTGGGCTCAGGTTGGGCTCCAAGCAGCCTCCTCCTTGCTGCTGATTGGCTAGTTCGAATGAGCAGCTTCAAGGATTGGGGCGGCAGCAGCATTCAATCAGTGAGGAGCTTGCAGTTCAGCCCGATGAGACAACGGAAGCAAGCTCTTTGTTGAATTGGCTGTTGCTGCTGCCGCCCCAATCCCTGAAGCAGGAGGCCCTGCCCAGGCCTTTTCTACTACCAGAGGCCTACTGGTCACATGGCCCGCAGCCAAAGTCTTTTACTCAGAGGCTGGCAAAAATGTTTTCCTTAGATTTCACGTGCTTAGAGCTTCGCCATAATCTGAATAAAACCTGCAATTAGTGCAGGTTCGAGTCCCACCAGGCTCAAGGTTGACTCAGCCTTCCATCCTTCCGAGGTAGGCAAAATGAGGACCCAGATTGTTGGGGGCAATTAAGCTGACTTTGTAAAAATGCCGCTTGGGAGGGGGGGCGAAAGCCCTAATAAGCAGCCATATACATAGAATGAAGGCTATTGCTAAGCACATTGATTTGTGCTTCTTACATTGTAAGCCGCCCTGAGTCTTCAGAGAAGGGCGGTATATAAATGGGATTATAAAAAAAAACAACACTTCAGCTTCTCTGCCAGTGTGCCAGCCTCTTTTGGAGCGCTGGAGATCTTCAAAAAGTAAGTAATCCATGGGAAATGGGGTGGGAAGGAGTAAACAGGGATGCTAGTGAAGCAGGCCCAGTTCTGTAGTGACCTGGGGGGGGCTGGATGGGGAGGGGGGAAGCAATTGCGGGGACCCCAGTGGAACATGAGGTATCTCAGTGGATAGAGGGAGGCCTTGGGTGGCCTGTTCCAGCACCAGCCCCCCCCCCAGTCTTCCCCACCCTGAGATACCTGATGTGCATTTAACAACCTATGCTTTCAAATAGCGAATGTATTGGGGAAAGCATGGAGTGATCACGTTCATTTAATGTGATTCAAACAAATCCTCAGGTTATGAATGTAATTGGCAGGTTCTATTACATCCATAACTTGAGGATTACCTGTATTAATTTTTTTAGAGCCAGGTTTGGAGACTGCAGAGAGCCAAACCACATGCAATACAAGGAAGACATCTGAGTACGGTTAGGGTGGGAAGCTGAATCTGCTCCAAAGGCCAGGTTTCTCACCAGATAGATGATTATGTGAGGTGGAACTTCTGAAAGGAGCCCTGCCCTTTTCTGCCACACAACACAACCCTGTGAGGTGAGTTAGGCTGAGAAAGAGTGGCCTGCCTAAATCACCCAGCCGATTTTTATGCCTAAAGCAGGACTAGAACTCACAGTCTCCTGGTTTGTAGCCTGGTGCCTTCACTAGTAGACCACACTGGCTCTTTATTGCTCCCAGGTCTCCAGCAAAATGACAGAATAGTTTTCATGACTGGAAAGACAAAAATATAGCAAAGCCTCAAAAGGAGCTTTATCCTGAAGAAGCTCAGTGAAGTGATGGCTTAGGGGAAGAAGGAAGTTCAATCTGGTTTGAGGTCCCAGGGATAAGTTGGGGAGAGTAGATAGTTCAGAGTTTGCCTATGGAATTTGAAGATTCCTTAATCGCTTCTTTCATCTTCCCCTTTCCACAGTATGAAAGCTGCTCTAGACAACCTGGGCTTGAGTGACAAAAATGGTACATGATTCCAGTGTGGTTGTTGCTTAGAGTATTCTGCCTTCCTAATGCAGGCTTTGGTTGTTGCATAAGAAAGTCAGGTCATTTTATTCTGTTACAGAGTTCATGAAGAGAGGAAATGGCACTTATTCTCTAAAGTATATTTTGGGAAAAGTCAGTCACATATCTCTGGATATTTGAAAAGGGAATGCTGAGTTTATGTGCTCTTTCTCAGAAGAGAGAAGTTATTTCTTCCATAAGATGTGAACCACATCCGTGCATCTTTCTTCTAGTATGTTTGCAAGTTTACGTATTTGAAGTGCAGCTTAACCTATAGAAAACAGGACATTATTATTATATTGTGAATGCTTGGCAGGCAGAACAGCCTCTGCTTTATGAACTTAAGATTTTTTCATGTGAAGCCAAACTGGTTCTGAAACACATCTTCCAAGTTTTTGTGCCTTACGTAAGAGTGTGAGCGAAAGATTGCAGCCAGAGCCAGGGTTCCCAAACAGCTGCATAGCAACTCCAACTCTCTCTTATTTTGTTTCATGTTTACTGACTTCATATAAAGCCCTACAAACTCCAGAGCCAGTTTTCCAGTGTCCATCCCCTTACATCTAGCATTGTTAGATCATGGTCTTGAGCAAAATCCCAAATGATGTAAGAGTAGCCATAAACCTATCCGGGCGATGCTTCATCATCAGTTCTCTATTCTGCACACCCTGTCTGCAAAACTAATTCTCCTCCAAGGTTCCCAGTATTTGTGTGTAAGCGTCCATGAATACATAAAAACATGTGTGACACAGCCTTCCTTAGACCATTGTGTGGAAGAGGAGGGTATGTTTGTACTGTATGATAATACCTCTGGCTATTCCCTCTGTGAGAGAGAATGAGCGGTTCAGAAATGTGAAATATAAACAAGTAAGTATTCTACCCGGCTATATCATGGTTGTGCCCTGTGGCTATACGGCCATAGCCAGCCAAGAAAGCACTGCCCCAGCCCAACAGCACCTCCTTGCAGCCTGCCAAAGAGCTGATTGGTGGGTTCCTGGGAGAGTAGGAGGTAAAGGGCAGGATGCTAGCATCTTCTGAATTGCCATCTGGAAACTGTTTACACGTGGCTGCCTGCTAACCACAGACAGATTCAGCTTTCTATCCAGACTCATCAAATGGTGTGTTTGAAAACAAACTCGAGCTCTTCATTTGACCATTTTAGCTCTTTAGAGGGATTAAATTCTATCTTTTGCTGGCTAACTTAAACAAATGTTCACTTTTGTGCGCAGATGTCTCTGTCATCATCAGCCACCTCTGGTTTGCTTTTCAGTGTCAAGTTGTAAAGGCCATATGAGACGCACTGCTGCAGAGAAGCACTTGGAAAAAAAAGAATTCAGTGCCTTTCCTGCACCATGTGATCTTTCCCAGTTATCTTTAAACTTGGTGCATTAACACATGAATTCCATGAATTGATATAATGGAAAGAACTATTGAGCCTGTTACCTCATTCTAAAGGCAGTGAAAGATGAAAACAGTAATAAAACAGTAAAAGCCTTTTGTTGCTGAATGAACTGGAAACTATTGTTGGTAAAATGGTGAATGGGAATTAAGTAGTATTCATTCGGATTCTTCATTTCCATATGCTGTCAAGACTGATATTTCTGCCAAAACTAATTATTGCCGAGTGTTTTTGTTATACCATAATATTTTTATAATTTTGATATAGCTTAGTGATAGCATGTTCTATGCAATGTGGCAGTAATCAAGTGGATGAGGGAGGTTTTAGGAGAAGAAGAGTTCTGATCTCTGAAAATGGAGAATCATAACCATAAACTGATAAGCCCCCAAGAACAGTGTAGGTCCTGAAGATATTTTCTTGCCTCCAGAACTGGGAAGTTAATCACTGGCTGGATGATCAATTGCTGTAGGACTATCTTCAGCTATTCTCAACAGAGCAAGGAACACATGCTGTCTTTCAGAAGATGATAGGATGAAAATGTTGTGCAATATACAATGAATAAAACCTGTACCACAATGCTCTAAAGAAACATGACTCCAGGAAGTCGTAGCATAAAACATTGAAATATTATTGCTTGGTAAATTTATGGCCTATTACCCCAGGTCCTGCTTTTGGGATAATAAAGCACCTGGCTTCTGTGAGATCTTATTTTGTTTCAGAAAATCAACAAATAAAAATCAGCACTGAGTCTGTTGGTCCTGCATCCCACCATATTGGCATAGAGAAATATCTCTTAAAAAATACTCAACAAAACATTAGATCTGTATCATTTACATACCTGCATCATTTCTCCTATTCCCCACTTGAAAGCAGTAATGGCAGAGAGGACACTGAAGATCCATAATCCCTACTTTGTAGTCCCAAAGATGTTGTTCAAAAGGCAGCTGGACTTTCTTGGGGTTTTTCCTTGAAAACATTGTGCTTCTCATCCAAGAGGTTTCTTCAGTTCTGCTGAAGAAGAACTAAAAAAATACTTTTGAACAGCACCTTTGGAACAACCGTGACCTGGATGAGTGAGAATCTCCATAGACATTTCCTCACTTTGCACTTCACCATGCTCACTGCCCATGTACACTGATTTTTTTCTATAATTGCATGAAGTATAGAATCTTGCATAAATCTTTGTAATATTAAGCATTAAAAATTATTTAAAATAATTTAAAGATGAATGTCTCATGAACCCCTCAAGACAACCTGTGTTTTGCCCAGCTGCTGAGTCTGTTGAATGACTATAAATGATTTGTCTTGAAGTTCTGTGTCCCCATTTATTAAGTTTACTACCTCTCAGCCAGAGCATTAGGATGTCACCACAGTTCAGTATTAACAAGCATGCATCAAAAACTACACCTATGTACACACAAAAGCTTTCTATCTTGAGCATTTTAATTCCATTTTAATAGAATAGCCAACACCCCAGAAGACAAGCTCAGAATCCAGAAAGATCTTGACAGACTTGAACAATGGGCCCTATCCAACAAAATAAAATTTAATGTGAAGAAAAACAAGGTTTTATACTTAGGCAGGAAAAACCAACGGTACAAATACATATTAGACAAAACTTGGCTCAAAAACAGTAACAGAGGGATCTTGGTGTCCTAGTGGATGATCATTTAAATATGAGCAGCTGGTAGCAGCCAAAAAAGCTAGTACAATCCTTGGTTGTATACACAGAGGCATAGAATCAAACTCACATGAAGTATTAGTACTGCTTTATAAAGGCTTAGTAAGACCATATCTGCAATACAGCATCCCATTTTGGTCACATCACAAAAAAGATGTTGAGATTGGAAAAAATGCAGAGAAGAGCAACTAGAATGATTAAAGACCTGGAGACTAAAACATATGAAGAATGATTGCAGGAATTGGGTATGGCTACTCTAGAGAAAAGAAAGACTAGGGGTGACATGATAGCAGTATTCCAGTATTTGAGGGGTCAACTTATTTTCCAAAGAACCAGAAGGTAAGACAAGACACAATGGGAATTAATCGAGCAACCTGGAATTAAGGAAACGCTTTCTAACTGTGAGAACAATTAACCAGTGGAACAGCTTGCCTTCAGAGTTGTGGGTGCTTCATCACTGGAGGTTTTTTAAGACGAGTCTGGGCAGCCACTTGTCTCCAATGGTAGGGTCTCCTGTTTGAGCAAGGGGTTGGATTAATATTCCTCCAAGGTCCCTTCCAGCTCTATTCTGATGGATTGAAATTTCTCCACTGTGCCTTGTTGATATAGAGGTAGCTTAGTTCTCCCCATCTAGTCCCTTTTTTCCTCCCTCCCCCCCGCCCCCCACTTTATTGAGACTTAATCACATTTCAGTCACCTTGGCTCTGAATGTGGAATTGTTGCCTGAGGCGGCCACCAGGGGGCAATATCATCTAAAATGCAGCATTTCTGCACTCCTAGAGGGCAAAATGGAGTGGACAAAAGAACTGTGGGTAAATCTCACAATAATTTGTAATACAGCAACAAGGATTTTTGATTCACTTTTCTTTGCCTAGAAAGCTTTGGATAATCAGAAATGGACTTGCGTGCAAAAGGGTTATTCTGGCTAGTATGAAATAAATTCCTTGGTTCAGAGTACTGTGTACTAAAAAGTAGCTGTGATTTCATCCAAAGTACCATTTGAGTGACAGATTGTGATTCAGCTCTCTGAAGTGAAGTAACTACTGAAAGCTAAAAAATTGCTGCTCTTGCTCTAACACTGTTTCACACATTACAGATCCTCAAAGATAGGAAGGCCATTGAGTATATTACATTCACAAGGAGCTTTAGCCAAGCCGGATTTGCAGGATACAGACAATGCCTGTAAAAACACTGCTTTCTGCACAGGCATTTTCCAATAGTAGCTTTACAATATGAACGTGTACTGGGTGGTGGTTTAATGGATGAAGTTACCCTCCATCCTGCTCCTTGGGTATTGCTGGAGAGTCTTTGGCTTGCAACATTCCAAATGAGACCAAGGCTGACCTTTGGAATTTAATGCAAAGGATATTTTTAGAAGCAGAGAAATCAGAAACTCTGGCTACTCTCGCACAAACATGATCATTATGCAAGTATGTACATTTAGAGGAAAAGCCATTGGCATGTTACACTTTTTGTGTGTGTGTTTTCAAGCCCTTCTACGTATATGGAACTGTTCAGTGTTAATTAGATATATACAGAAATGTGACCTATATAATAACAACTTTTTTAGAGCTGAGAGAAGAGAGGCTACTTGTTCACCCTCCACCCTCTCGCTCCAATCCATAAAAAGGTGCTTTACTTCAGATCATTTCCTAAGGCAATGGGTGTAAATAGGAGACAGTTAGTTCAATAGCCTAATTTTATCTTTATTTGTTAAATTTGTGTCCCATCACAGAGTGCTCACATTCCCTGGTAAAGTCATATTCAAAAACCAAGCATTTGGTAAAAACATATCAGTAATGTCTGTGCAAACACTTACTAGTTAACATGTTTTCAACGACTTTATGATCATTCAGCATCTGCAGTTAAAAAACTAATCTTCATGATACAGATCATTTTGCCTCAGACATTAGAAACATGGAACTTTCTGGATAAACAGGGGAAATCAGCTTCCCATCCATCCGTATCTATGCTGCAAAACAGACAAAAATGTGGTCTTGAAACTTGGGGTATGATAAAAGGCACAGCATCAAAGAGTCTGATGGTGCAGGCTGTAACCAGCTCTCTGAGTGATGCCCCCAGATTGGAATTACTCTTCTCAGTACAAAGAAGTCATCAGAAGGGCAAAGTCTGAAGGACTGGAAGTAAGTCAAGGATTTCTGACTCTCAGAAGTTGTTTGGAGGATGTGCTTCTTTTCTTTTACATCCACTTTTCCCCCATTTTTTAAGTCCCAGCATTAAAAGAAACTGACAAATCTGGAGTTCACATGTGCTATGGATCCCTCCTACTAATAACTAGCCTTCCTGGTTTAAAACTACTGTACTCAGACTTCCACCGTGTTTGATGGCAAACACTTAGTAACGTGCTTTACAAAGTCTATACCTTAATAATATAACGATTTAGAATTTATTTAGTCACTATTTTAACAACCATACAGATTCATTTCATGGGTGTTAATGACCAAATCAGCCCGTAGTTGATCTACTCTTACCCCATAACTTCTGCTCAGCCTCAGCCCCCTCCCAAAATAAAAAAGTTCATCCAACAAAACATGAGAAGACAAAGCTCTGAGATTCTTCAAGGACTGACATATATCTATACACTGTGGGGTCCAGACAGAAACAGATAGAAATAATTTAACCTTCCAATTGTCTCACAGATGTGCCAAGGAGGGTATTCCATAATAAGCTCTTATTAGTATTTCTTGTTAATTGTTCTAACATTCCCTCTACTTGTCTTGGAGCTGCCCAAACTTTGCTGAAAAGGAAGAGTCTCTAAAGCGATTGGGTCAGCTACTTAAGTCATCTCTGCAGTTCAGTGATTAATAATACCAGAGTTGTCAGAAAAAAAACAAACCATCCCCAATTTTCATAAAGACCCTGGAATCAGTTTGAAACCATCATTCTCTGGTGGTTGGGCTGATTGATCTGACAGGCTCCCGCCTTCTCCAAAAGGAAAAGCAATTCTAAATCTAAACATAAGGAAACCATGATAAGGGGAAAGTTCTAAAAACAGTGACAAGTTCTAAAATCATTTTCTTTTAAATCAATGCCTTCCTGTCCAGTAAGGAAAATGATATTTTAAACAGTGATGTCAACGTAAGGCCTTCCCCAGTTGAGCTTTAGCAAGCATGACCAACGAAAGCAGGTGAGAGATGGACTCCAACAACATCTAAAGAACTGTAAAGTTGTCCATCCTTGGTCTAAAGTACAATCTGCCAATGGGTTAATCCAATAAAATGTAGGGTCAGCTTCACAGTTTTCGTACAGGATATAAAATCTGCAGCCAGTGCTGCTTCAGGGACCTCAACATAGATACTGAGATCCGCCAGTAAAAATTACTCTGGCAATTCTAAATATCAAGAGGTCATCTTTGTTAAACAAGACAGGAACCACTAGGACAGGGGTAGGCAACCTCGGCTCTTTTATGTCTCATGAACTTCAACTCCCAGAATGCCTGAGTCAGCTATGCTGATTCAGGAATTCTGGGAGTTGAAGTCCATGAGTCATAAAAGAGCCAAGGTTGCCTACCCCTGCACTAGGACAAGGGCTAATAAATGCATACAGCAGCTGACTCTCCAATCCATCCCACAATGAGAAACACTCGAGTTTGCTACTTATATGAATAGGAAGTCTATAGAAGCCGATAATTCATAGCAATATTTTCTTATTCACCCTCTAGTACCTTTAATTATTTTTTCTGATTCTTGGAATTTCTTACTCCAAATTGTACTGTCAACATTCATTGGCAAATTCTCAATGTAAATTATGTTAATTTTGTTTTAATTGTGTCAAACGGCCTGCTAAAGGTTAGCACACTGATTTTGAATGCACAGGAATCCCAACCCAGTGCGAAAGGTTTCAAAGGAAAGTTACCCATCTCTGCTCTAGCCTATAGAATACAGCCGAGAAGAACAATTGATCTGCAACTCACCTCATCTTAATTACACTCTGGATCAGGTAGGCAACCTCGGCTCTTTTATGACTCATGGACTTCAACTCCCAGAATTCCTCAGTCAGCATAGCTGACTCAGGAATTTTAGGAGTTGAAGTCCATGAGTCATAAAAGAGCCGAGGTTGCCTACCCCTGTACTAGACAATTAGATCATGAGTAGATACCTTTTACTGGGAATGTACAATACCAGCTGGATCATGGGCCACTAAACTTTCTTCTTCCACTTCCTAAGGCCATATTTATCAAGCCCAGCACTCCATGCTTTCTGAGAGATAATAATATACTGCTTCCTGCTGGCATATACTAAAATTTCCCTTTGAAACAAGCCAGCAATTTATAAATGTATCCACCCACATTCTCCCTAAATAACAAAGCCCCACCAAAAAAACAAGTAATGAGCTGTTTATGTCAGAATTATAATTTTGCCTTCTGCATTCAGATTCACATGGTTTTTTTTCATTCATTTGCAGTGGGGCAGATTCTATTCAAATATTCTCTCTACCAAGTAGAATTGTCACTCCCACCCCCCAAAATAAAGAACTATTTTAATAATAATGAGCCAGCAGTGTGCTGCAACTGCCAAAAAGGCCAATGCAACAAAGTTGATTAGGGATCTGGGAGCTGAATTATACAATAAAAGGTTAAAGGAATTAGGTATATTTAGCCTAACAAAGAGAAAGACTAGGGGTGACATAATAACTGTCTTCCAATATTTGTTGCCCATCCCATTTCAAAAATGACACAAATACTTGAAGGGCTGTCACAGAGAAGAGGGCATCAAGTTATTCTCCAAAGCTCCTGAGGGCAGGACAAGAAGCAACAGGTGGAAGCTCATTAAAGAGAAATCCAATCTAGAACTAAGGAAAAAAATCCTGACGCTGAGAACAATTAACCAAAGGAATAGCTTGCCTCCTTGTGGGTGCACCATAGCTGGAGGTTTTTAAGAAAAGATTGCACAACCATTTGTCTTGGATTATATAAGGGCCTACAAGACCTCCAAAGTCCCTTCCAGCCCTATGATTCTAGGCTTCTTTGGTGTCCATCCTACAATGTTCTAATTTCTACCTTCAAAGAGAACCTTCAGTGCCAATTTTTGGAAATGACATTGTTGGACTGCAGTTATGGTCCACCTCTAACCTAAGAAGAACTTAAGTTGCCTTTATTATTTGTCTGGTATTCTTGATCTCTTGACCTTTCCCTTGCTTCTCCTCCTTTTGCCCCGGATTTACACCTGTTGGCTCCATTTTTGTCATTTCCTCACTAGTGATTTATAGCACCTTCCAGTGTCGCCCAGCCATCCTTGTGGCAATATAAAACCTGTCTATATTGCAGTTATATCAGCACTGTGATACTAAGCCACTATAAATCACAAGTGAGAAAACAGCCTTATGCTCTCATTGACAGATTGATCTTCCGCAAACGTGCCAATCCCCTGATTCCACTGACTCAACCAAGTCAGGCTTTATTCTCCAGGACATTGATTAGTCTTCAGAACTTCTCCAGCCCAGTTCAGTACTGAGATCCTTTTAGTGGTAATGCTTGGAAGTGAAACTAAGTGATCTTTTGCTGCAGAAATACCTTTCCCACCCAAAGCAACAGTGTGTATTATTCAGCTCTTAAGGATTTCTATAAGCTGTTTGAGAATAGCCAAAATTGTCAAATGGCCTTCTGAAAACAACCTCTGGTTATTCCATATTACTGGACCAACATGTGTGGAGCTGTTGGACACACCAAGGTTTTCCATCTGTTTTGGAGAGCACGGCTAATTTGAGGTCTGCACTTGCCTTTTCTTGCATCCAGAGAGTTCACAAGTAGTCCAAAGAGAATCAAGGGATCAATCGAAGGGTCAGCCAGGATGCTTCCTCCCTCCTTTAGAGCCAGCCAAGAATCCCCATCCCATTTGCTTGCTTTCAGCCTTCAGGAGGCTTCCCTTTGCTTCTACGGTATTGCTCAGTTCTGAAAGCTGGCACCGTCTGCAGGGTAGTGACACTGACAAAGGTTTCAGCCTTCTCCCAAGTCTTTCTGGAGAAGGTTTGTCTTGGGGTGGCTAGATTGCTCAGCCACTGATTTGACTAAAGACCAGAGAGCTTTGGCATATAATTGGAAGAGTTAGAATTGGAAGAAAAGTGGAGAAAACAAGCACCCAAATCCAGAGAGAGGCTAACAGTGGTGCACAGTCAAGGTCTTCTTCTTCCAGTCCAGAGGCCCAGACAGTTTGGCACTCTCTGGGAACACCCATTGACCAACTCAAGAGTTTCCAAACGCAAGATCATGTCCTTCACATGGAAATCTGGAGCAAGTGGGCCAACACTTCTGGAGCTACCTAAAGCCCCCTAAAAGGAAGGCTATGTGACTACTAGATAGCAGCATAGTGATGCAGAAGGCCTCTGCTGCCATCCTACTGGCTGTCTGGGTTTCTGCACTCCAAATTTATTGGTTGACCCAAGAAATCCTAAAAAATATGAAACTGCCATCTGCAAGCCTGAATGAAGCGCAGAGGTCATTTCCAGAGTCTGCTAGCCAGATTGATGGAAATAGGGCTACCAGGTCAGGACTGCAAACATCTGCATGATCTCTTAAGTGGTAGCCAAGAATTATTTTTCTATATGGATTTTCTGCCATCTGGTAGTCATCCCGATTAGAACTAGTAGCCTAGAGTGGGAAGGAGTGGGGAAACCTTTTACTCCCAGATCACTTCCAACGTGTAAAGATTCACAAAGGTGAGAATGACTCACATTACGAGCAACAACAGTTAATGGTCATTTTTTTTCTTTCCAAACTCAGGGCACATATGGGCTACAAAAATCTGGTTCACCAGTAGATGGCAGCAAATGGGGTACACTAGAAAACTCTCAAAGCCAGGATTTTGCAATCCAGCCACATTTATGCCAAATTGAGCATTTGCTGGAGCCAAAATGCTTGGCTTCTTCAGGAGGCCCAGGTATGTAAGGCCCTTCCTCACAGTGGAGAGTGGACAAAAGTCTAGTGGACAGAAGTGGTTGGGGCTGGACAGGTCCCCCCAGAATGCTGGGCTAAGCAGGACGATCCACCCTAGATTACCACAAGTCCTGCATTTCTCCTTCAAATAGGTTTTTTTGGAGGCCTGCCATGGAGTCCATTGTCTGCAAAAGCACTAGAGGGCTTACACAGGGGAGGGGGTTGAACAACATTTGCAAATCTCTTTGAACTCCAGCAACTGTTGCCGCTCCACCCTATTTGGGGCTCCAGATGCACTGAGCGAGATACATGCTTTGATCTCCAAAAGCAGTCATTCCATGCCACTATTTTTATTTTCTAGCCAATAGTTGCATAAGTCAAGGTCTAATGGCAACCATGCAGGTATGAGGTCACTGCAGAGTTGGGTGGAGAGTTGAGGGGAGGGGGACAGAGAACCAGCCCTGCACTGGTCTTTCTTCCACCCCATCTGTGGAAGTATTCCTCCCTACACCTCCCCTCTTTCACAAAATCGAAATGGTTTCTCCCCATGAGCCTTTTTATTCCAACTGGACTGCTGTAGAATCAATGAACAACTAGTTTCTGGAAAGAAACTAGTTCAGCATGCAAAATTCCATGCTCTAGTGTTTAGGTTATCCATCATCCCTTCAAGAGATCCAAAATACCTTTCTGGATGAACAATGACTTGGCTGCCAAAGCCTAATAAAAAGAGAAAAAAAAATCTGGATTGTCAACTGAATGCAAAAAGTTCCCCCAACTTCGGAATTAAATATTGTTGCTAGATGTGCATTCCCTAATATATGTTAACCTGTAGTTTTTTAAAAAATAATATATTGTATGAAAACACTATATAAACAAAAGCAGAAATTTCAACCTCTAGCCTGATTGCAAACAGTCTGGGACTAACATATAATTAACTATTTATGTGTGTATCAAATATATTGTCAAGCAATATTTCATTCAATTCCTCAGTTGCCAGCCGGCAAAAGTGGAAGGCAGGGTTAACTTTCCTGCTCCCTCCTAGCAGAACTTCTCAAAATCCAAGTCCACACTGGGAAACTGTTGACTTTTTGGAGGCAGCTTTTTAGTGGCTATTAATGAACTGTAGGTTGTCTGATTTAGTCTAACTGCAAGACACTTGATTTAAAATCCTAATCATTATTTCCACATCATTTCTTTAAGGACATTTTCTGAAGAGCTTAATCAAGTTGTGTTCGAATTCTGCATTCTTAAGATACTAGTTTTGGAATTCAAATAAATTGCAACTTTAATTGGCAACAAGAAATAAGGCGCAGGAAAACAATATTTAATAGCAAAAATATTTTTTTCATGCAGGTTTTCAGTTAACAGTATGCTTACTATTGCATTAAAACTTCCTTTCGAAATACCCTTGCCCTAGGTCCAGAAAAATATCACATTGGCATCTGTTTAAATTTGTAGGAGAGGGTGCAGGTTTTAAATATTTTCACTTATTATGAGTGGAATGAAAAAATTCTCCACAAGCATAAAATAGGACCAATCTCAATCCAAACGTTAATACCATTTTAGCATTAAAAGAGTAACTTCCAAGAGTCTTATGTTTTTGATAGCTGCAATACTGCAAGAAAGTGTAGGTGACAACGGGCACTCATCTTTTCTCTGGGTCTGGAACTGCCACTAATAAAAATGCAGAAAAATAAATTGAATTCTACTTGCCTGCATGGAAGAATCTTGCTTAATTGCTTCGGATTAAAGCGTCCCAGTTCAATATTTAAAAGACCTGCACCCTCAAAGCACCAGAACATTTGCTAACGCAGCAAAGGAAGGGCAGGCAGGAAGATCCCGGGGACTAAACCAGGCCTATTCCTAAACAGGACTCTCCGTCGCCGTCAGTACCGCCACTTAAGGCGGGCAAGAGTCATTGTCTCTTCCCCTTTCCTTCCATCTGATCCCTTTGCGTCACCCATCGAAATCCGGCTACAGTCCTCCAGGCTAGATCGCTTCAAACAAACAAACAAACAAACGGAGGCGCCTGCCTTGTTGGATGAGCGCACACTTTACACCAGGCGTAGTTCAAGTTCGAAGGTTAAAATCCGGCATCGCCTTCCCGGAGGAGCGCATCAGCTGCGCCCAATGACTATTTTGGGTGCCTAAAAGCTGCTCTTCGACTCCGGACGATTGCCGAAGAGCGCAATCGCAGAACTTTTCCCGGCAGGTTGAGGCAGTTCCCTCCTCTCCCTTCTCCACGCAGGGGGATCCAGCCCTGAGGCTCAGGATCGAAAGGGGGGGGGGGGCAGCTGCTGGTTGTTTTCCCCGAGAATGAATTGTGTGGTTTTTGCAAACGGCGGGAGGCTGCCCTCGCTTGTGTGGCCTGTCCTCGCTTGGCGTCTCCAGCGCCCATTACTTCTTATAATCGCGGCAGCCCGTTTCACACCCCTTAAGTCGAGACGAAGAATGTCGTTCCTGGTGCCTTTACTCAAGAAATAAATCTCACCCACCTTCATCCCGAGTTGGCTTGCGAGGGAAGCAAACTCACAGAGCTCCGCTCACTAAAGTAATCCGGGGAAGGGACCTGCGATCTTAAGAGCGGGGGGGGGGTGTTATCTGCTCCGAGGTCTCGCCTTCACTAGGTGCTTTGGGCCTACTCAGTGCAAGAGATGGCGGGCTGGAGATTAAATTGGTCTGAATTCGCTCCGGCTTCTGGAGAGCTTTGCTTTGGTTTGCAGCCTCCAGCAGGTTCGACTCGTGGGGTTCCAGAAATGGTTTCTGCCTCCGGGGAACACAAAGCTATCTAGGTCAGGGGTAGGCAACCTCGGCTCTTTTATGACTCATGGACTTCAACTCCCAGAATTCCTGAGCCAGCTATGCTGGCTCAGGAATTCTGGGAGTTGAAGTCCATGAGTCATAAAAGAGCCGAGGTTGCCTACCCCTGATCTAGGTCCTTTAAGTTTAGCGCCTCACTGAAATCGCGGTCGGGAAGAATATTCCCAGCCCCGCCGCCACCCAAACTGTCTTGCGGAGACAAGGCAACATTTAAGAGAAATGCTCCAGCCTCCCGCAGAAGAGGGACGCCCGGCAGGCACGTGGCGCGCTGCTGCTCTAATGTTGACCTATCCATCAGCACAGAAATTAATCAGCGAGCAATCCAAAGGTCCGGACCCCGAAAGAAACTCTCCTCCCGAAGACTCTTTAAGGGCTGGGAGTTCGGCAAGGAAGTTTCTCGGCTCCCCTTCCTAGCAAGGGAGCTGCTGCCACAGAAACAACTTCTCGGGCGGCCGGGCCCCCAATTCACCACGTAGTGTTAGTCCTGGCCCTACTTATCTGGATCTGATGAACATCCTAACGCTCGCTTCCGTACTCGAGTAAAGTCCAAGTAAGATACCCGGGGGGGGGGGGCAGAGCGAAAAGGACGCCGTCAAGGAAAAAAAGGTATTTGGCGTATTGTATGGGGTCATGTAAGGCCGCTGGTTGCGAGAGGCCTGAGGAACAGCCGCCGGAACCTCTCGACGCCCCATTTAAGGCAATGTTTGACCTGGGCGGGTGGGCATTGCAGGCGGCGAGCTAGACAAGGAAGGGGGACTTTTTAGGGTCAAGGCGAGTGCCGGCGATCTTCTCCCGGCGCTCCTATGCATTTCTTCTGGCGGAAAAAGGCGTGGCCCAAGAGTGGCTTGCACGAAGAGAAGGAAATGAGCACCACCAGGAGATCACGACTCAGTCTACAACATGCCAAGATTTGCCAGCTGTTCTTTGCTGGAGGCGAAACCGATTGCTTCCGACAGGCTAGATTTCTACCTGCCACGGGCTCGTTTCGCACGCGACGGGAGGAGATCGATCCATCCGCTGCCTGCAGTCGCGCAGCGCACAAGAGCGGCGGCAGAGTCTTCGGGGCTTTCCTAAAGCAACTCGGCGCCTGAACCGGGAAGGAAGAAACCTGGCCGGAGCCACCGCACCCTGAAATAAAGCGAAGAGAAGTACCCGCGGCGGACGGGCAAAAAAGTCAAGATGGTGGTCAAACAGGGCGATCGAAGGTCCGCCTGTTGTTTCCCGCCCCGTCCCGGCTCCTGCCTGACCTCCCGCAGTCTTAAAAGCGAACCGAGAGATACTCGCCGCCTTTGCTCGAGACTCCTCTGCGCCCCTTCCAAGGGAAACTCGGGGCTGACCCGGTTCCCTGAGAACTGGCGGACCTGATTCAAATAGCCGAAGATCCTGGTTTGGCTTTCGGGTCAAAATATGTTTGGCAGCCGGAAAAGGCGATTAAGGAGGTCGAAGGAACCGGGTCCGCGGCTCCAGGCTTTCGCGCTCAAGGTGCTGGAAGAGGCGGCGGCGATCTCACCTTCCCGCGTCTTTCTGTGTTATTCGGACCTCTTGGGACAGGTCGGCAGAGGAGGCTGGGCGATGCTTTGAGCCGGGCTCAGGCCGCAGGCCCGTTTTAGCTGCCGGGGACGGAACAGAGTATCTTTCGAAGATCCCTCCGCCTTCCAGGAAAATAAGCCGCCGCCGCCGCGCGTCCCGCAGCTCTCGCCTGCCTCGGCCCCCACCGTTTCCGGAGGGCTGGTCGCCGGGCCTCCGGTTCTCAACTGCTAGGTATAATTCGCTGGGCCTCGCGTCTGGCTCTCCTTGAAAGGCCGCGCCGAAGTTTCCCCCGCGCCCTAGATGACGGCCTGCTGGGACAGTCAGAAAAGCCACTTGGCTCAAGCCGGCAGGGTGCCGGATTGATCTGGCGATAGGAAAACCAAGCAATACGGGGGAAACCGCGTTTTTTGGATTACAGAGATCCTAGCCCAAATTCGGCGGTTTTACTAATGACATTTTTACTGTAGGGGAAATAATTGGTAGAAAAACTCTTTGTTCTACGACAGTAATCTGCAAAACCTTTTTTTTAAAAAAAACCTAATGCTGTAAAGAAAACAAAGGCTGTATTTGCAAGAATATACACTGTGGACATCTTTAAATAATCTCTTCCCTCCAGAATCATACTCATATCTGCACACAAATAGTACCTTTAGTATTCAGAAGCAGGGAAAATACTTGCATGCCTGAGATTAAATTGGATTTAAAAAATCTCTGTTAAAATCCAGATTATACTCAAAAGCCTAAAGCCTACACCGGTGTTTTTTTTTGTCTTGTTTTTGCTTCAGCTTTCCATACCAGATATTTTTTTTACTTAGTAAAACCAGACGAGAAGCGCCCCTGTTCCTTAGCATCTTGTGCTTGTCTTCTCAATTTATCTTCTTGGAAGCAGATTTTTCTCAGTACAGTATGTAAACCCCCCCACCATCCGATGAGCCCATCTAAAACTGCATGTGGTTTACATTCATAGATGGTGCACTTTTACATGCCACACATTTTCTCTTGTTAGAACACGAAGGTGCAGTGGATTTTTAAACATTTCAGAACTGGAATTTCAACTGGAATTTTAGCTAAAGTGGGTTTCATTAATTTAGAAATGGAGATACAGTTAACAAAGTTCAGTTTCCCTATTAAATTATGGGGTTGAAGCCAAAACCCTTCTGTTAAGGTCCTCGAAGTTATTCTGGGATAAATTGTAGGGACAAAGGATTGAGTAGGCTGGCCGAAATCAGCCAGTGAGATGGCAAACTCCTTTGTTGTCTTTCTTTCCGACGGGCTAACCTGAAGAGGCACGACAGGCTCGAGAGACAAACTTTGAAATTGAGCCCCAAACTCTGGCTGGAAGAGCACAAACGAACTCCTGGCCCCATTTCCGCTCAATTTCGAAACATCTTCTTGGAAAGTTGCCGACCACCTTAAAATCTTGAGTTTTAGTGGAAGTATTTGGCAACGCCGGCGCGCTGGTGGTATTTCTGGCACTGGGAGACGGTCAACGAGGCTTCGGAAGTCAAAACACCGGCTTGCCGCACGAGGGCAGCAGAGACCTGAGGGAGGGAGCAAAAGCATTGCAATTTGGCCAAGGCGGAAAGGCACTTTTTTCTTTCCCCCCCCCCCCCCGGCGTTGCACGGCGTTTGTCTCCGAAAAACGGGTAGATTAACGTCGGACCTTTCTATTACGCTAAGTAAGCTTGTTCCCAAACGTGAAGAGGGTCCGAGGCGGATGCTCCGATCGGAGTTGTGCCGGGAAAGTTTCCGGCCTAAAGCTCTGGGCCGGGAAGTCTGACCCACTTTCCTTCCTCCGCATTAAGAGGCCACCTTTTCTTTTCCCGAGGGCGCTCGGGAGCCTCGAAGAGTACCAAACTTTAGCAGGTCCGAAGAGCTTCCGCGTCCTGCTGTAAAGCAGAACTCTTCCACGGTGTCTCCCGCCTCTCCCATCCCACCCCCGCGCTCTCTTCCCCTGCTTCTTGCCAGTCAAAAGCCGCCGCCCAGCCCGAGGAAGCGCAAACGCCGCGACTGCCCTGGTTCTGGCCCGGCCTCTCGTTTCCCACCTTTGCTCCTCTTGTCGGGCGTCTGAATTAAAGCGTGGCCAACCCTGGTTCTCTCTGCCACCCGAGGAACAGAGGTCCTGACCTGGAGAGGAAGGGGCAGCGCTGCAGATGTAACTGATTTCGGCCTGTCCCCCCGCGGTGACTGGCGTCAGCTAGCGCAGGGTTGGCGAGCATCGGAGTTAAATTGATAGAGACGCTCCGCGCTTTTTCTTGCTCGGCGACGAGGTGGAGAGAGGGAGAGCTGCAGAGAAGCCGCGTGTCTGAATGGGCAATGCAAAAGCCGGACCAGACTTGGAGGAAGCAGTTGCCGGGACTGGAGCGGAGTCGCATTGAAATCGCACAGAACCGGAACCATCATGTATCGCCAGAAGTGCTTGTCCGACGCTTCTAGGGATGATGGGCCTGTGGTCCAAGAAGAACTGAAAGGCCACTGAACCACAATCCTGCTCTGGAAATGCGGAGAGTGGCGGCAATCTAAGTTTCAAGCCTAAAGGGATTTGCCGACCTCCTTTTAAAAACACCTTTTGTGTGGGTTGCACCGATACTGAGATTCGCTGATGAAGATAAAAGAGAGTCCCAGAGAAGAAACTGAACTGGAGGTGGGGTGGGAAGAGTTCAGTTAGGCTACTTGTGCCTCTGTCATACTCTGAGCAATACAAGTACCTGCTCGGGAAATTGCTGAAGATGGGATGATGTGGCCTTGTGACATTTCACTGACACAGATCTGGAAAGGAATGCTTGTTCCAAAGGTCTTCTTCTCCGGTGGGAGACGAGAATGATCCTCCTATATTGGAGCCAAGCTAAAAAGTTAAGAGTCAAGCACTGGAAGCATCTTTCACCAAAGAACAGATCTCTTAGATCAGTAACCTGTTAAGTGAAAGCACCTGGGTTTGAGTCATAACTTGTAGCTAATTGGCCAGCTTTGAATCTAGAGGACCAGTTTCCAAGGAAAAATGCAGAGCTGCTGGAACAAAGCAGCCAGGATTGCTTTGAACACAATTTCCTGAGATGAAAGTGAAGATCATTTTGGCTCTATAGGAAATTTAACCTTTGATTGACAGAGGCTACATTAATGAAGGGTGTCTGAGTGACTTGGTCCCTGAATCCTCTTTTCCTACAGATATGCATGTCCTTTTATAAATTCCGGTCTAATTACATTTTGGACAATTTTTGGAAGGTTTACTTCTGAATTTGTGGAAACGAAAATATTGAGAAAAACCATCTTCAAATATTTTCTCAGCTTCCCATTTTTGGAGATTTGGGTTGTCTCAGAAGTAAAATGCAGACTTGCTAATGCAGGCTTGATGCTGAAACAGAGCATGTGATTGATAAAATTAGAGAACTCTGGTGATTGGATTGATTTTTTTTCCTTTTGTGAGAAGAAAAACCATATGTTTATGGATAGTTAGCTAAAAGAATAATTATAGGAAAAAGCATTTTGTATCATGTCCCTAGAGGCAAAAGCTCACATGTTATTGCAAACATCTGGCAGTGTTAAGGATGAGTGGCATGGGGTTGGATTAAAACTACATATTTTAATTTGGGGCAAAAGAGCAAGTGAAGAGAAACTCCCCCAAATCCTATCTTGTCCAAGGAAATCAGGAAGGGCAAAAGCCTACAAGAAATTCTCTTAGAAAGAAACTGGGGCAGTGCAAGCTGGGGGCGGGGAGGGGAGGGGGAGAGCCTGGTAGACTGAATAGCTCCATTTTGCAGTTGGTTTTACTGCAAGCTGTGAGCAAAAGACACCCTTTCTGCCCTATCCGAAACTGAGGGACGCTTGAGGTAACCAAAGGGTGTTTCCGTGGAAGGAGGCCATCACTCCTTCAGACCAGGTTCCTAGGCTCAGGAACCTCAGAGGGATCAGGGATCCACATGCTCAAGCAAAAGGAGTGCCCCCCCACCCCCGCCCTGGGCTTTACATCCCGATCAGCCCTTGGACAGTCCTGCCAAGCTTTTCCCAGCACAGCTTTCAGGCATCCTTCCAGACCCACCCAGCAACCCATTTGAAGAGCAAGAGGCCCTCGGAGAGTTTGGTGGACTTTCCCAGAGACCAAAATTACTTGCCCGGGTGCTGGGAGCACAGCAGCCCCACGCTAACTGGCTAATAATACCTGTGCCGAGAGGGGAGGGGGGGGATCAGTGGGTGGTGTTTTGTAAAGCTATGCCTGTTTTTTTTACAGTCCTCATGAATGCCCCCTTTTACTAGCCAGCAGGAGAAACTGACATACTTCCCATTCCCTGAGGTGGAAATTAATCTCTTTTGAACTAACGCTGGGCTTGGCTTTTCCAACCTCTTTAATGGCCATTTAGCAAAAAAGGCAATAACACGCCGGGCATCAGCGGATTTCCAGCTAACCCCAGAGGCTGAACGTGGCCAAGTGGCTGCCTCACGTCCCCAAGGCAGTGCGGCTCAGGAGTGGACCTTTCCTGTCCTCTAGGTCCGTCCACAATCCACATGCCTGCCCATTATAGAAAGCACAGATCCTGGCCCAGAGCAAAGCAGGGGCTGGATAAGCCAGTGCTCCTATGGGTCACCAGTCAGGCCTTGAGGAGTTCAAGGAAAGGTTTGGGATCTCAGTCTCTCAGAGCTGCAGCCTGGGCACCGGACAGAACAGGCAGAAGCATGTGCAGGAATGTTTGAGTGGCAGCCGTCAGTGACAGATCAGGGTCAAAAAGGTTCCTTCTGTCTGCAAAGGGCCACACCTGTGTGGTTGCAACACAGTGGGAAGAGAAATGACATTTAATCCGGCCTGAATACAGGCCACCATGTATAGGGGATGAGCCCTGCCCCAATCTAGGGAGAAACTCCAGTAGGACCCCAAGACACCAGCAAAGTGAATGGAGGTCCTTGCAGTGTTCACATTGCCTGACTTAAGCAGGGCTTCAGAAGGGAGGTTAGCCATGGGGAGCCTTCAGAGAAGCTCAGAGAAGAATGGTGTGGCTGATTGCATGAACTCTGATCCTGGTTATCAGCAGCCTGGCACATTCTCTGAAGGATGAATCTGGCTAAATGGCACAACTTTCATGAGTTACCCGAGGGGGCAACCATTTCTTTCACCCCTCTGATGAAGGGGTGAGATACCCTTTTGCCTTGAAACAGCAGCAGGAGGAGGAGGAGGGTGTAGGTAAATGATAGACTGGGGGAGAGGATCTTCCACGTATTTTAAATGATGTCTGCGAACAAATGAAACCTAACGAAGCCCAAGTCGCTTAAACGAAAGGGAGCATAGGGAGAGGAATGTTCCCTGGAGTTCTCCTGGGGAATTTGACTGGGGATGTTTTGTTCCTTTTAAGTGTCAAACAAGAATAGGGATCAGAGCTCTCTGTCTCTCTGAAAAATCTGACCTCCTCCTACTTTGTTCTAAAGGCAGGTGGCCAGGTACGTGTCATCTCCTTGGAAGCACCTTTGGCCACAGAGGGCCAGGCACATGAAACCTTATGTCTTCGTCTTAAGGTAACCGGGTGCAGTGCAAAGAGAATTGCAAGCCAGAGCACGGGTCCCTTCGGCACTCCCTCCTCTATCACCTCCAAACTTCCTGTGAACGTCTTCCAAGACGTAGCCACTCCATTGGTTAATACTTTGAAGCATAAGGGGAAAAAATTCCCTGTGAAGAATATATTCAGTATTCATTGAGCTCCCTAGGATTTACTCCTATAGTGTTCAAAACATTAAAAAAGATTCAACCGAACCCCCCCCCCACACACACACACCAAAAAAACCCCTCAAAGCATGCTTGCTTGCTGTTTTTGTTGCTTGATGGCAGCATATTAATATTGTCCTGAAATTAATATTCTATTTAACAAAGAAGACAATATCAAATGATTTTAAAAGAAAGAAAGCCTGGGTGGGAGAATTGGGGCTTACACCAGCTTTTTAAATTAAGCAAAATGGAAAGTAAAATCTTTTTAAAACCTGTATTTTATTTTTTTATGAGTCCGTTTCTTTCCCTCGTGAGAACAAAACCCGACACAGCACAGGCAACATCAACGAGGCAAAAAAGGCGCAAACCTGGAGGAATTAGGCGGGTATTCAATACGGCGCACCGCTTCAAGAACGGGGCAACGCCTTCCCGGCCGGGTTCCTAACCTGGTCCTCTATTGGGCTTTGCCTGTTTGAACGGATCCACACATTTCATGCGTGTGTTTGCGTGCGTGTGGATCCTGTAGAGAAAGAGCGACGCACCTTCTCCGGTGCCTTTGAAGCTTCGCAGAAGAGGAGGCGTGGGGGGGCCCGCTTCTTTCCTCCTGCACGCAGGCCTTGGAGCAGCCTTGCCAGGCGGCGGAGCGCGTCGCTGGCGTCCTCCGCGCCGCCGACACTTTTGCCGTGTTGCCGCTGGGTAAACGCGCTTCGCTTTGCAGCTTGCGGGCCATTCCCGTTTAGGTTCGCTTCATCTGCTCGTTTTCCTTCTGTGCAAAAACTAACCGCCTGCTTTTGTTGCTTCCCTTTTTCTTTTTATTTCTGGAAGCCAACGAATGCACAGGGTATATATATATATATATATATATATATATATATATATATATATATATATATATATATATATATATATATATATATATATATATATATATATATATATATATATATATATATATATATATATATATATATATATATATATATATATATATATATATATATATATATATATATATATATATATATATATATATATATATATATATATATGAATAAAACGCCAAAGCAAAGATAGTCAGGATTAGAAATTATATAGTGTTCGGGAGGAGCCTTCTATAGTCCTAACATACACTGGGGGGGGGGGAATCACAACTGGCTAGGGGGAATCGTGGATCCGGACAAAAGGCAGCGCCCCTCAACTGCAAGAAACAAGCCAAGCCGTGAATTCACCCAGTAAGTCCTGCAAATCTTGATAGGTAATTTGCTTATTTGGACATTGACTTTAGGATTTCAGATTTAATCCCTTATTTCTTAGCGAGCAGGGTCTAAAACAGAGTCGCCGGGAAGACTGCAGCAGAGCTAAATGGCCGCCCCAACTGTGCGTCTCGGTCTCCCACTATAATCAGTATCCCGTCCAAGTTGCTAGTTTGTTCCATCGTTAATCTGTGTTCTCTGGCCATTACAAATCGCGTTTATGGATGTGGCTCGATCGATAGGACTACGGGCATGAAGCATTTCCCGCATTTTATATACTGCGTTATATAGAATAAGGGAAGTCATGGTATAATCGGAGACATGGTGCTATTAAAGTCGCCATAGGGACACAATATTATACGTACAGTATACGATTTTTAAAAAAATTATTGCCTTGATTGCACAGGACATATATAGAAATGTGTTGGAGTATAGTCAAATGTTTACAGTGTTTCCTAAGGGTTCATGACTCTTTTCAGATTCTATCTTCCAAACGGCTAAATCGAAGTTTGGCTGGACTTTAACAAAATCTCTCTTTTCACCAAAGGAGTGCAGTATAAAACTCAAAGATAAGTCAAAGGTAAAACTCAATTTACAGATTTAAGTTATAGGGTACTGATTGTGGCAACTCCCACTTAGGAGTGGGACTTCAGAAAAGGTACTTTTTTCTCCAAGAATTTTCTTGGAGAAGCCGCTTTTCTACTTTATATATGTGATCCACCTATAAGCGGTGGGGGGGGGGAGCAGAAGGATAGTGTAACATTGTTAATCTTTTCTGCTTACGATCACAGACGCTGTAGAGTTCACTCCTAGCAGCTTCGCATATTTGGGAGGGGGTTTATGCGTGCTGCCAGGAGGCATCTGGGCCTGAGTGGAGGCTGGGCGCCCGCTGGCCGCCTTTTTAGAGCGGAGGGGGCGACCGGCTCCCCGCTCTGCAAGAGTTAAGGCCGCGGGCAGCCGGGAAGCCCGGGCGCTTGGCCCGCCCCTTCCTCATTGGCTCCCGCGACCGCTGTCTCCGGATTCGCCACCTTCTCATTGGGCAGCGACTCTTGACGGGCGCTCGCAGCCGGGACCAGGCGAGGGAGGAAAGAGGGGAAAAGTTCCCCAGGAGTTTGGATCAATCAGAGGGAGAGAGGGAAGAATCGCGCGGGGGGGGGGGGGAAGAGATGAAGCGCAGCCCGAGAGCGGGATTCTGAGCGGTGCCTTTCGGCCAGCCAACAACTCGGGACCCATGTAGCGCCCAGGCGGCCGCGGGACTCTCACGTCGGAACGGCCTCTCCGCTCTGCTTTCCTTCTCGGCCCGGCTTGCCGGCCCCGACCCGTCCTCTGCCAGCTCGGCGGCCGGCGGCGCGGCGGCCTTCTGGCTTCGGCACCCCCGCCGGGCGGCTAAGATGAGCGAAAGGAGGCGCTCGGCTGTGGCCCTCAGCTCGCGAGCGCACGCTTTCTCGGTGGAGGCCCTGATCGGCTCACACAAGAAGCGGAAGCTCCGCGACTGGGACGCCAAAGGCCTGGATTTGTCCATGGAGAGCCTCAGCCCCGACGGGCAGCTGCCGGACGCCGACGACCCTGCCCAGTGCCTGGACCTGAACCCCGGTGAGCGCGGCGCAAGGCGGGACGGGACGGGAGAGGCGGCGGGTGCCCGGCCCTTAGGGGGACCGGTGGCCGTAAGAGAAACTGGATCAGGCAGAGCTTAAACGCAGCTACCCGGGAGGTGGCCCTTCTACTGACAGCTGGGCTGCGCGGGCGGGGGGGGGGGGGAGGACTAGCTATCGAAGTGGAGCCTCAGCCAAGAAAGTGGTCCAGACAGCCGCGGCCTTTTTCTCGCTTTCCTTTCCAGACTGGCCGGTTCCCCTCCTTCCCCACCCCACCCCTCCCGCCTGTTACAGCGCACTTTTACATCAATAGAATGCAGGTCGGTTGGGGGGGGGGCTTATGGGAAGGCTGATTGGCCCCCTGGCGCAAGCAAATGTCCCCGGGGGTTTTCTCCGGAGGCGCCTTTCTCTTTCCCTGGCTTCTTCCGGGCGCGTCCAACAGCAGCCCCTGCCTTGCACGCTGGACAGGAATAGATCGGCTCCTAGCTATGAATAGCCCAGCCTCGAGGCAAACCTCACCTGGAATTAAAAGGGGCCCACCTCGGGGAAGGCCGCCGGCCACTTCCCCCAGTAGTGTGGGTCTGGGAAGGCAGGAAGGGGGAAAGAACAGGCGCAGAGAAATGCCCTAGGCGTGATCTCTGTCTGGGGAGAGCGCTCCGCAAGGCGCGCGTTTACAGCTTCGAGGAGGTTCAGCCGGGGACAAGGCGGTGGCCAGCAGTTGTCCCAAGTCTGCCAGGGTTCGCTGAATTGCAAGAGCTGAGAAGGCGCCGAGAGTGGCAGTCAAACCCCATTGCCATTTTCGGTGCCACCGTTGGGTTGCCAAAGCGCTCGGTCGGTGTCCAGCAGGATCGAACACCTCAATGGCAACGGGCAAGGCCGCTGGGGCAGTAGGGGATCCCGAACGGTCGGGAGTGGATGGCGGGGCTTTGCCATGGCCGAACTCTTCCCCTTTCTCTCCCCGCCCCCAAGCAACGTAATTTACTGTGGATCTCGAGATTCTTGTCGAAACGAAAATGCACAGATCCCCCTCGGCCCCCCCCCCCCCAGGAAGTTTCTTGGGATTCGCTGAACCGGGTGCGCGGAGAGGGTTTTGTTTCGTTTTCCTCCTTGCGCTTTTCAACCTGCTCTTTCTATCAAAGGCATTCAAAGGATAGAAAAACCGTCCGCTTTGAAAAGTTTGTTGGCTAAGCAGCTGCATAGGTTTTTCACTTTCGGTTTTAAGCAGGTTAACCTGAGGCTTTCCAGCACCTCTAATTTTCATGAGGACGGGTTTAAGACACACACGCGCACTCTTAAAAATGGGAAACCTCTTAAGAGATTAAATTAGAGCCAGAGGCCTGGCAGGTAATTTGCACACTCCTCTCCAGCTTCATGCTGGGGACCGGGGGTTGGGGTAGGGGGCTAAGAAGCGAAGGCACCTCAAAAGTTCGGCCGGTGAGCCGTTCTGTCGGCCTGGTCGCCTTTGGGTTTCGGAGGGTTTCTAGTACTCCCTGACAGTGCGCTGCTCTTGAGCAATGGACTCCGCCGCTGCCGTCCTGCCTGCCTCGCCGTTCCTCCTTTAAAGCAATCCCCGATGGCCCCGTGTCTCGCCCAAAACTTCCACCAGCGGAACTCCAGTTGAGTGGGTTGGGTTCTAAAGCCTAGCAGCCGGGCCTGTCTGTCTGTGTGTGCGTGGGTGGGTAGGGGGGTGGGTGCGCGCGCGCGCGTTTGTGATTTATTATTTTGCTTTGAAGACCGCCAGAGGATGGCGACGGGCAGGTTGGTCTTGCTCGAATAACCAGGACCAGTCCGTGCAATAGCAAGGTTCCAGTCAAACTTCGGTGCCATTTTCGTTGCCACCGTTGCCTTACGGCCTTCTTTCCTGCCTCTGCAGCATCTGGCAACAGGGGCCCGGCGAGCAACGTCCGATTCTCCAGAGCGTGGCCTTCCACCCACAGGCTATTGGGGTGAGGTACTTTCTGGGAAAGGCAGGGAGTGGAACCATCCGGAGTTTCCAGAATTCTCCGTTTCTTTCCCAAAGGAAAACAGGCTCTTCTTGGCTTGCGCAAAAGCCCCGTCGGCCTGGTCGACGGGGCGAAAGGCTTGTGCTCTGCGCCGGCAGGGCTGCTAGACTTAGTTGCCGCGTTCCTTGAGCCTCGCTGCAATCTGAGGTGGAAAAGTCCGCCTTCCCTAGAGAAAAGGAAAGCGATCTAGATTTTTTTTTGCCAAGGATTACTTTAGAATAGTATAGAACAGAAGGTTACTGCACATTCATGAATGATCCGGGATTCTATGAATGTTCAGAGAATGGATAGAATGTTAAGGAACCTTGGCCCATTTAAAGGTAGGAAGTTGAACTTTACTCCTTTCCCTTTCCCCTTCCCTTCCCTTTCCTGACGCAACCGATTTCTCAGTGACCCTCATTCGTGTTGCCTGATGGCTTCTTATAGTTGCCTGTTCGATGGGTTTCCCTGCACCCGGCCTCCTCTAGGCCTTTTCTTCGCTATCTACATCTTCGCGTATAGGAGGATTCCAGCTAAAAAGTACACTTGAAGCAAAACCCGCCAGGGTGATGAGTTGGCCCTCCATAGCTTAGTACTGTCCCCCACCCCAGAAGGACCTGGAAGGGGTTTTCGACCTGGGGGGGGGCTGCAAACCTCCTTCCCCGAAGATCCCTTGGCTGGTTATTCTGATTTCTTTTCAGATCTATTGTACTTTGGGTATCAGGCTGCCCCGGCAAAGACAGCTTTTCCCCGAGTTCTGGTACTCTGCATCTCCCCGGAGAAGCGGCTGCGTTAAGTAGCATGGAAGTGTCCGAAGCTCCTCCAAAAACGAGGAGCCTTCAGCTTTACAGGGCGGCTGATCCTGCGGGTGTGTGTGTGTGTGTGTGTTTCACTCTGGCCGGCCTCGAGCGCTGAACACAGGCCGCGATTTTTTGCTTCAGGCGGGAACATCTCGAGGTACAAAGCTGGCAGTTGTCTTATTAACATTTGTTTTGTTTACAGAAATAATAATAATAATAATAATAATAATAATAATAATAATAATAATAATATTATTATTATTATTATTATTATTATTATTATTATTATTATTATTATTATTATTATTATTATTATTAATAATAATAATAATAATAATAATAATTCGCATAGACAGCCAGATGTTTAGACTTATTATTGTTATTGACTACTGTTGGACGCCTAGAGTTACTTATGTACGATTGGCGGCTATAGCCCATAAATTTTCCAAAATTTTTTTCTAAATACAAGGGAAGAAATGTCGCCGCTGCCCCTCTTTGAATAGCCGTGCATCGCATCCCTCGCAATGCGCAACTGAATTCCTTGGTGTACGAGAGCCTTTATTCCCCACCCCCCTTTTTTATTTTAATAGGCACGTACTGAAATTTTTGATTTTTCATAGGGATTACGAGCATAGGCTGCGATACTACGGACTTGAGTAGGAAAAAAAAATCCGGAGAGCAGCTTTCTTGCAGAGGTTTCCTCGCAAGAAAAGGCTTCCCGGTTCTGGGTGTCGGGGACATCCGACACCTCTTCTTTACTAATTTACCGCGTTTCAACACCTCTCCCGGCCATCGCTGTAGCCTGGCTTCATTATACTGATCTCTTAGCCGCCCAGCCAGATCCTTTAAATCGGGGGAAGGCGCCCTTTGATCTTTTCTAAGCTGCCGAGACGCGTCGCGGGTTCCGTAAACCGGTCCCCCCAACCTTGGCTTTACATATGCGTCTCCAAGTTTAGCGGAGAAGCACGTTCGCAGTCTGCACCCCGAGTCTTCAGCGTGTCTGGGCCGGGCCTCAAGCGATGAATCTTTGCGAGCTGTTCTTCCAGCAGAGACCTGGAGAGAAGAAAGCAGGACCAATTCCTCTGCAAGGGGTTCCCTCTGCAAGGGGTTCCCTCTGCAAGGGGTCCCTCGGCGGGGCTCCCTCCTTTCCCCTCGCTTTCCCACTTGAAATAGATTCAGGCCGGCATAAAGAGATCTTGGGGTTTAGTTCTTAGAGCGCCGCGGCCGAACGGAAGGAAGGTCGAACTGGGGAAGCGTGACGGAGGCCTTCTTTACTCGCTCCTCCTCACCTCGATTTACTTCACGTTAGAACTGCATTTATTAAACGGCGTGGTGAACGTGTTTTTGCCGCCTTAACTGCGGAGGAAGTGTAATTAAGAAAATAATTAAAAGAACCTACTCAAATGCAGCTGCAATCTACAAAAATATAGAGATATTTTTGCTGCAGTTTCTGAGCGACTGTGATAAATGACTATCTGTATGTATCCATGTATCTCTCTCTCTCTCTCTGTGTGTGTGTGTGTGTAATGTCTCTGTGTGTGTGTGTGTGTGTGTGTGTGGCGCGCAGAGCTCTTTTTGTTGCAGTTGCATTTGAGTAGGTTCTTTTAATTATTTTCTTAATTACACTTCCTCCGCAATTAAGGCGGCAAAAAACCCGTTCATTATGCCGTTTAATATATCGTAATCTGACAGGAAACAGATTACAAATAAAATCCAATATATTTTCAATTAATAATACTAATGAGCACACTCTGACAAATAGTTTCCATTTTTTTTTATTCCTACTCAAAAGTGGTCTAAGCAAATTTCTTATTTTCTGATACCAGTCTTGTAGGTTTTATCTGGAAGTTTAACATAAAAAAATTATTAATAGGAAAAGGCTGTCAAATTGCTAAGAACAGCTGTGCATCTTGATGGATAGCGATATCTGGGATGCCTCTACTTATGGAATTTTTAACCAAAATTGAACTAACTTGATTCTATTATCCTTCTCAGTACTGATGACCTAACTTTTTACACAGTTACAAATTACTGTGGATTGTTGTCTTTTTTAAGGATGCCCTTCTAGTCATACTTGCTTCAGGACTTCCCACCCACCCACCTGTACAATAGTTGGTGTTTCTGTTGAGAGAATAAAAAACAAAAGGCAAAAGCATCTATTCTTCCAGTGGAATTAGAATCTCAGGAAGAGCTTATCTTTGGAAGATAAGCTGCAAACTTCGCAAACGGCTTGGGCTCAACCAAGCTCCAGAACTTTGCATTTTATGATTGTCGGAGGAGAAGAATCTTTCCTCTGTAGGTTCTTGGGAATGGATGGAGTGGTCAACCACTTTCCCCTCCGGAGCCAAATGCAATAACTGCTGTGAGGACTGAATGCTTTTTAGCTGAGCTTGGTTGTTCCATTACTCGGTCAGGAGGGGGGCAATTTTAACCATTAAATAATTGGAACGGTGAGCTGGCTCAGTAATTTGACTATGCCGTCCTTTTTTTGTGGCCTGCGGTTTAATCTTTATAAACAGCCAGTTTTGTTAACCCCTGATGAATGCATAATGGCTTTCTGTGACAAATTGTCCTCAAACATCTGAAAAGCTTTCACAGCCCGAGAGGAAAGTTGTAAAATATAGTGTACATGCATGTGTGTAATCATAGACGGCGATCTAAGCAGTCTCCGTAATATTACAAGATGTGCCCACATTTCTCTCTTGCTTGTCAGCCTGACACCTCCACTTCAGCAGCTGTGGAAGGGATATTTATAAAGCTGATGACCACTCAGCCTGGCCTCTGACTCTTCCCCATGATCCCGGGCTAGAGGCTGCTTGGGGAGTAGCAGGTGGCCCAGGCAGTTGCCGAGAAGCACTCAGAGCCTATTTTTCTGTTTGTTTATTGCTCCCATGGGGAAGGGGAACAAGGAGCATTCCACACACAGCCTGCTTGCAAGCCACATTGCCTTCATCCCAGCTTTCCATGGACCTGGAGTCCCTTCCCACCAGGGCCATTCTGCAGTGGTTCAGCAGATGAACCAAGTCATTTGTTAGCTGCAGATCAAGGAGGACAGCATTTAATTGACCCATCCCCTCTGATTACTGATTCACAATGGAGGTTTGGGGGCTTGATAAGCACCCCTCGCTTTCTCTGGATGAATTCTTGCAGAAATCATGCTTTCAAACCTTTTGATTGCCACAAGAGCCTTGGAATGTCACTTTTTAAATTAAGTTTTATTTGGGCAATGAGTTTTAATTGCTTAGCACACATTAATATGATAATATTGACTCTGAAAGAATAATATAGTATTGGTTGAAATGAAAAGCTGAACAATCAGTTTAAAATAGAGCCAATTTGCTTTATTTTTTTTCAGAAGCTTATTCAAACAGATTATTCTTACTCTTCTTATCATCATCATCATCATCATCATCACTGTTATTATTTGCAAGTCAGCCAGACGTTTAATCTAGATTTGGCATTTTTTATCCATCTATTGAGTCTTTTCGAAGGATCTGGGCTAGGTAGATGTTATCTGATGGGGCTATCTGATGGGGTTGCACTCAAAGTGCTTGTTGTCGTTGTTATGCATATTATTCAGTCATTATAAAAGTTCAGTTGGCCATTATTTTCACAAAGTACCATTATTTGGATATGTGTTCTTGAAACAACAAAATACTGGTAGTTCTAATGTCTTTTAACACTATTAAGTCCCTAGCACACTCTTACATTTTAGGAAATTTGACAACATCCTTGCTTCCCTTAATTCATATAAATTGCTCTTCAATTTCTGATGTTTCACCCTTTCTCAAGTTTAAGTTATTTTGCTTTTCAATTTTCTGCCTGCAAGTTTTGTGGGCATATAAGAATATTATGCCTTCAAAAAGGTGTTTGAAGTGCTGTGACTTTTATTAGTTGCATTCAACACAACTGTTTTATTGGCAGAATTTTAAAATATCCAGGGAGTACATTCTTTCAGATTTGTTTTAAGGGTTAAAAGAAACTTTGCAACAGATGTAGAACTTTTGGAGATGGTGGAGGAGAATGAGAAGTTGTGTGATGAAAGCGAAAGTGCTTCTTTCTCCTTTAGGTAGCCCATAGATCCAAAAAGAGCATGACACAGAAGGGCAAACTATCAGAGTGTGACAAATATGAATATCTTTCTTTCTCTGGAGCAATCACAAAACACAATTAATGCCTGAAGAACGTGTAAGTATACCTGGCTGTCTTGCTCATGGAAGATCACTTATTATATGCTTTTCTCAATGACTTGCAGCAACATTTTGAAGTAGTTCTAACAAAGAGGAGTTAAACATCACTATAGGAAACCGCAGGCTATGCAATCCTATGTAGTAGAAATGAACATCTGCTCTCCTCTCTGCAGCCCCCCCCCCTGACCCCCTTGGTCTTCTTTGGAGGTTGTCCACTTCCCTAGTCTAGGCAATATTTCATGGGCTACATCATGGGCTGCAGAGGGAAGTCATGCTGCGTTGGCGGAGGCACTTCCATGGATAGAAATCTTTGGACAGAGAGCTGACTGGATCAGATCAGACCAGTTCATCTGCTTGCTGACAGCATTAGTTCTCCAAAGTGTCAGAAACAAGGTTTTTTGCAGCCTAAGTTGGAAATTTCCAAGAACAAACTTGAGGCCTTTTGGATTTTTACTCACCAACAACAACTGCAGTGGAAAAAAACCCCATCTTCTCATGCCAATTCATGTTCAGGAGAATGAAGCTGCATTGGATGTGAATAAAATGAGATTGTGAATAAAAAAATGCCTTTTTTAAACAGTCTCTCTTGGGGGGGGGGGATTGGCCTCTACAAACAGTGAGAACACCCATGAAAAAAGATCTTGAGATCTTCCATTGTTGGTTGAGTTGTTTTAATAATATTTTTTTTCTACACAAATTTAAAATATGGCACACATTCCCAGCATTCTCCCAGTCTATTCCTCCACTTGAGCATTTCCATGATGTCATTCTATAATAGGCCAACCTTTTACACTGCCATAAAATATAACAGGGATGCGTTTTGGGGTGGTAAAATTAATAGCTTCCTGCAAATGCACTCAAGGCTGTAAGGGGTGCAATATGTGTTGACTAACGTCTTCATTTAAAGAGATTACTTATGTTTTAAATAAGTAATTTCCATTTCCATATAGTACGATTGTCTTACATATGTAGCAGGAGAAAGAAGTGGGATTCGACACAGTCTGGACTATGATTTTAGGCTATTCCAAAGAAGTCTCGTTGTAAGCAAGATTCAGAGCATGAGATCCAAATTGTCTACGATGACTCTGTTTTTCCATTTGGGTGCAAGTTATATTATATCAGCTCAACTCAGCCTCCTCCCAGCAGCATCACTCCGTCTTCATCTATAGTTGTCTTCAGAGAAAGATGGGGTTTTTTTTCCAAGTGGGAAAGAAGGGAGAAAAGGAAGGGTAGTCTTCAAACTTCAGAAAAGACTTTATAGCTTAGCAAGGTAGCCTCACTCACCCATAAATAGAAGGCTAGTTACCTAACGTTATTAAACTCCAGGGGGGGCTTCAATGAATAAAGATGTCCTGCAGACAACTTAACCATTTGGAATGTATTTATTTAGGACTTTGCATATTTAAAAATGTCCCCATCCAAAAACTGGTACAAGATTACATTTTTATATTACTTGATTTGTTTAGATCTTCAACTGGGACTTGGGGGTATGAGGCAGCCTGCAGTGAAAATTAATGATCACAGCTTGTCTTTAATGCATCTTTTTAAATCCATTTAAGTTTCCAGTGCAGGCATAATTAAAAAGGCTTTGACAGCATTCTGCATTAAATATAGATGCAGACTTTTAAGTAACTTCAAGCATATTTTTCTCACTCTGTCATCCTTTATTTTTCTGCTAAGACTGCATTTAACCACACCAGTGAAGTTCTACTAATGTCAGCAAGACTTGTGTGTGTGTGTGGGGGGGGGGGGTTGCCATAGCTTAAGAAAATGGAAGGCTCCATCTGGAGCCAGAAATGGGAGTTTTACTTTTGATACATCTGTAATGCAGAAGTAGCACATTTGCAACTATTTTGTTCTTAGTTAATGTTTCCTTTTAAGACATTTGTTTTTTTAAAAAGTAAATTAGAAATACATAGTTGTCAAAATAAAAATGGAATTTCTTGGTGAATACTTATATTTTATTGTTTGAAAAAGCCCGCTTAAGAGTTGGAGAAGGATTTCAGCCACACTTCTAGACTGCTCTCCAGATCAGACTACCAGATAAGGGAATTCATGTTAAGCAAGTTAAGCCTGCAATTTAATTTACCTTTCTTTTTATTGTTAATATTTGAGACAAACCCATTGAATATATAGTATTAAATGAAATAAGTGAAATGAAAATTTGATCCTGAGCAATTATTAAAGAATAAAATGAACTGTCCCCTCATTGCCATTATTTTGGAATTCATCTCCTTCCCTAAGAATGAATTTGTTCATAAGATGAAAACAAACTCAAAGCAATATGAGATGAAATTCCCTTTCCTGTAAAATGGGGGCATGAACTTTGTTTTGCCTTCCTTTGTTTGCTTTGTTTGGCCTGCTGAGGGCCACGGAGGCCATTATCAAGGTTGATGTGAAATTAACAAGGAGAATGTGGTTGAATTTCATAGATTTATTTTTCTTTAAAAGGACTTTTGGAAGACAAAAATAGATGAAATTTATGCTTTAAGTCTGCAGAAGCTCGACTAACCCATTTATTCCTTCGCCTCTCTAAAATGGGGGAAACTATTTAATACTGAGAGCCTGTTAAGGCTACATGTCAAGAAGTCAATGCTAATCAATACCCAGCATGTAATGCAAATAATCCTACATGGACTTCATCATTTGGAGGAATTTGTGGGGTCCCTTTTATATATATGTATATGTATATGTTAGTGTTGTAACATTTATGATATAGATTTCCTAAGGCTTCTAGTTCAAGGACAATCTGCAGCAGAGATAGAAGAGGCAAAATCTGAGTATAAAGGCAGTTGGTGCCCATGTTACATGACTTGAATATGCTGGGCACTCAAAATCAATATTGGGTTCCCTTCTGTGAATTTTAGTTCCATCATCTGTTCGCTTCTTGGATTCTACATTTCTTGCATCCTTTTATTAATTTAATGTTTAATTAATGTTAAATGTTAAAAACATTTAAAAGATTTGGATAAAAATAGCATCACAAGAATAACTTCCTACTAAATGTACCTTTCTGCAATCACTTTAAACATAGTTGTGAGAATGTAGACAAATTTACCACTATAGCACTATAGCAACATACAGTAATAAATGGACGATGCGTAGTAACCAGAGAGCCATAAAATATCACACCTTCCAATAGTGAATGTTGGTGAATGTTGAACAGAAGGAGCCAGAAGTTTGGCCTAGAAGAACAGGGAGGTGTCAGCATATTTTAGGTTTAGTTTCATTAAAGTAGTACTGTTTAAATAGGTTGAACCAACCTTATAGAATTCCCAGTGAAATGTGAATGGGGGAAATTAAAGGCCAGACTTCTAGAGGTATCAAGCCAGAGGAAGATGATCTGGAAAATCTGCAGAAATACAAAAAAATCTCAGTGGGCATTTCTTTGATCCTCTAATGAATACTAAGCTATACTCGATAGTAAGTATACTCAGTAGCAATGCAATGTCAAATTGAACTTTTAAAATAAGGATTGAATGGAATGGAATTGGAGTGAATGAATTGTCTGGTATTTTAGAGCTGGCTCGTCCCACCTTAAATATATTGGACCATAACAATTATAGCCAACATGTTTAAGCAGAAAGCTATTCTTGGATTTGAAAGTGGTGTGCTAGGTCTATATTCCAAAAGTAAATATTACGGGCTAGGCCAAAAATCAAAGAAGGCTGGGCCAAAATTTAAGCCTAATTTCATTTAATATTGTAATCATATAAAATTCTATTAAACAGATTTAGCTAATATGACCAAAGATGTGGGAAGTAATCATTTCTCTTTTTGGCACAGTTATATTTACAATTCAACTTTCAAAGTACTTGAGGGGCCACAGTTCAGATTATGCACCACTTATATAGGTTGATGATATAATAATTAATCAAAATATTTCTTGTTTTTCCTGTTCTGTTTTCTCACTTCCTCATGGACAACATTTTGATTGCTTACACAACTTCCCTACTAAAACTGAACTAGTTAAAGAAAGATGTACAGTAAACTTACAAAGTGAAACATCAGAACTTTTCTTTCATTTAATCTTCCTTGTTTTAATCTTTTCCCTGTCCAAAATGATTCTAGGACATGGATTACTTTTGTACAGTTAAGAAAAGTCTTATATCAGTGGATTGCATCATTTTAGTGATTTGTAAACTTGTCACATTTGATATGGACATTAGTTATTAGAATAATAACTTCTCCTTCCCTTGTGCATATGCCAAAAAAATTGGGAAGAAGGAAATTAGGCAGTTTTATATTCAGGAGGGTATAAATTCATTTGGTCTGAAATGTTCCACATAAGCACATATATAAGTACAATCATATTAATTAATATATTATTAATATAAAACTGAAGTGTTAAAAAAGCAGCAAGCTAGGTTTTAGCTGCTTTCTACAAGTTAAAACAAAATGTTCCTTTTAAAAATGGCTATTTTTGTTGGCAATGGTCAAAGGACAAAAAGAGTAAAGCATTGCAAATTGAATAATCGATATTTTTTACTCAATGATGCTTTGCAATTTTCTCTGAATGGGTCAATCAGTTATTTAATATCTTTGAAGTGCTAAGACCATTTCTCCATTAGTGATAATTTTTCAGGGAAATGGCCAGATAGTGCTGTTATGACTACTAAAAGGCTTCCATTACTTTATAAGGAAGTACAGCCAGAAAAAGCTAACTTATGCCCCTCCCCTGTCCCCACCCCCAAGAGTATGGAGACTGGAAATATCTTTAAGAAAGATATCTGCAGCAAGAACATAATTTGTACAGGAAATCAAGGCTACAACCTGTTGTAATAAATTCTCCAATTGCTTCATTTTTAAATGAAACATCACTTGAGAACCCTGGAATTTTTGTCTGAATTCTTCCAGGCAAAACAGCCAGAGGGTGGGGTGGGAGATTTGCAAGAGAAAAACTAAGGGAATTAACAACATTTTTTTTAACTTTTTGCTGTCCACTCAAAGCTGCTTTTTCCAGTATCTGCCAATGTTTGAATAAAGCCTCCAAGGACAGAAGGAAGATCTTCCTGCAATTCTCATGAAGATAAAAGAGGGGAGGGGGGGGAAAGGAGAGATGTAAACACATTTACTTGCAAGATTCTGTTTCTAGAGCTAGAGCTAGAGCTAGAGCTGTTCTAAGGAAAGTAGTTTTAGGTCTGCACACTGTCTGGTTCTTAGTCTGGCCTGTTTTATAGGCCTGACATCATTAGAGAGAGGGGTAGTCTGAGTGAAGTTTCTGAATACGTTTCCATATTTAAAAAGAACCTCACAGGATGAGTTTCTGGGGATCAGACTTTTGGCATAGGGAGAAAATCCCAGTGTACTCTGTAATTTTTCTTATTGAAATGAGTTCCCTAAAGTTGCTATTTATTCCTAGTGATGATTGTGCTTGGGGTAAGGACGGATCCAAACCGGATGACAGGGGTAGAATTTTTAGCAGAGTTTTTCCTGAGAACCTACGGGTTCACAAATATATTAAAAATGCAGAAACATTTAATAATGCAAACTTCCTCAGACATAACAATCCAGCTGCAAAAGCTAGACCACTAACGTATGCAGTAGGGATACTGGTAGATGGGAGAAGCTGTACAGTAGTGGAGGAAAATCTTACCTAGACTTATCCATGATGAAAGGGTAGTGCAAAATTTGTTGATGTGTGTACTTTCAGACATCCTTTTAAGTAGTTTGAGAAGACTTTGCATGGTTAAGGTTTTAATGAGGAAAAAGCTGCTTCAAACAATGTTCTGGCATTTCTACTTCATCTGCATTGCTCATTGGGCTGCAACACAGCTAGTCTTCCTGTTCGGCATAAGACAGACCGCCTCAGGCAGCAGATTTAAGGTGCTCTTAAGCAGCAATCAATTATTATTTTATTATATTTTTATATCAACAGGGAGCATTGTTTACTCAGGCATTAATGTCTTCTTTGCTTAGGGGCTGCAGCAGGAACTTGGAACTTTTAGAATAGGTAGCTAAAGGGTTATATTGTGTTCCATCTACAAAGATTTTTTCCGGTCCCCCTTTTGTGTTCCAAGAATGGTGTTATCATATATTAAAAGTTCTGGTTTCTAGCTTAAGTAGTTCTTTGTTTATTCCAGAATTAGTATGCATTGAGTTAATATACGGTACCCAAAGGACTGAGGAAAATGCTGGAATTATGTTTTAAATTCTGCCACGAAGAGCACACAATCATGCAATGCATCAAACTCAGGGCATTTGGGATACATTTTGGTTATGTTTCCTTGAATGTGTATTAGATTATTGTCTTATTGCATAAGACCAGGCATCTAGAGTTAGACAAGAAATCTTATTTTGGTGGGAGGAGGCATTCATTCATTCCAATTGGCTCAAATGGATGTAATGTGTGTATAAGTGTGTCTGTGTGCACGCGCACACACGCAAGTGCATGCATATGTGTGCACACATATGTTTACTATTGGTCTGAATGAAATCACAGTTTCCTCTTTCACATGGAAGTTGGTGTTTAATAATTTTTTTTCTCCTTTCATTTCCCTGCTGTGCTGTCTCCTAGCTTGCAACTTTGAAGTGTCTTTCATGTTTATGCACTATGTATTGCATATTATGAAATATCTTTCTTATTGCTTCTTTTTTCTTAAAAAAATAACAAGTCAAAATGTTTTGATTTTGTGGTAATAGAAAATATTATTAAACTATATTTCCTTGCATATTTTAGACAACTGCTCTTGCACCTGCTCTTTCAGGCTGGCTAAAAAGCCCCTGAATTTTTTAAATCCCAACACTAGGAATAGGATGGATCAATCTATGGAATTTGATTAAGGGCTGTATTTTCAAGGAAAAATAGTTCTGTGGCAAAAGGAATTTTGTATTTTTGATTCAATGGCTACTATATTCACATTAGTTTTTCCAGGGATTATAATCTACAAGCTTTGTGGGCAACGTTTTAGAAGTGCAAATGACATCCCTTTAAAATTATGATACAAAATATGAAGAATTCCCAAATGTGCAATATATGGATGTATTCTATCACTGATATTAGTCTATTTGATAACCTTATAACTCAATGGGCCATTAATCTATATAACACTATAGCTCTCATTGTTTGCTTGTTTGTATCCTCAGAAGTTAGCCCAAACATTGCATTATACCACACAAAAATTGAATCAAGCTTGAATCTAACTTAAAGAATGCATAAAGATTCCAAAACCCACAAACAAAATCAATGGGTAAACCAGTTCATTTGCCACTAGAATTATTTTTCTATTTGCAGTTTAATGTGACCAGAATTAATATAAAATTTTCAGATGACCTTTTTTTTAATCCAATGCTGGATGGTACCATGATCATAAATAGAGAAATAATTCTAGTGGCAAATGAACTTCAATAATAACTCAAAATTTATTTATCTAATCAGATCACAGTAGGAGTAGGGCAAAAAAACAAACAAAAACAAAAACAAGCAGAGGCAGCAGGAGAAACTTCTAACTTCTTCCTGGCTTCCCCATTGACTTTGCTTGTGGAAAGTTGGCAGAGAGTGTTGGAAATCGCCATCACTTGACTGCGGCCATTCTAAAATATGGTCTGTACATCAAGGACATTTTAATTTCACAGAGAGTGATGGGTTTTGGAATCTTTATGCATTCTTTAATTTAGATACAAGCTTGATGCGATTTTTTTGTGGTGTAATGCAACGTTTGGGTTAACTTTTGAGGGTACAAACAGGCAAACAGATAAACACAAGGAGAGCTGTAGTGTTACATAGATTAATGCAAGTTATGCATTAATTTATATAACTACGTATATGTGTATATATACTTTATTGTTTGTTTCCCTCTTTAATACATATTCATAACATATCTATGTCTGCTCAGTGAGAATGCATGCCTCTCAAGAGGTGATCCTTGATCCACTATGTCCTAACAAATGTGTATCTTCCTTAGTCTTTTACAGTGCTTTTTTTGTAAAAGAAAAAGGTGTCGGAACTCACACATGTCATACAACCTGCTTTGCCTACCCTACAAGGTTCCATCCAAAAAAGGTGCCGGAACTCTGTTCTGAGCGTTTTATGAGAAAAAAAGCCCTGGTCTTTTAAAAGGCCTCAGATGGTTTTTGCAGCTCAAAGTAGTATACTTTCCCTCCTGGAAATAGGAACATCTCCAAGTATTTTAAAAAGATTCCTTCATGGTTTTAAACTTTTCAGAGGTTTTGTACCCACATTTCCTTCAAACAAAAAATGCTTTAATCTGCTTTTCAAGGAAAGATCTTAGTTCTCTGCACCAAACATTAAGTTAAAATTCTGTAGCAAAGCAACCATCTACAGTAATCACTGATTTCTGCAACCCTTACTTAGGAATGCTCAGGGAATTTGGTTTTTACACATTTGATATGAACTAATCTCAGTCACACTGGTGAGTCTAAAGTGAGATCTTGATTGCTGGAACAATTTTCATAGATAAACATGGAAACTGGATAGAATCAATAAATGGACATTGATTGAGAAAAAAGATTAAAAAAATACCATCATGATTTTGCACTGACTACCAGTGCAGTTCGAAAGCAGGTAAAAATGCAAGTAGAAAAATAGGGACCACTACGGTGGGAAGGTAACAGCGTTCCGTGCGCCTTTGGCGTCTAGTCATGCTGGCCACATGACCACGGAGACGTCCTCGGACAAGCGCTGGCTCTTCGGCTTTGAAACGGAGATGAGCACCGGCCCCTAGAGTCAGAAACGACTAGCACGCATGTGCGGGGGAACCTTTACCTTTACCTTTACCAGTGCTACCAGCCCCTTCTGAACTTTGTGCTCCTTTTCTGGGAAGGTGGACAAGACAAAATTAGTTTTTTTGCCTGCAATTCCACTAACTCCTGCTATTCAGTTTTCAGTCTCTGTTCTGTGATTGACAGCCTCTTAACTACGATTTCATGGCTGAAATACCTAATGTTTGCATTGTCTTGTTTTCTGCATTTCTCACTGAGGAGACATTCCAGAAATATATGTAATACGTAATTATGCCGAGATCTATAATACTAATGGTTTTATTGAATATAGATCAATAATGAACATAATTTTGTTAATGCAGAATATGTGAAGGTCCTTGTTGTTACCACACTTTCCTCTAAAATTATATTCCAATGAGTGCATTGGGTCAGGCCTCAGAATTACAATCTCAAAGTAATGCTGAAAGTATTTATTTAGAAGTTCCAAAATATCCAATGGGCCAAGGACTGCATTCTAAAGATTTATCTCCCCCTTTATCCCTTCAAAGAATAAGTATTGTGGACTAAAAATGATCTTTTTCAGGGTGTATATTAATGGCATAATTACACTGGGGATCTTAAATATTATTACTGTACGTGATTCTCTTTGAATAACGATAAGCCTCTTGTTTTACAAATGCTTGAGTGAAGCAGATCTGTACTGTATTCAAACTATACTAAACAGTGAATGCTGGACATTTCTGTTTGTATTAAACATGGGATTATTTTCATAGAAAGGCCTACCCATTCAAATTGTGACTGTGTTCGATCTTATATTAATAGCTGATGAAAGATTAGATAGAAAGCTTTACTTACTAAGACACATAGAAACATCAGCAATATTAAACATCTAAAACTTCAAAAGAATAATTGTTTCCCACCACTGATCTAATATGTGAAGAAACCATTGCATTACTTGATTTAAAGAACAATTACTAAAAATATTTTACAATAAAAGATTGGTTGGTATAAAATCATTCCTACTGAATGAATTTAATTGTGAATATATGAAGAATCCTGCTGCATCAGACCAACGCTTTACCTCGTCCAGCATCTGTTTCCCATTGTGGCCAACCAAACGCATCCAGGAAGCTATCAGGCAGGACACCAGGGCCATAGCTGTCTTCCGCTACTGTTCCCCAGTGGCAGGTATTTGGAGCCACGCTGCTGCCTCGGTTGCTGGGAATAGCACAGTGCCGTTGTGACTGGTAACCACCGAGTGACCCTGATTAGGTCAGTCAGGTCTTTTGCATTCTGAGGGACATTCAGCATTCCCAGTACTTTGAACTGTCTTCTCAATGATAATTCTTCAACCCTTAATTTTGAAAGGTAGGCTCTAAATGAAAGGTGGCAGAAAATAAATTGGGATCACCTTGCTAAGCTCCAGGTTATTTGAAATAAGTCAGCAAATGCTCCCACCTCACGCTTCCCATTTATCAGAAAGTAGGCAAACAACAAGCTTTCTTTCCTTATTTGCCAAGTGTACATTCCCCCCCCCCTCTCTCTCTCTCTCTCTCTCTCTCTCTGTATGTGTGTGTGTGTGTGTATAAATAAAGAGACAGGAAGCTGCCGGATTAAAACGTTTGTTGTTTATAGATCTGGCAAGACTGACATTTGCCCAGAACTGTCAATAAATACTTGAGGCGCCCTTGTAGTGCTATTCTGCAACTTTCATGAATTTAAATGCTTTGCACAATATTATTTGAACAGACACTTGGAACATTGCCTAAATCTAAAATGTGGGTCTGGATGATTTGGTTGGATCAAAAAATGAAATGGGTATTGATGGCTTGGATGGCCCTACAGAACTGCTTCTGAATTGTAATTATTGGAGATCGTATGGTTTTCTCCTCGTTTTGACACTGGGGTTGGGCTTCCATTGTTTCTCTCTGGTCAGGACATAGAAGGCACCCTGCCTAGCAGTAGACAGATCTCTGTTGCAGAAAGAGCAGACCTGCTGTTTGTGTTAAGTGCCATGTGTTCCATGAACTCTGCTTCCCCAACTTTGCCCGATATGAATAGGAATGCTTTGGGAAAAAGAGTAGAGACTGGGGGCCTCAAGTTTTTAAAATTGCTAGTAGCTGGGAAAATACACGTTAAGAGTAGCACAAACATGTCTGCAATCTTCAGGACTAGAAAGGTCTTCAAAGAGGAAATCATATTTGATCACCAGAGCCTGATGCTGTAATTTAATAGGGAAGTTTTGCATCTCCTAGTGGGTTGGTGTGACTTCCCTATGTATTGATTTTTCCACCCCCTGCAAGTCCATTGCAAAAATGCACTAAGATATTGAAAGCAGAAACGTCTGGTGTATGGCTTGGATGAAAGAGAAGAGGGGTGGGGTGAGGGGAATGTGGGGAGCTTGCCCACGTCAATTTTTTGCTGGAAAAGTCACGTCAAGCCTATAAACACTGCAAGATGCGAACCAGCCAAATGCAAAATCAGAAGAATACCCTGCTGTGTTTTCCCTGGTCTATCCATCTGGGCGAGGAGGAGGAGGAGGAAGGGGGGGGAAGGAGGAGGAGGAGTGGGGGGCAGAACAGGCAAGAGCAGCAAAATACATCTAAAAAGGATGCAAAAGCTCTCCAAACAGTCAAATGCCTCTGAGTTAAAACAGGAGGTTTCATTATGAAAAATAACATTACGTTAAAGGCAAAATTTCCCTTTTTGTCACATTATCTTTTGGCGATTTAGAAAGCTTTATTGATTCCTTAGATGTTTTTCCTCATCATCTTTCAGCTTCAGGTTTTCCACACTTAAACCTATGAAGCTGCCTTGATTAGCTGCCTACTAGTGAAAGTTCAAGGACACATTTCTCCAACAGCCAGGTGCTGAGAACAAAACAAAAGAGAAAGTTATTGTCTTCCTCCTGCCCAGCTTGAGTGCTTCCCATATGTGGGTCATTCTTGGAAACCGGATGCTTGATCTGGTCCCCACATTCAGTTGATCAGGTAATCAAGCAGCGGGTGGGGACCAGATTGTCTGGTTTCCTTTCTTTAATGGCAGCAGGAAAGCAGCGATCTGTTTCCTGCCTGACAAAATGATTGTGCTGATGCTGATACCGGTAGTTGGCACTGGGAAAAGAGGGTGGAGCTTTCTGTGGCAGTGGGGAAAGAAAGTGGTTGCTTCTTTCTGACAGAGAATTGCAAGAAAGGTCAAGGCCGCAAACTGTCCACCCATGATCTAGTTAAAGTGGCAGTGATTCTCTCCTGCTATGTTGTGCCCTTTTAAAACACAAAGATGTTGAATTTAAATTCTGGGACATTCTGCATATAAATATTTTCCATTTCCCCTGTGATCTCCACTACATTTCTCTGGATATTCATGAGTTTGTTCTAGATATGTATGGTCATGAGTAGAAACTGTACAGGTAAACAATCACTTCCATCTTGGTAAATAGCTGTTACCAAGTAATGAATGCAGGATATGTGGTTCTATCGTATCTTTTGGACTGCTTATCTGCAATGTGTTTGGGTTCAAGCTTTTCAAGGGTGGTTCAAACTTTTCCTTGAGGAAAAGGTCTCACAAGTAGCGTGACAGAATATATTCTGTATTTTATTCATTGGTCTGTGAAGTTTTGGCTCTCATGACATTCTTCAGCATCTACAAGAAACCCTGGAAGAAATTATTCAGGGGTTCTCCATGAGTGTTATTTCTACTTCTTGTTTTCATTTACTAATCCCAGCAAGGCTGAATCAATATTTGGAGACAATCTTAAGATAGATTTAGGTAAACAAGCAGAAATGTAATTTATGCAAGACCTAGTTTCTCTAGTTCAAAAAGGGTGAATGGAGATTTTGATCTAATGAAGGATCAAATGTGCAGCTTGGAACATCTTCTGGATTTGGAAGAAGAGGTACCTGGATATGCAAACCACTCCACTGGTGTTAAATAATATCTTATAAAGCTACTCAATCAAAAATGTTTATGTATGGAGCTACATTGGTGTTTGAGAATGTGTGTGTGCATATACAGTATATGTATGTATAATAGGTGGGACGTGTGAATTTAATGTAGCAAGTCTTTTCTGCAATGATAGATATACATGGAAGTGGAGAAGGTTTGTTATCAAAACTCTCTTTGTTACAGCAAGGGAAACTTAAATAATTGCTACAATAGTAGTAAATAGGTACTGTGAAAACCAGTTAAAGGAAACTTTGGATTCTCAGGATCTCAAACCCTTTCATTCTCCCAACATGCTCCCAAACTGATCGAAATGTAACATAACATAGCCCTCCAAAAAATCTACCAATAATCTAGGCCAGGGGTCGGCAACCTCGGCTCTTTTATGACTCGTGGACTTCAACTCCCAGAATTCCTGAGCCAGCATAGCTGGCTCAGGAATTCTGGGAGTTGAAGTCCACGAGTCATAAAAGAGCCGAGGTTGCCGACCCCTGATCTAGGCAGACAAATTCTCCTGACTTTTTCCTAGCGGCTATGGATTCATTGGATGAAAGAGAATATGCCTTAGAAATTCTTCCAAAGAGGAAGAGAATTTTGAAGAAATTCTTGTATGCAATACAGAACATTCTAGCACTTATTTAGTTATAGAGTGGCAGTGGTATGTGTAAAAAAATTTCTTCCATTGAATAAACATCTCCAGTGGGCTGTATTTTCCCTCACTTTCCATTTTTCAATTAAGTCCCAAGGAAAAGGCATCATGGTGGAACTCCTCCTATAGGGCTTTTTCCAGAATGGATTTATTACCATTTCTGAAAGACCATCCCACTGATGAAAAATCATGGGAAAATTTCTCCTTTATCTCAGAGGTTCAGAGAAATTATCAACCTAATTACTCCACAAATTTGGCACAGAATCTCACCACTCCAATTACGCCTCGCAATTCATCAGCCATTGTTAGCTCCCATTTATAGCAGCCAATGGGAAGGAAATCATAAAATCAAAAGAAAACAAAAATAACAAGCTACTTCATCACCTTCATCTTCTGCTCTGGCCATATGTACCTCCCAGGCCTTAGGAACTGCCAGTGACTCCCGCAGGATTTTTCTTGTTATCATGTCAGGATGTAGGTGGGAAATCAAAATAGCATACAAATCACTTTCTATGAAGATTGAAAAAGACTGATAGGGCTGGATCTTATGAAGTTTGAAGCAGCTTCTAACCACTGTGAGGGTAAGAAAAAAGTTCTTGTTGTGGTTATGACTCCCCAGTCATCTCAAGACTTCAGGGGCTTTACTGGGCTCAGGTGAAGCTTCAGTTTGGACAGTAGGTTTGTGTCATTTATTCAGGTACATGTTCGGGGGAGTTTGCATGTTATCTTGACATTGGTAGGTATTCTTTAGGGCAGTGGTTCCCAACCTTTTCTATACCCTGCACCCCTAGAATGCTTCTGATAGATTCTCACACCCCTTACAAAAGTTTGAAATAATGGTAACAAATTATGCATATACACTATAATTTTGAAAAGCCAAGTTTTTGCACCCCCTGGAATACCATCTCGCACCCCTGGTTGGGAACCCCTGCTTTAGAGGGATTGCTGTACTTGTCAATCTATTGCTTTTTCTAAAATGGAAACTATATTGACTATTTAATCATGACCTGATGGAGGATCAATCTGAGAAGAGAGTTGGCCAATTAATAGTAGAGTTCTGAAACTTTTAAAAATACTTTAATTACTGGGGCAAAGGATAAGTGGCTTTTGCAGTTAGCTGCTTTCTATAAAGAACTATCCATCTTTACTTACTTACCCACGTACCACCAGAGATGAAATAGTTTAGCTGCATAGCAAAGTCAATTCTTTGAATAATCTTCACATGTTCACAGACACATAAACACACATTGTATCATTGAAAATAACCAAAAATATTATGGTTAATTTAAATGTACATTTGGCAGCCACCTTTTATTGCAACTCTGTGTGCATATTGTATGCAATCAGATCAGCTATACAGATCATATAGTGTAGCCAAATGGAAAATTCTGTATGGAATATCTCATTTAACTGAGGATCCAAAATGATTTTTATAATGTGTGCTGCATATTTTATCGGTAATATGTTACGGATTTTTTTTATGAATATCATGTAATGGAGCTATTTCAATTGAGGAAAAGTTATTTAGAGTATATGTCCCTAGGGGTGTGTGTGTGTGTGTGTGTGTGTGTGTGTTATGAGCCCCCTCCTTTTCTTCTTAACCACTCTTGATTGGAAGAAAGAAAAGTCTCCCATAGGATTTGATTGATATAGTTTTGGCAGCTGTAAATTGCTGACAGCATGTTGCAAAATCTCTCCTATGAGATATTTTGAGTTCCATTGAAATCTCATAGTTAAAAAAATAAAGTGGCGTAGGCAAGGGGAACTGAGCAGATGTGTCTTTCAGTTGGCTTGTACCTGCATTTTTTTGTGGAAGAAAATACAAAAAATGAATGACAAACATGTAGAAAACTGAACTCTGAAGACTGTTCTGGGAATGAATTTGGGGAGGGGACACATTTGGAATCAAGAGTACTTATAAATAAGAATGAAAACAGATTAAATATTAGAAAAAAATATGCATGATCAGCCTCTTGACACTGCCCTAGTAACATGTTTTTAAAGATAAAAAGTATAAAAAGTAAACATAATATCCCAAAGGTGCTTTTTCACAAGGTAACTGGATTTTCTTTTCCAGTTCAAAAAAGTCCAGTTGCCTTGTGAAAAAGCACCTGTGGGATAACTATGACCTGGATGACTGAGAAGCTACATAGTAAACGTAATACTAGTGCATACTTTACAGATACTACATCTGTTTCAGTAAATTTGTTTCACTGAGGACTGTGCCATGGCATTGTTAAAGTATTATTTTGTGAAGCATGAGAGAAATAATGAGTTTTTATACATTTTGGAGGAATGCCAGACATTTCCCACAGCATGACATACAGTAATGGTATTCATATGTTTACCTGAGAAATATGGCAGCTCAGCCATGAACACAGACAGTACATTTGTTTATTTACAATAAACTCTCAGGGAGTTTATAGATTAATACAGGTAGTCCTCAACTATTGACCACAATTGGGACTGAAATGTCTGTCAGTAAGTGAGATGGTTGTTAAGTGAGTCATACCTGATTTTATGAGCTTTTTGCCATGGTCATTAAATGAATCATGTGGTTGTTAAGCATATCTCATTTTTCCCATTGCTTTGCATGTCATAAGCCAGCTGGGAAGGTCACAAATGATGTTCACATGATCCCAGGACAAAGCAACTGTCATAAATACATGCTGGTTGCCAAGCAGCTGAATTCTGATTATGTGACCAGAGGGTTGTTGCAATGATCGTTAAGTAGAAGGACCAATCATAAGTCATTTTTTCAGCAGCGTTTTAACTTCAAACGATTGCTATATGAATGGGCATAAGTTGAGGACTAGATGTATGAGATAGTTATTTGATCTGTAAAAATAAATTTTCCTAGTAAGCAGAGAACAGAGGGAGAAGAGCACCCATTTCTACTAGAGGAAGAGTTTTCCCTCACAAACAACCACTTGTGATTGGGGATCCATTTTATAATCTATACTGAGTTGATTAGAATAGAAGGAGCTGCTGAAAATAAAGCCATCGACGAGGGCTACAAGTAGATGCAGACACTGTTTGTTATAAAGCAGTGTTTTTCAAACTTGACAACTTTAAGATGGTGGACTTCAAATCCTAGAATTCCCTAACTAGCATGCTTTTGTAATGCCTAAAAAAAACTCACCCTCCCATTTCCTGTCTCCTTCCCTCATTTCCATCTAGTCTTGTTTCTCCACTTCTCTTTTCTTCTCTTTTCTATACAGCTATTATTTCTTAACACCTTTCTATTTTTCCTTCCTTCCTTCCTTCCTTCCTTCCTTCCTTCCTTCCTTCCTTCCTTCCTTCCTTCCTTCCTTCCTTCCTTTCTTTCTTTCTTTCTTTCTTTCTTTCTTTCTTTCTTTCTTTCTTTCTTTCTTTCTTTCTTCTTTCTTTCTTTCTTTCTTTCTTTCTTTCTTTAATTTTCAGCTTGAGAATCCAAATAAAACTCCAGGTTCATTTGGTTTCTGAAAATCTTACTGTTTATTGAATACACAGCATGCTATTGTCGAAGCAAAATTAACTCTGACATTCCCAGACACCAGTTCATAGAATTAAACAATATTTTTTCTTGCCAAACCTCCACCTTCTCATGTAAACCATGTAAACAATTTCACATTGTTATGGGAACCGTCTGTTTCCTTCCCACAGATTTTCAGTGTCCTTGGAAAGGTTTCAGGCTCTCACAGTCTTCAGCGAAATCGTAGAGGTTTCGTTTTTTCCATTTAACCAATTCTAAAGCAGCACCTCCCTCCCCTTACTCTAATGGCAAGTTGAAACTAAGAAGCATGTAGCTTCCAAAGTTTCTTTCTTTCTTCCTTCTTTCTTTCTTTCTTTCTTTCTTTCTTTCTTTCTTTCTTTCTTTCTTTCTTTCTTTCTTTCTTTCTCTCTCTTTCCTTCCTTCCTTCCTTCCTTCCTTTCTCTCTCTCTCTTTCCTTCCTTCCTTCCTCCCTCCCTCCCTCCTTCCTTCCTTCCTTCCTTCCTTCCTTCCTTCCTTCCTTCCTTCCTTCCTTCCTTCCTTCCTTCCTTCCTTTCTTTTTTCCTTTCTTTCTTGAAAGGAAAGTGTGGATATTTGTGCATTGTGAGAGAATGGCTAGTTATGAATATTAATTTTGTAAACAGGAGCTGATTTAAGAAAGGCTTACTTTTAACCAATAGTTACCTATTCAATTATTATGGTTGGTCGGACAGTTAGCTAGATGTTTTGACTGGATTTGACATTTTTATCTTCCTGTTGAGTCCTTCTCAAAGACTTGAGACATGCAGATGCTATAGTTTGATGATCTTAAATATATCACTGCACGATGTAAGATATTCCAAGTAAGGCTGCCTTTTGTAATTGACTAATAGTCATTTTGTCAATGCTGATGGAGTTCAGGTGCTACTCCAGATCTTTGGGGATTGTACTGTTTGTTTGTTTGTTTGTTTGTTTGTTTACCACAGTGGTTCTACTTCTATTTGCAAGTTTTCATATTTTGTGATATTCTCTAGTTCTTTCTCTTCTATTCTACTGCCTCCAGAATAAATAGCGATAACTGTATAAGGTATACAAACCAAACTCTACTCCATAAACTATGAAAGTAAGAAATGCCTGGTTTTTGTGTTTGTTATTTTGTTTAAACCTTTGTGGCTCAAATAAATAGTTGAAGGTACTATGGAACATCTCAGTGACATCAATTCTAGTTATTCAAGGGGCCACAGAGAACGGTCCCTTGTTGAAGATGCCATAGGAGGGAGCAGCTGTGTATTTTGAGAGATGGAGGATATACTGTATGGGAGGAGTGAGACACCTTGAGAATCTGTTTGAGGGTAAAAACAGGAATGAATGAATGAATGAGAGTGGATTCTTCCTTTAATATTGAACATCAGTCCCATAATGACTTTTTATTATTGTTGAAAAGTTTTACAAAATTTTAATAATAACCCCCCCCTCCCCATTAACCCTCCCCCCCTTCCCTCCCTCCCCGGACTTCCCAAAGCAGAATACAGGGTATTACATATAGCAATCTTATGCAAACATATGCTAAATAT